>NC_048230.1:81087014-81415004 GCF_002007445.2 Ailuropoda melanoleuca | reverse complement strand
GGGTGGGGGTGGTGGTGGTGGTGGTGTGTTAATTCTGCTTTGGAGCACAGTGCAGACAGATAGGATATCTCATCACTTTATCATTAAATATGACTTCTTACCTCAAAATTGACTTTGCCAGCTCTGTTTACCAAAATAAATCAGTGTACATAGGACATTCACACATTTCTCTTATGAGCTAGTGCTCTTTTAGCTTGGATTTCTATTTAAGTTACAGTTTAGATGTCTGTAGAACTCATGGGTTAATATCATCAGGGAAAAATCTTTAGAACTCTTTCAGTTGTGATACAGGTCAGAGGATTTACACAGAATAAAGTGTGGACTCCTTTTGCTACACATGCTTTCAAACCCATGCACTACCATTCTAAAAAAGAAGAAAAAAAGAGTTATTTAGCAACTGGAGATCCGTTAGGTAAAAGCCCTTAACATCTCAAGGAAGTGTCATCGTAGTGAACCAAGACCAAACAATGAGCTAACACCATAGACAAAAATTGTTTTTAGAGACTAATGAATCCCCCCTGATTTTACTTTTCTTGTTGTTGTGTTTTCATTTTAGAAACTGTTATTATCAGCTCAATGGAATAACATAATTCCATAAGTAACTTACATGGAAACATGTTCAAAGGAAGCTAACTTAGTAACCAGCTTTCCAGATTTAGGGGAAGGGGAGATCATAATACAGCTAAGGGAAGTATTTGTCTCAGGAGGGAAAATATTTTGTTATTAGAGTCTGATACTCTCTTAGGCCAAAATGAAGAAGGATTTTTAGAGACTCCAGAGTTGTCACTTGTTTGGAAAGATTTTTTAATTATAGGAAAGAGGTTCATCTATCAGGCCCATTGTTGTACTTGACAACCTTCTATATTTAATATACATTTTACATGATATAACTTTGCCATTGCTCATAAACTGTCGATGCTCCCTGGAGTGCCCACTCTTTTATATAACTTGATTCCCAGAGTCTTTTCCATTAGGCTTGATGAGCTATAGGCACATGTTAATTGAACCTGTGGGGGTGGCAGGCGGATAGGCTGACAGGTCTGACTAAGTCATCCAGTAGCTTCTCCAGTATTGTTGACACCATGAAGTTAAGTCTCTGTTTCTATTCACATACTGACCTTTGCCTTTATAGTTTTGGTACTCTATTTGCTTTTTTTGAAAGTTGGCTAGTCTTCAGCCCATTTGGAATAGCACTGAAAGATAGCAAGGTAAACCTTATGTCTGATTTGTGGTTAAGCCTGATGAAAAGAAAGAGACTAACCAAATTTTTGAATATGCTATCATTGTTAAAAGACTTTTGTGGAGTTTGGCATCGAAATTGAAGTTGCAGAACCAAATGGCCATGTCGCACATAATACCCACATGTGGTTACCTTAGTAACCTGTGGCCTGTGTTGCTGGATGTGATGTTTGAGGGAAAAAGCCTCATGTCCCAGGGCTTCTTGGGCTAACACTATTAATATCTTTATGGGCTTCAGTAAGCACAGGTCTTTCTTGGGTGTGGTGATGGTGGCCAGAAATAACCCTTCTCAGCCATGGCTCTGCCTCTGTGTCTTCCTTATTCTATTTAACAGCCAAGCAACACTGGAGATTTCCATGATTTTCCTGATACCCAGATTGAGTCAAGGAACACTTTCTCCATTTCTCCCATGACATCCATCTTTTTGTTCTATACTCTACCCTAAATGGACAGACACACACTCATGTACATATACTTGTAGCACATGTTCCCTCACCCATTCATAGGTGATTTTTTTTAAATCACATTTTGGTGTTTGACATTTACTAATTTTAGGGCCAACAGAATTTTAAACCATTTCTAATACTTTCTTAGCCATTTTCTAACAGCAACAAGGAGAAATCATTTATCATTTTTTGAGAGACACCATGAGCCAGTGCTGGAGACAGATGCTTTATATAAAGCATTTTATGTAATTCTTATGCAGACATTGAACATTAGCTGTTACCAGCTCTGTTTTCTGTACGTAGTTCAGAAAGAACTTTGTCCCAGAGGATGTAGCTAACAACTGATAGAACCAGGACTGCCCAATTCCAAAGCCTTGATCACTTTCACTTGATAACAATATAGCTTATCTCCACAGTGGTCTTTGAACTTTGAAAACTGAATTCCCAAAGGGATTAGAAGTTGTCCAGAGGGAATGGAGAACCCGATACTTCTGATCACTGGTAACCTCTACCCAGACTCTCCATCATTAGATCCATTGTTCCCTTAGACCCTCCTCCATCAGCCCTACTTTCCCACTTCCAAATCTACCTCCATTCTTCTTCCCTCCCCCCAAACATCCTACCTTTCCCCCATCAATCCCTTTCCTTCCATCACTCCCTTCTTTTTTCTTTCTGTCGTTTCCATCCTCTCTCCGTCCCTCCTTCCTCTATTGCTCCCTCCACCATCTCCTTAATTCTTCATCTAACACTATACTCACACTGCACATTTAATATACGGAGGCCCCATCTCCATAATTCTTCATCTAACACTATCCTCACACTGCACATTTAATATACAGAGGAGTTAAAATGTGGCAGGTAGTCTGCTGTGTTTATTACTTGGGTAAACTTATTTAATTGTCACAGCATTTTTTGCTACATTATATGTGTGGAAATTGACCTTCAAAGAAATTAGGTGACAAGCCCAAAGCCATACCATCTGTAACTGCTGGAGTCAGACTTTGAACCTCAGCAATTTGACTCTTGATCCCTCATCTGACACTATACTACCTTCATTTCACTAGGTAGAAATAAAATAAATGCAAATTGAAACAATCAGATCTTATCCAAATTATAGTATTTGACACTAGTGAATGTGCAGTGATTTAGAAATTCTTACATTATGGGGAGTGCAGCTTGCATAGTCATTTAGGAAAACAATTTCATATTATACCAAAAACACTGTAAAACTCCATATGGTCTGACCCTGTCTTTCTTCATCCAGCAATTTATTCTAACAAACCAGTAAAAAATACATACACAAATATTTGTCGCTTGAAACACTGTTTTGAGCAGGAAAAACAGGAGAAGGCAATAGAAATGTTTAGCAATGCAGTAAATCATTAAGTATGATAAATCCAGATCTTAAAATGTAGTATAGCCATTAAAATAGTTCTAACCTTTTTGTTGTGATATGTAGATACTTATAGAAGTCTATAATTATAATTTAATGAATGATTGTAAAGAAAATATCTATGTATCTATTACGTAGATTAGAAAATGGACCAGCATTCCTTCTAGACTTCTGTCCCCTACCTTCCTGATTACCGTTTCTTTCCTGACCTTTTGGGGTTTTTTTTAAATTTTTTTTTAAGATTTTATTTATTTATTCGACAGAGATAGAGACAGCCAGCAAGAGAGGGAACACAAGCAGGGGGAGTGGGAGAGGAAGAAGCAGACTCATAGCGGAGGAGACTGATGTGGGGCTCGATCCCATAACGCCGGGATCATGCCCTGAGCCGAAGGCAGATGCTTAACCGCTGTGCCACCCAGGTGCCCCTGGTTTTTTTTTTTTTTTTTTTATCATCCCCTTGCTGTCTGACTAGGGAAGGTAGTTTACTCTTCTTCTTTTTTTTTTTTTTTTGCTTTTATAAAAAAAATTATTTATTTATTTGACAGAGAGATAGAGCATGAGAGCATAAGCAGGGGGAATGGCAGAGGGAGAGGGAGAAGCAGGCTCCCCACTGAGCAGGGAGCCCAATGCGAGGCTGCATCCTAGGACCCTGAGATCATGACCTGAGCTGAAGGCACACATTTAACTGACTGAGCCACCCAGGCATCCCAATTGTTCTTGTTTTTGTGCCCTAATAAATGAGATGAAATTTGTAGGTATTCTCTTGTACCTGTTTTTTTTTTTTTTTTTTCAGTCATTTATCCATTCTACTGATGATGCAATTTGGGTTATTTCAAAGTTTCAGGCTACTAAAAAGAAAACAGTGCTTCTATAAAATTCACAAACTTCTGTTCTGGTGCACATGCACACACAGTTTTGTACCTGTATTGCTGTCTCTACCTGTGACGTTACTTGGCCATAGGGTCCGTGGGTCTTCAACTAGGCTCTGTACTGACAGTCTGTTTTCCGACGTGACTGCAGTAATTTATTCTACCAGCAGGTTTGAAAGTTCCTGCTGCTTAATACTTCCACCAAATATGCATATTGTATTAAGGATCTATTTAAATCTTTTGGTTTCTTGGGTTGGCATTCTTTTCTTTATTAATTTGTTGATGTTCTTTATACACTCTTACGGCCAGTCATTTCGGCTTTTTGTGCTGAAACATCTTCTCCCAGGTATGATTTGCCTTTCCACTCTTTTAATTGTGACATTTTATTAAACATAGTTATTCATTTAAATATAGTACAATCTTTTTTTTTTCTTATGTTAAAAAATCTTTCCTTTCCCCATTGTCAGGACAATAGTTTTATTGTCTTCTAAAAATACTATTTATGTATCTATTTATGAGTGCCTATGCTGCAATTTAAATTAATCTTTTTTAAATAAATATTTAAAATAATGTGGGTTAGGGATTCCAAATCATTTTTTCTCATGTACCTACCCATTTATCTCATGACTTCCATTGAAAAGATACTTCCTTACTACTCTTTAGTGTCACCTTTTAGAAATCAGTTGTTTTTCGAGTTTTGCATCATTGATCTATTTATCTATCCTCATCTTAAACCAAATCCTATCCTTAACTTTACTGCAAATTCAGTGCTAAGCCAAACATTAAACCTAGTCCTAACTGTAACTCTACCGCTAACCCAACGCTAGTCCTCTACTCCTAACCCTAAAACTAACACTAACTCTAAAGCTAGCAAAGTAATAGAATCTAACACTAATCCTAACCCAAATTCTAACTCTACATCTAAAGCTAACCTTAAACTTAAATATAAGCATAAGGCATTCCAGCCTAAATCTAACGTTTACCTTAACCCTAAATGTAAACAATAAACCTAACCCTAATTTTCTGAAATTACTGAAACTTTCTTTGTGGTCCTGTATAAGGTCAGTTTTTATAAATGCCCCATGTAAATTGAGAAGAGTATGTATTTTGCAATTGTTGGGTGCTGTGTTCTACACATGGTCAAGTTTGTTAAATTGTTCACTTCTCTTTAATTTTATAGGTGTTTTTTCTGTTTTTTTTTCTATCTGAGAAAGTTGTAGTAAAATTGTCTATGCAGGAATTTTAGCCCTGTGGTATCATTTAACTTATTTTTGGTAAAATTTTCCTCATTCAAAACCCTCTCTAATGTTCAGTCCATGTATGGTGGGGGGTTGGAGGTAAGGCAGTGCAGTAAAGGAAGGAAGAGTTGCTTATTCTCTTGAAATCATCAGCCATTGTGTGAACAAGCGTGGGCTTGCCAAATGAATGATGAGACCACATGGAGCAAAGCTTGGTTATACATGACCACCCAGCCACTAGCCAAACACCAAACAGTAGGAGAGGCCCACCAATATCAGCGGAATTGTCTTCGTGAGGCAAAGCTGACTTCACATGCACTAGGAAGCCCAGGGGAAGTCAGCCCAAACTGATAACCCAATCATGAGCAATGATAAATGCTTATTGTTTTTAGCCACAGAATTTTGGGATGGTTTGTGATGTAGGACTACTTAAACTAATACAGTATTCATATCCAAACAGGGTCTTGTGGTATTTTAACATGGAATTCACAAATTTCCTGGGTGGATGTGATCCTCACAAATGTATTTACATGTTCATGTCTTCCTGCCTAACAGTGTCTGCATCCAAGGTTGGGCTTTCACCAGTTTCACCCTGAAAATTTAAAGCCATTTTACCATCCACTCTAGAAAATAACCACCCAGTTAGTTAGGTCACTGTTACAATACCACCAACCTATCTGAAGATGGAGGAGTTGAAGGATACTTCCTGCAGATTTCAGAATCCTTGGACACAATTTCAAAACTCAGATTCTACCTGTGTCATACTTTGATATTGCATGTTTTCTGGAGACTTATTTCTTCCCTTTTAAGCTAATAAAATACACCCACAAATCAGGAGCCATATGTGTTATTGTGTGGTAGTAACATTTTAAAATATATGTTAATAAAAAACACTAAGAAAAAGAAGAAAAAAGGAACTCAGTTAAATATTTAATGTAACTTCTTACAGTTGTTTCCATTTTTTGGAAAAACTCCTAGCATAATAAATGAAGCAAATATTTCCATCATGAATACATTTATTATTTCCACATGGTGTGTATATGTGTAGTATATGCAGTTAGGTTTGCTTTCAAATTAAAAATGCTTTAAATCTCACACAAAGAGTCATTTCTCTTTCATCAAGGGGGCCTGCCAGCCTGGATTTTCTCACGGAAACTGGAGAGACCCAAAGCAACTCTACATTTGTGCTCCTTGGAGAATTAAAGTCATGTCTTTGGTAGTTTCATAGCTTCTTTTATTTTTTTAAACCATGAAGGAATGTATGTGCCTGATTCAGTGGGTTTCCGTGTCTTTGTCCATCCATCTTTTTTTTCTATTTCACAAGTTGCCTTAGTCCTTAAAGGGTACTTCTCTTGCTCCTGTGGTGTTTACCCACCTAGAACTTATTTATGCCTTAAACTCAGCATTGGTGGTTCTTCCCAGGATAAATGGCATTGCCTCATGCCCCTACCTGCCAGTGAGCATGTAGATGTAAGGATCATCACTCTGTAACCACACTCTGGAGTTCGGGAACGCTAGCTTTGAATTACATAAGATGTTGTTCTGCTACTTGGCTGTGACCATGGAGTTTAGTTCCTTAACTTAATTTTCTTATCTGTCGAAGGAGATAATAATGGCTGTGTGGGAAGAGCAGAGAATGAAAAATGATGTTTTTAAACTAATGGCGGAACTTAATAAAAAGTTAATTGTTTTTATTAGCATTAGTAGTGTTAGTGTAGGGAAACCTCTTTTTACAGTAAAATTTCAAAAAGACATAAATTGCCTAGGCTACACTTTCAAATCTGTTACTTTATTCAGTTAGCTAACACTGCAGCTAGGGAAAGAAAGTGCACTGTCGAGATGATAGTACACCCGGGGTTCTGGAAAAAGTTTTACCATTCTGGAGACTCTTTTTAACATCTTTGCCACACTTTCACAAGAGATGCCTGTCCTCCCCACTACTGCTTTTTTGCCATCTATTCTACAGTCACATACTTCCATTGCTCTACTTGCCAATATCATGAATGTTATCCAAATTGCCAAACCCACTGGATGTGTTCTATTTTCATACCTAAGCTTGCTGTAGTGGACAGTTACAGTACTTGTTACTTTTTTTTTTCTTTTACTTAAAGTCTATTTAATTTGATAAAAATATAGCTACTCCTGCTCTTTGCTTTGCATGGAATATTCTTTTCCATCACTTCACTTTTAGCCTGTGTGTATCCTTAAAGTTGAATGAGCCTCTTGTGGATAGCATATAGTGATCTTGTTTTCTTATCCATTTAGCCACTCTGGACCTCTTGATTGGAGAATTTAGTCCATTCACATTTAAAGTAATTATTGATAGGTAAGAACGTGCCAGTGCTATCTTACTATTTGACTGTTTGGTAGTTCCTTTGTTCCTTCTTTTACTGTCTTGCTTTGTGAATTGATGATTTTCTGTAGTGGTATGCTAAAGCAGATTGATGATTTTCTGTAGTGGTATGCTTTGATTCTTTTTATCTCCTATGTATATGTTGTGGGGGTTTTGCTTTGTGGTTATCATAAGGCTTACATAAAGCATAGTTACACTCTTGTCTTTTAACTTTTGCACTAGAGTTAATTGGCTAATATACCACCATATTATAATACTAGAGTATTCTGAATTTGACTATATATTTACCTTTAGCTATGCATTTTATATTTGCATATGGTTTTATGTTTATGTTTCATTTCATCTTGAAGAACTCCTTTTAGCATTTCTTTTAAGGCAGGAGTAGTGGTAGGGAACTTCCTCAGCTTTTGTTTATCTGTGAAAATATTTATCTCTTTCATTTCTGAAGGACAGATTTGTCATGTAAAGTATTCTTGGTTGGCAGTTTTTGTTCTTTGAGTACTTTGAGTGTATAATCCCACTTTTTCATGGACTGCAAGATTGTTGCTGAAGAATCTACTGATCTATGGGAGCTCCCTTTTATGTGAGGACTTTTTTTTTCTCTTTCTGCTTTTAAGATTCTCTCTGTGCTTTTAATTTAAATAGTTGTATTAGAATGTATATTGGAAAAAAACAGTTTGGATTAAATCCTTTGTGGAGCTTAAGAGCTTTATGAACTTGGATTTCCAAATTTCTCCCCAAATTTGGGAAATTTGCAGTCATTATTTCTTTAAATTGGCTTTCTACTGCTTTCTCTCTCACTTCTCTTTCTGGGACTCCAATAATGCATGACTTGCTTTCTTTATAGTGTCCCATAATTCACATGGGCTTTCTTTACTCTGTCTCATTCTTTTTTTTCTCTGGATTGGAAATTGAAAAGCCAGATAAAATGAGTTTAATGTGACCTGTTCAATGGTTGGCTTCATCATATATTAAGGGATTCTGCTCAAGTCTGAGACATTGGAGTCACTCTTAATTCCTTTCTTTCTCATTCTCAACATCTAATCCATCAAGGAAACCTATGGACTTTATCTCAAAACCAGATTCAAAATATAGTCACTTTTCACCATGGCCTTTTCTACCACTTTGATCCAAGCCCCAGTCATCTCTTATCTAGGTTACTAAGACAAAATCTTAGGTGGTTGATTTGCTTCCATTCTTGTCTACTCTCAATACAGTAGTCAGAGTAGACCTTTTAAAGCATTAGCCAGGTGATGTTACTCTGTTCAAAACCCTCCAATAGATCTATGTTTTTTATTTGCTTTGTCCACTCCCCTACTGTAATTATCCCTCTGACCACATCTGTTACTACCTTCCCTCTCACTCTTTTTATCCCTGTTATATTGGTCTTCTTTTTGTCCTTGGAAAAAAGAGACATGTCCCCTGCCTTAGGGCTTTGGTACTAGTTGTTGATTCCACTAGGAATGCTTTTCCCCATATATCTTTGTGGCTAACTCCCTCCTCTGCCTCATGCTTCTGCTCAGGGAGACCTACTATTTAAAATTGCAGTCTGCACCTTCCCAGACCTCCTTTTCAACACACTCTTAGTCGTTGTTTTTCTTCTGTTCATAGTACCACATTCTGACATCCTATGCCAGAGCTACCCAATGTGTGGTCTTCTGACCAAAAACATCAGCATCACCTGGGACTTCGTTAGAAATGCTGTTTCTCAGGGTCCCCTTTACACTTACTGAATCAGAATTACTAAGGCAAGGCACAGGGATATATATTTTTATAAACCTTCTAGATTCTTATGTGGTAAAGTCTAAAAAGCATTGTTTTATGTTCCTAACTTATTTATAATACTTAGCATTGACTGCATCTCCTGACAAAGTATAAGTTCCATAAAGGCAAGGTTTTCTGTTTATTTTGTTTACTGTGTTTTTAAGTGTTTAGAATATGTCTGGCACATTGTGGACAGTCAATAGTTTTTAAATAAATAAATTCTCTAGTACTTCAGAGCAAATAATTTTTAAAGTCGAGTTTTGAGTATAATTTATGTAAGTAAAATTCACTCATTTTAGGGAATAGTTCAATGAGTTTTGATAAATGCTTGTAGTTGTAGAACTGCTACCACAATTAAGACACAGGAGAGTCTACTATCACCAAAATTCCTGTGGGCCCCTTTGTAGCCACATACTGCTCACACACATGCAGTTCTTGGGAACCACCAATGTTTTCTGTTTCTATACTTTTCCCTTTATCAAAATGTCATGTAGATGGAGTCATATATTATAGCTCTTTAAGTCTGGCTTTCCTAACTTACCATATGTCATCTGTGATTCTCCATGTTGTGTATATTAATAGTTCCTTCTTGTTGTTGTGTAGTATTCCATTGAAGAGATGTAATACAACTTGTTTAAACATTCACCAATTGAAAAACATTTTGTTCTACATTTAGTGTCTATGAATGAAGGTACTTTAAACATTTACATGCAACATTTGCGTGAACATAAACTTTTATTTCTCTTGGGTAAATACCTAGGGGTTAGATTATTGGTCATACGATAAATGTATGTTTAACATTAAAAAACCCCCAACGACACCAAATTGCTTTCCATTTTGCATTCCCACCAGCAATTTATAAGAATCCCAATTGTTCTGGATTCTTCCCAGCATCTGTCATTGTCCTTTTGATGATGATGGTGGTGATGGTGATATGATGACGATAACAATGATAATGACATTAGCTAATGTGTATCAGCTAACATTGTGTAGTGGTCTCTTTTTATGGTTTTAACTTCCATTTCCAAGATAGCTAATGATTCTGACCATCTTTTTGTGGTTTATGGAATATCCTTTTATTGAGATTTGTGTTCAGGTCTTTTGTCCATTTTTTAAAACTAGGTATTTTTTTTTAGTTGTTAAGTTTTGAGGGTTCATTTCCCATTCTGACTATAAGTACTTTATCAGATATATGATTTGCCAATATTTTCTCCACATGTGTGGCCTATTTTTATATTTGCTTAAAAGCATCTTCCAAAGAGGAGATATTTTAAATTTTGATTAAGCCTAATTTATCATTTATTCTTTTCTGGATTGTGCTTTTGTGTAACATTTAAGATCTTTACCCAAACCAAGGTCACAGAGAATTTTTTTGAAGCTTTCTTTTTTTTTTTTTTTCTTCATCATGATAAGTGTACTCTTTAATCCCCTTCATCTATTTCACCCATCCCTCACCCACTGCCCTTTTGGTAACCATCTGTTTGTTCCCTGTAGTTAAGAGACTGTTTCTTAGTTTCTCTTTTTTATCCTCTTTGTTCATTTGTTTTGTTTCTAAACATCCACTTATAAGTGAAGTCATATGGTATTTGTCTTTTTTGACTGACTTGTTTCACTTAGTATTATACTTTCTAACTCCATCCATGTTGTTGCGAATGGCAAGATTTCATTCCATTTTATGGCTGAATAATATTCCATTTTATACACACACACACACACACACATATCACATCTTCTTTATACATTCATCAATTGATGGACACTTGGGCTGATTCCGTATCTTGGCTATTATAAATAATTCTGCTATAAACACAGGTTCATGTAACCCTTTGAATTAGTGTCTTTGTATTCTTTGGGTAAATACCCAGTAGTGTAATTGCTGAATTGTAGGATAGTTCTATTTTTGACTTTGAGGAGACTCTATACTGTTTTCCAGAGCACCTACACCAGTTCGCGTTTCCATCAACAGTGCATGAGTGTTCCCCTTTCTCTACATCCTCGCCAATAACTTTTGTTTCTTGTGTTGTTGATTTTATGGATACTTAACCAACTGAGCCACGTAGGTGCACCATGTTGTTGATTTTAATCATTCTGACAGGTGTGAGGTGATATCTCATTGTAGTTTTGATTTGGATTTCTCTGATAGTAAGTGATGATCTGTGTCTTATTTAGAGAAATGTTTGTTGATGTCTTCTGCCCTTTTTTAATTAGAGTATTTGTTGGGTATTGAGTTTCAAATATTTTAGATACTCTTTATCAGATATGTTATTTGCAAAAATCTTATCCCATTCAGTAGGTTGCCTTTTAGTTTCATTGATTGTTTCCTTTGCTGTGCAGAAGCTTTTTATTTTGATGTAATGCCAATAGTTTATTTTTGTTTTTGTTTCACTTGCCTCAGGAGACATATCTAGAAAAAAGGTGCTATGGCTAATGTCAAAGAAGTTACTACTTTTGTTCTATTCTAAAATTTTTTATGGTTTCAGGTCTCACATATAGGTATTTAATCTATTTTGAGTTTACTTTTGTATATGGTGTAAGAAAGTGGTCCAGTTTCTTTCTTTTGTATGTTGCTGTCCAATTCTCCCAACACCATTTGTTGAAGGGACTGTTTTTCCCCACCAGATATTCTTTCCTGCTTTGTCAAAAATTAATTAACTATATGTTGTGGATTTATTTCTGGGTTTTGTGTTCTCTTCCATTGACTATGTGTCTGTTTTTATGCCAGTACTATACTATTTTGATCACTACCACTTTGTAATACGACTTGAAGTCTGGAATTGTTACACCTCCACTTTTCATTTTCTTTTTCAAGATTACTTTGGCTATTTGAGGTCTTTTGTTGTTCCATACAAATTTTAGTATTGTTTATTCCAGTTCTGTTGGTATTTTGATAGGGGTTGCGTTAAATCTGTAGATTGCTCTGGGCAGTACAGACTATTTAAACAATATTTATTCCTCCAACCCATGATCATGGAAAGTCTTTCCATTTCTTTGCATCATCTTGAATTTCTTTCATCGGTGTTTTATACTTTTCAGAGTATAGGTCTCACCTCTTTGGTAAGTTTATTCTTCGATATTTTATTGGTTTGGGTGCAATTGTAAATAGGATTATTTTCTGAATTTCATTTCCTGTTGCTTTATTATTAGTGTATAGAAATGCAATGGATTTCTGTATATTGATCTTGTATCCTGGAAGTTTACTGAATTCCTTTATCAGTTGTAGTAGATTTTTGATGAGTCTTGAAGATTTTTTGTATATAGTACCATATCATCTTCAAATGGTGAGTTTTACCAGTTTGGATGCCTTTTATTTTTTTATGTTGCCTGCATGCTGTAACTAAGGTTGTGAGACTGGACATCCTTGTCTTGTTCCTGACCTTAGGGGAAAAGCTCTCAGTTTTTCACCATTGAGTACGCTGTTCGCTGTGGGTTTTTCCATACGAGGCCTTTATTAAGTTGAGATACGTTCCCTTTAGACCTACTTTGCAGAGGGTTTTTAACACGACTAAATGTTGTACTTTGTCGAATGCTTTTTCTGCATATATTGAAATGATTATATAGTTTTTAATCTTTCTCTTATTGATGTGACAAATCATGTTGATTGTTTTGTGAATATTGAAATACCCTTGCATCCTGGGAGTAAATGCCACTTGATCTTGGTGTATAATTTTTTTAATGTGTTGTTGAATTCAGTTTGCTAATATTTTGTTGAGGATTTTTACAACTTTATTCATGAAAGATGTTGGCCTGTAGTTTCTTTTTTGTGTGTGGTGTCTTTCTCTGGCTCTGGTATCAGGGTGATACCTCACAGAATGAATTTGGAAGTTTTCCTTTCTTTTTTAAGTTTTGGAATTGTTTGAGGAGAGTAGGTATTAACTCTTTTTTAAATGTTTGGTAGAATTCACCTGTGAAACCACCTTGTCCTGGACTTGTTTTGGGCAAATTTTTTTGTTTTGTTACTGGTTCAATTTCATTGCTGGTACTTGGTCTGTTCAAATTTTCTATTTCTTCCTGGTTTAGTTTTGATAGGTTGTATGTTTAGAGGAATTTATCCATTTCTTCTAGATTGTCCAGTTTGTTGGCATATAATTTTTCATAACATTCTGTTATAATTGTATTTCTCTGGTTTTGTTTTTATTTCTCTTATTATTTTGTTTGGGCTCTCTCTTTTTTTTTATTGAGTTTGGCTAGAAACTTATCAATTTTGTTGATCTTTTCAAAGAACCAGTTCCTTGTTTCATTGATCCGTTGTATTTTTAAATTCTGTTTCTTTTATTTCTGCTCTAATCTTTATTGTTTCCTTCCTTTTGCTGGATGCAGGTTTTGTTCTTTTTTTTCTATCTCCTTTAGGTATAAAGTTAGGTAGTTCATTTAAGATGATTCTTGCTTTTTGAGATAGGTCTCTATTACTATAAACTTCCCTCTTAGAACCACTTTTGCTGCATCCCAGAAGTTTTGGACTATTGTGTTTTCATTTTCATTTGTTTTTGAATAATTTTTTAAATTTCTTCTTTGATTTCTTGGTTGACCCATTCATTGTTTAGCAACATGCTACTAACCTCCATATTTTGTATTCTTTTCAGATTTTTTCTTATAGTTGATTTCTAGTTCCATAGTATTGTGGTCAGGAAAAATGCATGGTATGGCTTCAATCCTGAATTTGTTGAGGC
This sequence comes from Ailuropoda melanoleuca, assembly GCF_002007445.2. Taxonomy (NCBI): domain Eukaryota; kingdom Metazoa; phylum Chordata; class Mammalia; order Carnivora; family Ursidae; genus Ailuropoda; species Ailuropoda melanoleuca. The sequence continues at coordinate 81,401,035 of NC_048230.1, read as the reverse complement.
TCATTTTGTTTGCTAATATGTGATCTGTTCTGGAGAATGTTCCATTGTACAGTTGAAAAGAGTGTGTATTCTGCTGTTTTCGGATGGAATGTCCTGAATATGTTAAGTCCATCTGTTGTATCATTCAAAGCCATTGCTTCCTTGTTGATTTGGTTTAGTTGATGTTTTCATTGAAATAAGTAGTTGTGTTAAAGTCCTCTACTATTATTGTATTGCTATCAGTTATTTCCTTTGTGTTTATTATAGCTGTTTTATGTATTTGGGTGCTTCCATGTTATTGTTGGATTGTCCTCTTTATTATTATATAGTATCCTCCTTTGTCTCTTGTTACAATCTTTGTTTTAAAACAATACTTGTCTGATACAAGTATTTCTACCCTGGCTTTCTTTTGATATCTGTTTTCATGATAGATGTTTCTGCATCCCCTCACTTTAAATCTGCAGGTGTTTATCAGTCTGAAATGAGTGTCTTATAGGCAGCATACTGATGGGTCTTGTTTTTTATCCGCTCTGTCATCCTGTGTCTTTTAATGTATTAGAGCATTTAGTCCACTTATAGTCAAAGTAATTTTTGATAGATATGTATTTGTTGTCATTTTGTTACTTGTTTTGTGGTTGTTTCTTTAGATTTACTCTGTTTTTTTTTTTCCTTCTCTGTTTCTTGGTTTGTTACCTTTCTTTAGTGATATACTTGGATTCCTTTTTCGTTATTCTCTGCGTATCTATTACTGGCTTTGATTTGTGGTTATCATTAGGTTTGTATATAACATCTTCTTAATAGAGCAGTCTATATTAAGTTGATGGCTTTTATGTTTGAATCCATTCTTTACTCCTCCCTCCCCCCCCATTTTAGGTTTATGGTGTCATATTTTACATCCTTTTATTTTATGAATCCCTTGAGTCATTTTTATAGAAATACTTATTTTTACTGTTTTTGTATTTTTTACTTTTCATATTCTCACTAATGATCTTTCCATTCAGAGAGTCCTCTTTAATATTTCTTGTAGGACTGGTTTAGTGGTCATGAACTCCTCTAGTTTTTGTTCAAGAAACATTTTCTCTCTCCTTCTTTTCTGAATGATAGTCCTGCTGGAAAGAGTATCTTGGCTGCAGATTTTTCCCTTTCAGTACTTTGATTACATCTTCCTATTCCCTTCTGGCCTGCAAATTTTCTTCTGAAAAATCCACTGATAGACTTATGGGGGTTTCCCTTATATGTAACTGTCTTCTTTTCTCTTCTTGCTTTTAAAAGTTTTTTTTTCCCCATAACCAATTTTTGCCATTTTAGTTACTATGTATCTTGGTGTGGACCTCCTTGGGTTGAATTTTTGGAGGGATCTCTGTGCCTCCTGGATCTGGATCTGTTTCCTTCCCAGATTAGGAAAGTTTTAGCTATTATTTCTTCAAATAACTTTTCTGTCCCCTTTTCTCTCTCCTCTTCTCCTGAGATCCTAGAAAGTAAATGTTATTATACTTGATGGAGTCACTGAGTTCCCTGAGACTGTTCTCAATTTGCATATTGTCTTTTCTCTCCTTTGTTCATCTTGGTTACTTTCTATTACTCTGCCTTCTAGGTTTTAATTCATTCCTCTGCTTCATGTAGCTTGCTGTTTATTACATCAAGTGTATTTTTAGTTTCATGTATTGTGTTCTTGACCTCTGACTCTTTTTTATCTCTGTGTTAATGGTCTCACTGATGTCTTCCAATCTTTTCTGACATCCAGTTAGTATCTTTATGTTCATTACTTTAAATTCTCCATCAGGCATATTTCTTATATCCTTTTTGCTTAGGACTCTTTCTGTGGTTTGGTTCTGTTCTTTAATTTGGTACATATTTCTCTGTCTCCTCATTTTGTCTGTCTGTATTTGTTTCTGTGTTGGGAAAGCCAGCTACTTCTCTTACTCTTAATGATGATAGCCTTATAAAAAAGAGGTCCTGTAATGCCCTGCAGTGTTGTGTTCCCTGTTCCCCAGGGCCTGGTGCCTCAGGGAGCATCTCCTATGTATGTTGCATGTGCTCTGCTATTAGTTTCAGCCTCTTTTTCCTTCAGTCCAGTTGTCTGCAGAGGCTCTCTTTGCCTATTATGGGTAGTGTTTGGTCCCCAGCAGGGATAGGGCATATTTTAACAATGTGTGCAGTAGTCTGCTTGCACAATGAGACCTGTTCCCACCAGGACTGGAACTGAGGTCTCACAAAACATGCAGGCCAGGAGATGTGGTTTTGGCAGGTTTTGAGCTGGTTTTCAGGGGAAGCAGGCCATAGCACTGGGACTAAGGTGATGGTGGCTGGGAAGGGTGGATCCATCAAAGTGCGGTGGGCAGGGCTCGGTTTAAGCAAGTTAGGTAAGGAGTGTTGGTGCTGTGCTCTTTGCCACAGGTGGTCATTTATGCTGGGGAGTAGGGGAGGGAAATGGCACCTGCCACCTCCTTTATTCCTGGAGGGGTTTCCCTGTGATCCCTGTCGCTCCATCCCCCTGTGCTTAGTTCCCAAGCACAAGCTCTGAGATGAGCAAATCACTCTCCCTCCTTTCTGCCCCTGGCATTTTTCAAACTACTGGTTCTACACTTTATCTGCATGGGCTGTTTGTCATGCTGTCTCTTTAAGGGCATGATCCCACTTCCTAATTCCCTCCCATCCACTGATTTTTAAAATTCTAAGCTTAAGTCCTGCTGGTTGTAAGAAGTCATGAAATTTGGCCCCTCTCACTTCCATAGGCAGAACTTACAGGGATTCATCCTTCCCATTTGTGAGCTCCTTGTGTGAAAATCTGTGTGTCACCCTTCTCTGGGCCACCAGCTCCCTCCCCACTGTGGACAGCCAGGGTCTATTTCACTCCAAGACCACATTTTTGTTCTTCCTACCTTCCTCAATATAGCCTCCTCTCTATCTTTAGTTGTGGAGTTTGTTCTGCTAGTCTTTGGATCATTTTCTGGGTTATTTATGCTGATGTGAGTATTGTCTATTTGTATCTGTGGGATGAGTTGAGCTTAGGGTCCTCCTACTCCACCATTTTTCCAGCTGACCTCCTCTATGTTTTCTTCTAGAATTTCAGTTTTATGTTTTAAATTCAGATCAAGATCCATTTTAGGTTAATTTCTGAACATGGTGAAAAAATTTTTTTATTGTATGTAGACAGATGCTCGATTATTCCAGCATAATTTTCTGAAAATACTGTTAATATTTTGAAACTCAGATGCTATGTATTATTTCAAAAAGTTTATATAAAATTCTTTAATAGACCCATAAAGTAATTTAATTTATTTGATTGCATATCAAGTAAAATATAAATATGATTTTATGTCCCAGTGCTAAATGAAGGACCTAACAAAACTTACAGAGATGATTAAGAGACTTTTAAGAAAAGGACAAATTCAGGAAAGTAATTCATGAGGAATTATAAAACTAAAATTCTCAAAAGTTAAGCTGAGAATTTTAGAAATAAAGCATCTTATTAGACCAAGGCTCTTGGTGACAAGTAAAAGAATGTGACTTTTTAACTCAAGTAGTAAAAAAATAGACTACAATGTATTCTCAGAAAAGACAGGAATCCTGGAAAGCAGACTTATTTAGCCATCAAGTGGAGCAAGAGCCTAGCCAAGACCCAGCTCCAGCAAAGGCCACTTTTACCATCACTGCCTTGTACCTTCACCTCTGGACAGAACCCTACACCACTGCCCCTCTGTCACTGCTGCTGTATATACTTCTGTGCTGCAAAGCCCACCAACCCCAGACACTCCTTGCCATGTCCTTAAACTTGCCACATCACATCCACTCAGCCATAGCTGCCATAATGGCTTCATGAGCTTGTGCCTTTCCATCACATTCTGAAGATTCATAGTCCCAACTGGAAGTCAGTCTCCAGTTCACCACACTTCAGTCCCCAAGCACAATCCCCAGAAGACATAAGGTGATGAAAAGAAATGTGCATATACCCTTGGCATTTGTATTGGTGGAATTCCTTCTGAACATGAAAGGTGTATGGGTGAGGAGTCACAATTTTGTGTGTGTGAACTCTTGTATGTATATCATTAAAATCTGGCTTTTCTCTGGAGGGAGGAAGAAAGAATTGGGAGGGAAGGAGGGAGATGTAAACCAAACCCAGAAACGTCCACCATGGTAATTTTGGCAAATGCCTTAATTTTACAAGTAAGGAAATCACATTAAAAACTAAATTTCAGGGGCACCTGGGTGGCTCAGTCGGTTAAGTGTCTGCCTTCCATTAAGGTCATGATCCCAGAGTCCCGGGATAGAGCCCCACATCAGGCTCTCTGCTCAGAGGAGAGCCTGCTTCTCTCTCTGCCCCTCCCTCTGCTTGTGTTCTCTCCTCTCTCTCTCAAATAAATAAATAAAATCTTTAACAAAACAAAAACAAAACTAAATTTCATTGGGATGCTACCAGAAGAGAAACCTTACCTGAAGTAACCTTAATGGAACTAAAGTATAGGCACTGGGCCCAATTCCCATTAAGTATAATTCTGGAAAGAGACTGGGCCGGTGATTAACCAGAGTGTTTCCAGTTGATCAAATTGGCACCGAGACAGATTTGTCTTGTGTGGCAACCTATGAGGTATTGGGAGAGACCAGAGGCCAACTTTTCAAGAAGAGCTGTATGAAAACATCCCCTAAAGTATAATAGTCTTGTGCCTCTAAAATTTTGTTCTAGATTTGGTCAGCTGGAAGCGTGCACAGATGCCTCCTGGTGAGTACAACTACCCTGCTTCATGGGATGTAATTGTGGTCTTTGGCCAAAGTCTGATAGAAACAAAAAATTCCCAAATGTGAACATTTTCTTGCCAATTGAATATACCTATAAAAGGAGAAAACTAAAGTCTGGTGTTATGTCAGCTGTTGTATGATTTAGTTTTTGTTTAGGACTGTGTAGCTCAAGGCCATGTGTCTTACTAATTTTGATTCCCCCGCCCCCCATCTTTGGATATGGTGGTTGATGCTGAAACCTTCCCTGTTTCTGCAGGCAAGATTAGGCAGTTGTAACTTCTTAGATATTGGCTCTGCTATGACAAGGACCATGTTTGCCAATGAAGTTGAGTTTTGTTTTTGTTTTTGTTTTCCTTGGGAGTAATCCTGAACCAGAGTAGCATTCAGCTTCATATAACAAAGAAGGAATTCATTTCAAGACAGAATTCTGCTTTCAGGAAAGCAGAATTTATTCCCACTTTGCAGATGAGGTATCTGAGGTTTAGAAAATTGAGATATCTTGGCCAGTGTCCCTGATCAAATAAGTGATAAAAGATGGTTCTTTAAATCTAGTATAATACACACACACACACACACACACACACACACACACACCATTCAGCATGACTTTTATCAGTCAGAATAGGCTAGGTTGTATTGCAGTAACACATAACCCCAAATATCATGATTTACATCAGTGAACGTTCTTGTTTCTTTCCCATGCTACCTCATCCATTCTGCAGACTGTAGGTTTACTCTATGTGTCTCTATTCCCAGATGCAGGCTTATTGAGATACATCTGCCTAGATCATTGCTGGTTTTATTGTAGAAGGAAAACAGTCATGGAAAGCCATCTAATACCTCTTTAAGCCCCTACTAGGAAGAAGCACACATCACTTCTGCCCATTTCATGACCAAAACATTACATGGCCAAGCCTGACATCAAAGAGGTGGGGAAAGTGTCAGCCATCCCAGAGATAAGCAACAGAGTTTGGGAAATAATACAATCTTCCAGCTTGTTCTTTGAAGTGTAGTCTGTAGACCAACCAGTCAGTATCACCTGCGACGTTATATGGAATGCATATTCTCAGACATTGCCCCAAACCTAATCAGAATCTGCATTTGAACAGGATGTCTAGGTAATTCATATGCCATTAGAGAAGCACTGTTTTAACACACTGCTCAAATGTTACTGCTATGTGTCCCAAAACTTTGGCACTTCTTGTTTTGCTGATTTCTTACTCCACTTCCTTCTCTGATATTTTTCATGAATTGAGAGGAAGACTGAGATGCAGAACAGGATCCCCAGCTTCATCTATAAACTTACTTTAAGCCCTTGATTTAAAGTTTAGGACAGAGTATAAATGGTCTTTTCCTTAAGTATTAACCAAAAAGTAAAGGACTCAAGGATTAATGTAGCCACTCAGATCTATCACCTGAGTGGTAAACTCCAAGCTTTACAAACTCCATGGGATATGCCTTTTTTGCTAGAGACATTTTGCTCTGTCTCTGTTTTTTCAGCAAAAATGTATAGACTCCAAAGTGACTGCTGCTCTAACACCGATGACCTGCAAAGAAAAAAATGAGGACATTCTGAGTCACAGATCTCCAAACCTACATTCCATTCTTTTGCTACACCAAAACATTTGGCAAAAGCAAAGGCCAAATCTACAGCTTTGGGGAATTCTCTGAAAATATGCATAAAGCTATGGGCAAGAACCAGATGAAATATTGGTATGGTATGGTGTGAAATGTATGAAATAACATGGTTTGGTGTGAAATGGTATAAGATAACATACCATACTGAGCAAAAGTCCTGGAGAAGATGAAGAACTCTTATAAACATTAATTTCTAATATTTATGGGCCCACAGAAGACAAGTAGTAAACTCAGGACATCCCTCAGCCTTTCATTTTATTTGAGATGATGGTGGAGAGGCTCCAGGAAAAGAAGAAAGAATATGATTTAAAAAAAAAAGAAAAGAAAGAAAAAAATGAGTATGATTTTGGTATCCAGAAAAGAAGAATTCTGGCCTTGAATCTACCTTTGGCTAGCCATATGACCATGAACAAACAACTTACTTTTCTGGACCCAGGACTGCAGAAACAAGTGTGTTCCACAAAGGTTAAGTTACTGGTATAAATTTAGTGAATTTCAAGAATTCCTCATTTGCTGTCAGTTTTTTCAGTTTGGTTTGTGTGTAAGATTTCCTTAAAAAAAAAATACAGCTTGCCAGAAACAGGATCTCCATGGTACCTTCTCATTGTAACAGTCTATACATGCTTTCCTACCAGCACAAAAGACATTGTGGCGATGGTTGAGATGAGGAAGTTTTCATCCGCTGCACTTAATGGGAAAAAATGTAAATTAGCTTAATAATCAAGGGTATTGTTCTATTTTCAAAAGTGTCAAGACTCACTTTTTACAGATACTTGGCTTCCAAAGAGGGTGAGAACAGCAAGAGAATCAAGCACTTATGTAAATAACACGAATGGTGTTTGATGTATGGGCTTTAGGCTGAGTCTTGGCCCTGATATGTACCAAATAGTGATTCTGACTAATCCCATCATATTTTTATTAGCAATCTAATTTCAAATATATGAATATATTTGTGTCTAACTTTGTAAGACTGTTGTGAAGACCAAGTGAGATACTGCATATGAATCAATAAAGTTCCTGGAACATGGTATATTGTCAATAAATGATGTCGTGATTACTATTGTCACAATAATAAAATTATAACCTTGCTAGAAGTTTAGTTACTGTATGTTATAGGTTGAATTCTGTCTCCCACCACAAAAAGATACATTGATACCCTAACCTCTAATACCTCGGAATGTGGGCTGAGTTAGAAATAGGATTGCTACAGATATAATTTAAGATGAAGTCATAGTGGAATACGGTGAGACCCTACTCCAATATGACTGGTGCTCTTATAAGTAGACAGTCAAATGAAGAGACAGACACACAGAGAGATGGCCATGTGATGATAAATTCAGAGATTGAAGTTATGCAGCAGCAAACCAAGGAATATCAAAGATTGCCAGCAAACCACCAAAAACTAGGAAAAGGTGAGAAAAGATTCCCCTATAGGTTTTAAAGGGATCCTGGTGCTGGTCCAGTTGACACCTTGACTTTGGACTTCTAGCCTCCAGAACCATGAAAGAATATATTTCTCTTGTTTTAGCCACCCAGTTTGTGGTACTTTGTTGAGGATACCCCTAGGGAACTATTATATTGTATTGACCCAGTGTCTTAACTCCAGTGAGCCTCAGTTGTCATTAGCATGCATATACACACACAAACACATATACACATGTATATGTACACACATAGATATGAAGAATAATACCATTTTCCAATGAAAGAAGGTTTATGAAGAGGTTTTGAAAAACACAAGATACTATAAAATTAAAATATTTGTCTAATTATCAATATTTAGTCTGTATTAGTCACCCATGGGTAACTTACATAGAAGAAGGAAGAAGAAACGGATACAATTAGTCTTTAAGACCATCCTACTCAGCCTTGAAATGATTATGGATTTCATGCTGTGGTAGACTGGTACAGTAGCAACCCTCAATGAATCATGCCTCCCTGAGTCCGTGCCCTTGTGTAGTCCCTTCCCATTTTGACTCTGGGATTGCCCAGGTAACTTGTTTTGGCCAAGGGACTATAGCAAACATGTTGCAGGAGAAGTTTGCAACTGAAGCTTCTGGTTTCAGAATGCTGCTGTCATGTGAGGAAGCCCAAATTGACTACTAAAGATGCATAGCCCAGCCAGCAGCCAGCCCCAACCCCCAGACCTGTGAGTGAGGCCATCTTAGCCTCTGCAGCCCGGTTGACCTGCCAGGCAACTGCAGCCATAAGAGTGACTCCAGCTGAGACCAGCAAAAGAGGTGACCAGCAGAGCCAAGACCTAATTGCTGACCTGCAGAATCCTAAACAAAATGGCTGTTGTTTAAAGCCACTACATTTTGGGTATGGTCTGTTATGCAGCAATTGAGCATTGGAAATGCAGCGACTGGAAAACTAATAGAACCACAGGGAGGAAAAAATAAAATAAAATTCACCTACATACCCTTTAACCTTCTGAGCACTGTTAAGTTTATGACTGAGTGCCTAGGGATTTTTCTCCTGTTTCCAGTGGGTGAAGGACCGGAGTCAAGTTAAAGCGGCTCTACGTCTAGAGTAGCACAAAGTGGGCATGCGCCAAATTCAGTGATTGCCGCTTTCCTCGTTCTTACAATGGGCTTATACAATATTTGTGTTTATAACATATTTACATGCATTGTGCTACTTGATACCCACAATATCGCAAAGCTAAATGTCCACTTTCCTCCTTACGATGACAATAAAAAGAGACCGAAGAGAACTCTGGTGACTTGCCCAAGAGAGCAGGGTTAAAAAGGTTGAAAGAAGTCCAGATTTTTAAAATCCTTTTCCCCAATACTCTATTTCATGCCTACCCAGTTAAACTATTTGATGAATCCTTACTGAGGTTGAAAAAGGGAAAAAATAGAAATAAATTGATCTACTGATGGGTTACAGGTATGAAGGCCAACCCCAAATAGTACCAAGAAGACTGTAAGTCATTATTATATACTTTATTCAACCCTTAATCATGTGAGTACTTCCCAGTTAGTATCTACAAATTGCTTCCTTGATTTTCCCCATATTTTAAAGCCAAACAATGTGGATAATTTGCTGAAAATGGGAAGTCACATTTACTTACATAATGATGTCCTTTGTTATTTGATGATCTCAACTTTGAAATCTAGTTTTATAGAAAAGGAGGAATAGTTGGAAAATAAAGTCTTCACTTCCAGAGAGTTTGGAAGTCCCTTTTGGAGGCTTTAAAATGTGATGAGCTTTAAACACTGAATGATTAAACGGGTATTTGAATCTCTCTGAAATGTCCCTCTTAGTTTATATACTACATACTTTCACCTTTTGCAGCATAAAAATGCTGAAGTGGGTGTCGGGTGTAACTTGTCACTATTTCTGAGCCACAGTGGTTTCATATGTAAAGTGAATATTAACTAACACCGTGTCATGGAGTAGCCACATGTGTAACATATCCAGTAGAGTACCTTTCTTACAGAAAGCTCCCAATAAACAGTGACTGCTTTCATTATTACCACCTACCTTGTAAGGAAGATGCAGCAGATATTAAATTTCTCATCTGTCCATAATGGGCAATAAAGCTGAGCAGAGTTCATACATCTATTTAGTCTTGCACAGGAAATTAGTGTCTGAGTCAGAGTTGGAGCACTAGTCTCATCATCTGTCTCCACCACATTCCTGCCAAATCACATGGTAATAGTCATGTAATGGTAAAAGACAAAAATGCCTCAATTAATGCAGCATTGACATATCTAATATTTATGGAGTGCCTGCATTTTGAAAAGTATCAATCTAGGCACTGTGAAAGCTATACAAATAGCATTGCATAATGGACAAGCGCATGGCCTTTAGAGACAGTAAGACTGGGCACTGAGTCTTCCCTCTCATCAGCTCTCTGAATTTGAAAAAAATTAACTTTCTCAAGATGTGATTTCCTCATATTTAAAATAATAATCACATTTATTTCTCATCACAACTCTCTGCAGCAGAATAACACAAAGTGTGTAAAGTCACAGCAAGACTCAAAAATTGTATTTGTTAATAGTATCTTAAGCTTGTCATTTATTCTAATCTCAAAGAGTTTATAATCTGGTAGGGAATATAGGACATTAACATTAAATATATAATAAGGAAAAAAGAAATGAATGTCTGTGGACAGAACAGATTAAGTATTGTGGGGTGGGAAGGGGAGGACGTATTACTTCTGGCTATGGAATCTGACAAAGTTTTTTGGAGGAAATATTATTTGAACTAGGCCCTAAAATACAGATAGATTTGGTGCATGTAGAGACTGTTTTCATCAAGAGTTATGTTTCATATTGGGCATGGGTATGTTCTTCAAGAGTTGTATATAATATTTTTGGTAAAGAAATGTTTTACATGGGTGAACTGAAACATCAGGAAGCAAAGAAATTGTTCATGGTTATGGAGAACAAATCTCAGTTGTCCTCTTGTGTTCTGTTTTCTGATCCAATTTCTTCACTGAGCATTGGCTCCAAAGAAGTATCTGTTGACACAAGGAGTAATTCAATACTACTTTTTCCTATTAGAGTATTGCAGGATCTTGAAAGATTATAAAATCAGATACATGCTTACAATCAGGTTCTGCCATCTATCATTGTGGAAGCAAGCATGCTCTAAGTAAAGAGTGATATTTTCCTGAGTGGCCAGTGTAATTACTTTTGTTCAGAAGCCAGCAGGGTGGGACCTGGATCCCCCTACACATTCCAGCAAAACCCCTGCTAACAAGTGAAACTAAATTGCTTCTCTTCCCTGTCTGCATCTGGGTCCATTTGTGTAGGCCAAATAGATTAGCCTCTGATATCTTGAAACAGATGTTTGCTATTGGAATTGTCATATGTGTGCAACATGTTCCACAAGTTGGTGGGGATATTCTGGGCTCCAGGGTGTGTAGAGACATCATTCTGGGTGGAGTTTTCCAAACAGTCAGTGTGGGTGAGTGTTGCTGGCAAGGATTTGCTCTTCCCAGCACTCTCCTCAATAGGAGAGCTACACGGAGGAAAGTACCAGGTGCCTCCATGAGAAGGATGAATGTGTTTGGAGCCTAATCTGTACATTAGTTAAGATCTAGTCAAGAAAACCAAAGACACACCAGCTGTTTTAACACAAAGTATTTAACATAGGAGATGTAGTGAGTAGGGAAAGGCACAACTGGAAAACTAATAGAACAGAGTAATTGCAGGAAAAACTATCACCCCGGGGGTTAAGGGAGGGAAGGGAAGACATTGGAATTTTTTAAATGGAGAAAGCTTGCAAAAAAAAAAAAAAGTCCTTCAACAGTGAAACCCAGACTTCTAAGATGAGGGTGTTTACTAACTGAAGCTGATACCCCAGAAACACAAGTGAGTGACTCTGCAGAGCTGGTACTCAGAGCTGTGACTGGCTGGTACTAGAACCTGGAAGGGGTTGCAGTGAGCTTTTCCTGGGAGTGCAAGGGAAATGAAAACTTCAACTGACTGTCTCGAATTTGCATGCCTAAGCCCCACTCTGGACCTACTGACTCAAAATCTTAGAGTGGGCATGTTTATTTTTTAACAATCTTTTCAACTGCTAATTGACATTATCAACACAGGTGGGACTACTGTACCCTTACCCTCTCTCCCAAAGCATTTTAAGACATTTTCAACTGATTTAATATGTCTATGAATTGCCTATCTACTCACTGTACCCATACAATCTGCAATATGACTTTGGAGTTCCTCCCAGTAAGAGGTGAAATCTATTTCTTCTCCTCTTTGAATCTGAGCTGGCCTCTGTGACTTGCTTTAGTCAATAGAATGTTGTGGAAGTGGCACTATGTCTGTTCCAAGATTAGGTAATACCTGTTAGTATCATGTGAACAAGGTTAAGCTATTGTGCTGAAGGATAACTGACCACGTGAGCTGGGATGATTTGTCTCACGTGAGTGCAACCTCATGGAGCAGAGATGGGTTATCCCAGCTGAAGCCATTCCAACCAAGACCCCTGAGCAGCTGACCACAAATGCATAAATGTATTCAGCCGACACTAGAAGAGCTGCCCCAGTTTAGCCCAAATCACCAACCTGATGCATCCTGAGCAAAGAAAGTGTTTGTTTTTTAGCCATTAGGTTTTAGAGTGTTTTTTTTTTTTTACAACAAAAGGAATTGATAGAAGTAATCAAAGTAGGGAAAAATCTGTGCTTCAGAATTAAGTTTCCTTCTGAATTATCTGATTCTGATTCTATATGGGGAGCTTCTGGGCCTCTCATTGCTTTAAGCTGTTTTAGAACTCTCTGCCATACAGAACTGATGTCAGTGCAAATGATTCTTGTCTGTGGACATGCAAATTAATTGTATTTGTGGAGGAACAACACTCTTCCCCTGCGGAAAAGCCAGTTTTGAGCCCACTGCAATTTCATTTCAATATTATTGATCTAAATAGGTTTTGATTTGCATTCTCTCTTTATTACAACTTTATTATATAACTTATATAGCATAAAGTTCATCCATTTTCAACTCAGTGAATATACAACTCAGTGTTTTTAATATGTTTATAGACTTGTGTAATCATCACCGGAATCTAATTTTAGAACATTTTCACCATCTTAAAAAGAAGCGTCGTACCAACTGGCAGTCATTTGCTGATGACCCTCCTGTCTTCCCACCCTCCCAGGGCATCGGTCAACATTAATCTACTTTCTGTCTCTACAGATGTACTTATTCTAGACAATTTATATAAAGGAGATCATGCAGTGTGTGTTTTCTGTCTGTCTTCCTGAATTTAGGATAGTATTTTTGAGATTTATCCATGTTGTAACATGTATCAATACTTGGTTACTTTTTATAGAAAAATAATATTCCATTATATGGGTAATACCAGAGTTTGTTTATCCATTTATCAATTAACGGACATTTGGGTTATTTCCACTTTTTGGCTATTATGAATAATGCTGTTGTGAGTATGAGTAAAAACAATTTTGTGTGGACATATGTTCTCATTTCTCTTGGGTATATACTTAGGAGTAGAATTGCTAGGCCAAATGATAAATGTACATTTGGCATTTGAAGGAACTGCCAAACTGTTTTCCAAGGTACCTGCACCATCTTACATTCCCACAACAACTTATGTGGCAGGTTCCAATTTCCCACATCCATGTCAACACTTGCAGTTGTCTGTCTTTTTTATTCTAGCCAACCTGTATGAGGTAGTATCTTATTGTGGCTTTGATTTGCATTCTACTAATGACTAATGATACGAACATCCTTCATGTGCTTATTGGTCATTTGTATATCTTCTTAGGAGAACTGGCTATTAAATCCTTTGCACTAAAATTTTATAGTTGCATTATTTGTCTTTTTATTATTTAGTTTAAAAGTTATGTATATATTCAGGTACAAGTCCCAAATCAGATACATGATTTGCAATGACTTTCTCACAGACTAGACTGTCTTTTCATTTCTTGATTGTGGAGTTTAAAGCACAAAAGTTTCTAATTTTGATGAAACCCAATTTATTTTTTCTTTTCTCAGTTATGCTTTTGGTATCATGTAAGAAACCAATGCCTAACCTAAGTTCACAAAGATGTGTTATTCTAATAGTTTTATAGTTTTAGCTTACATTTAAGTGTACAATCCACTTGAGATATTTTTGTGTGTCATGTGAAATAAAGGTCCAAATTCCTTCTTTTGTGTAAATATCCATTTGTCCCAACACCTATTTGAGAAGGCTGTTCTTTCTTCATTGAACTGTGCCATTTTGTTAAAAATTGACTATAAACGTTAGAGTTGATTTCTGGATTTTCAGTTCTATCCCATTGTTCCATGTGTCTTTCCTCATGCTCGTCTTGATTCCACATTGTCTTGATTACTATAGCTTTGTAGTAAGATTTGAAATTAGAAAGTATGTCTTTCAACTTTCTCTTTTCTTTTTTCAAGATTATTTTGACTATTCTAGGCCTCTTGCATTTCCATATGAATTTTAGGAACAGTTTGTCAATTTTAGCAAAAGCACCAGCTGAGATTTTGATAGGGAATGTGTTGAATCTGTAAATCAGTAAGAGGATTGAACCAAGTTGTTGAGATCTGCCTGTTTCCATAATTTAAAATGAGTTAAATAGTCTTTGCATATGTATTTTAAATGTTTGGGGCGCCTGGGTGGCGCAGTCATTAAGCGTCTGCCTTCGGTTCAGGGTGTGATCCCGGCGTTATGGGATGGAGCCCCACATCAGGCTCCTCCACTATAAGCCTGCTTCTTCCTCTCCCACTCCCCCTGCGTGTGTTCCCTCTCTTGCTTGCTGTCTCTGTCAAATAAATAAAATAAAATCTTTAAAAAATATTTATGAAAGTTATGCTTTTATATTTTCTTAAAAATTTTTAATCAACAGATACTGAATTGTGGAGTATCACAGGGCTCAGCCCTAGTCTCTCAGCATTCCTTACTCTACAGTCTTTTTCCTAAGCAATGTCATTCACACCCACAGCTTCAATTAGCCTCAGTCTACACATCAGTGCCTCCCAGATTTTTTCTTCTCTAAAACCTCATTGTCTAAGCTCCAGACATAGGCCCTTTAATTCTATTTGCCTACTCAACATCTCCAGTTAGATATCTCAAGGATACTTCTAACTCAACAGGATTGAGCTTGAATTCATTCCTTTATCTCCCTGGCTTAGGTTCTGTTCTACCATCGATCTCTATGTCATTAAATGAGAACATCTTCCATTAGGTTGCACAAGCTAGATACCTGAGAATCACAGTTTATCTCCCCTCCTCTCTGCTTCCTTTGCAACCAGATTTACCTCAGAAGTATTCACACACCCAGTCCAGCAATCTCCATTGCTGATAACCTTCCAATGTAAGCTACCATTATGTCTTCCTTAGACTACTGCGGTAGTCTTCTAACTGGTTTTCTTATATCTACTGTGTCCACCTTTTCTCTGTTCTCTTCACGGTAGGCAAGTTTCAAAAATCAAGTCTGATCTATCATCATGCTTAAAATCTGTAATGGTTTCTTGTATCTCTGGCATATTGTATCTCTTGGTTAAAGGTCCAACTCTTCCTATGGTACAGGGCCACGTGTGGCTTGGCTCTTGCTTACCTTTCTACCCTCTCTCATATCACTCTCTCCTTCTACCAACTACCTGAATTTTCATTCATTTCATTCAATATACAGTTGTCCCTTTTACTGCTTCTGTTCCCTCTACTGGAACCATAGATTATCCAAATTTCCATCTACTTTAATTCTATGTATCTTTTAGATATTTGGTAATTTTTACAGAAAAAGATTCTCTGATTCCCTAGCCGGGCAAAGTTTTGTGATATTTGTGCGTGTGTGTGTGTATGTGTGTGTGTGTGTAATGTTTTTATAGGACAATGTCAGTTTCCTTAGTGCATCTGTTAATATTTACACCACTTATTTAAATGAGTATTTCATTATTACCCATCTTCTTACTAAAGTCTTCATTAAATCAGAGACCCCATCTATGTTTGTTAACCTTGTGTAATGACCAGGCATCATTCTCTTGCAAATAAGACATGAAGCCAGCTTATATTTAAGAGAAAGAAGGAGGGGTGCCTGGGTGGCTATGTTGGTTAAGAGTCTCTGACTCTTGGTTTAGACTCAGGTGATGATCTCAGGGTTGTGAGATTGAGCCCTGTGTCAGCTTCCCTGCTCAGTGGGGAGCCTGCTTGAGATTCTTTCTCTCCCTCTGCCCACACTCTCTCTTCTCTAAAGTAAAACAAATAAATCTTTTAAAAAAATCAAATGAGAAGAAGGAGAGGAGAGGAGAAGGGAGGGAAGGAGAAAGGAAGGGAGGACAGGGGAGAAAGAAAGAAAAGAAAATTTTTGTAGTAACATAACTGAAAAGTTTAAAAGTTCAAGTTCCAGTTCCAATTAAGTCAGGAGTCAGGTACACAGATGGTATTTTCTCCTCATGTTTTGGCTTAGCTTTCTTCAACAAGGCCTTCATTTTCAGAAAATTTCCTGCCATGTTTCAGAAAGATGACTAGCAACAGTCCAGACTTAAGTTCTACCACCTATTCTAAAAGAAAATGTTTCTCTTTGCTAATAGTTCCAGGGAGAGCTCCCAGTCTGATTCTCAGTGACATGGATTGGATCAAATCCACTCCTGAACAGATTACTGTGGCCAGGGATGCTTGATTGCTTCCAGAGCCAAAGGATGTGATCAGGCTTACTCAAACCATATGAGCAAGAATTTAGGAAAGGGTGCTCCCGGAAGGAAGGAGAGGAAGAAGAAGGGGAATAAATGCTGAATAGAAGAAGCATCAGAAACTCATCAGTACCTAGCACATTGTGCCTGGCATGTAACTCTTGCCCAGTAAATACTAGCAGAACGAATGAAGTAAGTCAGGCACAGTTGATGTGATGCGAGTGTTGAAATAGGATGGTTGGAGTAGCTTGGTTGAATGAATGAATTTGGCCTTGAATCTTTTTCCATCATTTACTGCATGGGTAACCATAGGCAAGTTACTTAAATACCTTGATCTTCGGTTTTTTCATCTATTGAACTATGATAATAATTCCTAACAACCAGGGGTTTTGTAAGACAAATGTACTAAGAAACAAAGTGCCTATCAGTGTCAGTTCTTCCTCTCTGTTCTTTGAAGTGGGGGCCAAAGTCTGGATATGGAGCACTGTTTCCCAATTTTTTCTAATGAATACTGAGCATCTGCCAGTCGTGCAAGAAAAAAAAAAAGAAAGGACTAAATTTAAGAAAAAATGGAAATGATGGTTATGAGTCAGATGAGGTTGACAGATATTCTGCAAGCCCTCTTTTCTACACCAACCAATAGAACCTTGAGCCGATAATATCCTTTCTATTCAATTCACACCTGGTTCTCAGGGAGCTGTAGCTCAGAGTTAGCACAATGAACTTGGCTGTATTGTTCTATGCTATTTCCTCCTGTCCGTGCCTGAAACCACACTTCAATCAATTGCTAATGTCAGCGTGGGAGTCATAATCCTGCTTTAGCACTGCTGCAAGTTACCACATCTATGTGGGTCAGGGAAGGGAATTTGTCTAAGGGAGTATACCTGAAAGCCAGACAAAGCTTTCTGTTTTCTCCCAGACAGTGAACTATAGTGAGATCTAACCCAGTCAGTCTCATAAAATACCCTCCTCCTTGCCAGGGAAGGAGTTAACTCTACAGCTAGAACTCCTGCCAGTTTGTGAACCTCTGAAAATTAATGTACCCCCAGTTCTGTCTAACTTGTCTTTACAGACCAGAGGAGTCTTGCCTAATCCACAGCCTACAAAGACATATAGCTAAAATTAAAATGACTTTTTGTGTGTGTAAATCTTCAGGCTGTGTCAAGCATAGAATACTTCTCCACCATGTTGTCAGATGCATCACCATGAAAATAGCGGTATAATAAAGAGCTCAGAGAAGAGACATCCATAGTGTTTGGAGAGGACAAGCAAAGACCTTCTCATGGAATTACCATCCCTATGAAATGTGTCATAGTGCCTCCTCCTAGTCAGTGTAGTATCATGTGCTTGTCAGTTAGCTTCAGCTTTACCTCAGGTGGTAGTCCTCTTCATCAAAAATGCGCAATCCAGGGTGACCAGTTGGCATTACTTAGAGAGTGCCATACTATAGGAACAGCTGCCACAAACACATCTCTTATTCCTGCCTTGATCATCGTTTTTCTAGTTAATATATTCAATGTGACATTTATTGGTAAAACTGAGTAGCTTGTTGAGAAGTACCATGAATGCCAGAAATGGGCAAAATTAAAGGCTACAATTTTTTTAGAGACATTCCTAATCATTCATAAATAGGGAATTAGAATTCATTTAGTGCAAATACCCCTTAACCAGTTCCTAAGTGATGCTATGTCTAGCTATTGATTTTAGGGCATAGATGGTTACCTGAGCCCAACTCCAAAACAAATGCTGTGTCCACCTTAAGCGAACTGTCATGCAAGGAGTAATCAAGGCACTTACAAAGACAGCTGTAACATCATTAAATTTATAGTCAGGCTTTTTGCTAAATCAGTGTCCATATGTGTGGTGAACTTTGGTTTGACACTTGAATTCATTAACCTAACAGTGAAGTTGGGGAAACTAACTCACTTACCTCAAACTGTTTTTAGTGCCTGTGCCATGATCTACCCAAAAGAACCTAAAGTTAATTTAATTAATTTAGTTTGGTTAATAACACATAATTTTTAAGAATTTTTATCTTTTATCAGTCTTCATCAGATCGTATCAACCATTCCTGAGTCTTAAAATATTACTTCAGTTGTATAGATGGCCTGGACATGATAATTATTAGGATGATAATTATAATTTGATAGGCAATTGACATTTGTACAAAGCTGTATAGATTACACATACACTTTATCACAAGCAGAAAGAAAGGTGATGCCAGTTAATAATGGACATACTTATTCCCCCCTGCAGCACACAGGGATCAAGTGTTAAAATGGCAGGTTGTAGGTATCAGGTGGGAGAGGTGCAAGGATGAGCAAGGCCAGGTATGCAATGTTTCTTCCAGCATCTGCTGGTGTCACATTTGCTAACATCTCATTGGCCAGAGTAAATCACATGGTTGAGTCAAGAGTCAGAGTGACAAGGTTCTACAAAGTCCTATTTGCTGGCTTGGGGGAAGCCAGGGTAACCTAAAGCCATGGACAGTATAGCCCCAACATGGAAAGTCTGGGCCTTGAGTTAGCAGGGGAAGGAGAGGCAGCCAGGAATGTCCCCCAAACTTCATCAGGTTGTGAAGCAAGCAAGAAGTAACCTGTGACTGCAGAAAGTCACTGAGATATCTTTTTTTGGATTATGGTTGTCTATAAACCCCACCTAGCCAGACCTATTTTGACATACGGAGAAATCCTAACATTTCTCCCTTTAATTTCTCTTTTAGATGGCTTCATGGTATAGTCTCTGGTCTCTAATTCTGTGTGTTTGTTTAGAGTTACACTTTTGCTCAGTCCACATCTTGTAGAAAAATTGTAAGACTCAAAATCAGAAAATGTGTGCTAGAGTTTTAGGTCTGCTACTTAAAAAGCTACACTATGTAAGCTATTTAGCTTTTCTAAGTAATTTCTTCTTCTAAAAGGTTTAGGCAATAACATCTACTTTGTGTGGTTACTCTGAGGCCATGAGAACCATATGTGATAAATACCTATGAATTTTCTCTTAGACTATAAAGTATGCAAATACTGATTGTTATTAGTATTTATTTTGGAACTTGCCAAATCAAATGAGGAATAAATACTGCATTGTTATAATTCTGGAGACACATCCCTTATATTTTCCCAATTCAAACTTACTGGACTTGAACAACAGTTTTACATCCAAGATTCTGGGTTCTTTAGGTTCACAGACAAAAATTCCTGCATCAAGTGATCATCCCCTACAGGCGAAGTCCAGAGGTCTCCTTCGTGGCATTTACAGATTCTTTCATATGGAGGCTACTTTTCTACCTTATCCCCAGCCACCCCATCTGCGACTTCCTCTGTATTCCTGCCATCCTGAACTTCCCAGGGTTCACAGGCCTGTGTCTCTGCACAGCTTCTCCTAGGACTGGAATCTTCCCATTTCCTTGCCAGGCCACCTGCACTTCCCCATGCCAGGGAGGCAAGCCGTTCCCCAACACCCAGGTCTGGCTTCCAAACTTGTGTTTTTGGGAAAGCCTCTACTGCCTCTCCTCCCACCCTCCAGGCAGAGTTAGTCATTCTCTTCCTGACCTGGAACAGGGCCTTATACATTCTTCTTCTAATACTTCATTTATGTTGTTTACATGTCTGTCTCCCCAACAAGATGCTGAGCTCTTGGGAACAAGTTTGTGTTATTCATCTCCACCCCTAGTACCTAGCCCAGTGCCTGGAACGTTCACAAAGGCATTTGGGTGCCCAGAGAGATTCCTCTGAATTTTCTGTGCTGTATTCAGAGAATTGGTAAATTAGATATACTGAGAATAACCTCTCTCGTCTTTGAGGGTTTTGATGAACATTTGAAATTCTAGGATAACCATAATATAAAGAACATATATTTCCTCCAATTAGAGTTTACCCCTCCGGATTGTGGTAAGTCCTAGCATTA
This sequence comes from Ailuropoda melanoleuca, assembly GCF_002007445.2. Taxonomy (NCBI): domain Eukaryota; kingdom Metazoa; phylum Chordata; class Mammalia; order Carnivora; family Ursidae; genus Ailuropoda; species Ailuropoda melanoleuca. The sequence goes on along the minus strand of NC_048230.1, from coordinate 81,380,663 downwards.
AGGCAATGGTTATTAAACTTGAGGACCATCTAAATTACCTGGGAGAACTTGATTAAAATACAGAGCTGGGATCCCTACACCAGACCTCAGGAATTATAGTTTTTGGGAGTGAAGCCCAGGTACCTGTATTTCCAGAAACTTCCCCAAATGATTCTGATGTATATCAATTTTTAGAACCATTGCCCAGGCAGATCTGACTTACAAATTGCTGGTTCCAATTGCTTCAAATGTTTCCTATTGTCAAAAAGAACAGAAACAAAAGCACCCATTCAGAGGCCTGGGTGCTCTCTCCCCACCTGGCCACAGGTGCCCAGGCTCTGCCTGGAGAAGCACTGTCGCCTTGCCTTTCTTATCGTTCAGCCGCCTTTGATCAGGAGCTTCTTCATTCTGGCTTATTCTCCACTTCAAAGCTGGAAACCTGATCAGCTCCACTTTCTTCCCTTCACCCAGGTCCCAGGCGGCCCCACAGGTGAGCTAGTCACTTGGGAAGTCTATACAGCCAGCCTTCAGCATTCTGTTAGAGGCCAGAGGCCAGTCTTTTGTATAGCACTCCTGTCTGCCTCTCCCCCTACAGAACTGGTGCCAAAGAGAAACCAGGAGAGGAAATACGACTTTGTTCTAAGCCTGCCTCTGTGGGTGTGGAATAACCACACTTAGGACACAGTTTTAGAAACAGTTTTGCAGTGTTCCATCTCCTAATACCAGAGGCAAGTCTTCCCGAGTTAAGAGCAAAGGTTCTTTATGGTAAAGAATCACTTGGAGCCTCCATAATAAATCTCCTTTTATCTGAACAATGAAAATTAGCTCCCAAGTGAAACTTTATATAAGGGAAGATGCTAGATTTGGCTTTGTGAGTGCAAGAACAGTGTTAGTTCATTTTCCTTGGTAAATCACTTAATATCAGAAGAGTAGCATGTGCTAGTTAGTGTAAAATGCTGTTTTCAGCCCAGACTTTCAATCCACAACCCCCAAATTCCCCCCTGCCTTCAAGTACCCAAGGAACAAAACAAACCTTACTTTTAAATAAGTATACATATGGGGCGCCTGGGTGGCACAGCATTAAGCATCTGCCTTCGGCTCAGGGCGTGATCCTGGCATTATGGGATCGAGCCCCACATCAGAGTCCTCTGCTATGAGCCTCCTTCTTCCTCTCCCACTCCCCCTGCTTGTGTTCCCTCTCTCGCTGGCTGTCTCTATCTCTGTCAAATAAATAAAAATAAAAATCTTAAAAAATAAATAAATAAATAAATAAATAAATAGTATACATAAATCATAAGGTCATTTAACAAAAAGAGCTTTATTGAGATACACTTCACATATCATAAACTGTACCTATTTAAAATATACACCTCAGAAGTTTCTAGTATTTTCACAGAATTATGTAATGATCACCACAGTCTAGGTTTAGAACATTCTCATCACCTAAAAATCTTTCACCCACCGGAAGTTACTCTACATCTTCCTCTTCTGGCATAGCCCTGGGCAGCTCCGATACAGTTTCTGCCTCTGTGGATTTGCCTCTTTTAGAAATTTTATATAAATGGAATCATACAGTATGTGGTCTTTGGTGACAGGTTTCTTTCACTTAGGATGATGTTTTCAAGGCTCACCCATGTTGTAGCATTTATCAGTGCTTCATTCCTTTTGATAGCTGAATAATATTCCATTGAATGGATATGTCACAGGTGATCCATGCATCCATTGTTGAACATTTGCCTTGTTTCTATTTTTTTACTATTATGAATAATGCTATTATAAATATTCATGTCCGAGTTTTTGTGTGTACCTAAGGTTAAATTTCATTGCTAGGAATGGAATTCTTGGGTTGTGTAGTAACCCTAAAATTAATATTTTGAGAAACCCTGTAATTAATATTTCTTCAAGTTGTTTTCCAAAGTGGCTGCACCATTTTATAATCTCACTAGCAACGTATGTGAGGGTTCCAATTTCTCTGTATCCACACTAAAATTTGTTGTTGTCATCTGTCTTTTTAATTGTACCCATCCTAGTGGATGTACTTTGATATCTCATAATTTTGATATGTATTTCACTAATAACTAGTGATGTTGAATATCCTTTCATGTCCTTATTGATTATTTTTATATCTCTGAAGAAATGTCTATTCAAATCCTTTGCCCATTTTTAAGTTGGATTATTTGCCTTTTCATTATCAAGTTTTTTTAAATTTATTTTATATACAAAGCCCTTATTAAAGATATCATTTTCAAATATTTTCTCCAAGACTGTGGATTCTTTTCCTTTCTTGATGGTGTCATTTGGGCACAAAAGTTTTTAGTTTTAATCAAGTCCAATTTATCTAGTTTTGCGTTTGCGCTTTTGCTATTTCAGAAACCATTTCCTACTCAAGGTCACAGAAATTTATTTTTATATTTTCTTCTAACAGTTTAAAAATCTTAAACCCTTAAAATTTGAATCTATGATCCATTTTAATTTTTTTTTTTAGTATGGTGTGTGGTAGGTGTCCAAGTTAATTTTTTTTTTGCATGCTGTCCCAGATGGATTTGCTTGAAAATTGTTCCTTTCTCATTTTCTTGATTTCAAAAATCAGTTGACCATAAACTTTAGAGTTCACTTTTGGACTCTTTTATTCTATTTATCTATAAGTCTCTACTTATGCTAGTGCTATTTGGTCTTTATTATTGCAGCTGTGTACTAGGACTTGAAATTGGGAAGTGTGTGGAGTACCTGGGTGGCTCAGTTGGTTAAGCATCTGCCTTTGACTCAGGTCATGATCCCCGGATCCTGGGATCAAGCCCACGTTGGGCTCCCTGCTCAGTGGGAAGCCTGCTTCTCCCTCTCCCTCTGCCTACTGCTCTGCCTACTTATACTCTCTCTCTGTCAAATAAATAAATAAACAAAATCTTTTAAAAAAATAAATGAAATTGGGAAGTGTGAGTCTTACAAACCTGTTTTTCTTTTTCCTTCAAGATTATTTTTGCTGTTCCAGATACTTTTCATTCCTATAGGAATTTTAGGTTCAGTTTGGCAAAACTATTTTCTTTAAAAAACCAGGTGATATTCTGATAGAGTTTTCTTTAAATTTGTAATTGATTTGGGGAGCATTGCCATTTGAACAATATTAAGTCTTCTAGTCCTTGAACACGAAATATCTTTCCTTTTAGATATTCTTTAATTTCTTTCAACAATGTTTTATAATGTTCAGTGTATAAGTCTTGCACTTTTGTTTAATTCTAAGTATTTTTGTGCTATTTTAAATGAAATTGTTTTTATAATTTAATTTTTTAAGTGTTCATTGGTATTGTATAGAGTTATAGCTTGTTTTTTATATCAATCTTGTATCATGAAGCCTTGCTGAGCTCAGTTAGCAGTTATAATGATTTTTGGTGGATTCCTCAGGACTTTATATATATAAAGTCATAATATGAAAATAGAAGTAATTTTACTTCTTTTCCAATCTGGATGTCTTTTTTCTTTTTCTTTCTTTCTTTCTTTCTTTCTTTCTTTCTTTCTTTCTTTCTTTCTTTCTTTCTTTCTTTTTTTCATTCTTTTGTTCTTTCTTTTTTTTTTCTTTTCCTTGCCTAATGGCCCTGGCTAGATATCCAGTAAGATGTTGAACAGAAGTGGTGAGAGTAGACATCCTTCTCTTATTCCTTATCTTAAGGAGAAAGCATTAAATCTTTCACTATTAAATATTATGTTAGCTGTGTGTTGTTCAGAGATGCCTTTTATCAGATCAGGAAAGTTCCCTTCTATTCCTAGTTTGTTGAGTGTTTTTATCATGAAAGAATGGTAGATACTGTTAAATGCTTTTTCTCCATCTACTGAGATGATATGTGTTTTTTGTCCTTTATTTTATAAAATTGTGTCAAATCATTTGATTTTTTTTAATGTTAAAGCAAACTTATATTCCTGGCATAAATCCATTTCATCATCATACAGTTCTTTTTATTTGTTGCTGGTTTCAGCTTGCTAATAAGTTCATGGAAGTTTTTATGTCTATATTCATAAGAGATGTTGGTTTGTAGTTTTCTTGTATTTTTTTTTGGTCTAGTTTTAATATCAGGGTAATGGTGATGTTAAAGGTTGGGCTGGGAAGAGTTACCGCCTTCTATGTTTTGCAAGAGTTTGTGGAGGATTGGTGTTAATTCTTTAAATGTTTGACAGAATTCACCAGTGAAGTTGTCTGTATCTGAGCTTTTCGTTGTGCAAGTTTTAAATGACTAATTTAGGCTCGTTACTTATAAGTATATACAGATTATTGATTCCTTCTAGAGTAAATTGTTGTTGTGTGTCTTTCTAGGGAACCGTTCATTTCACCTGCTAATTTGTTGGCATACAATTGTTCATAGTATACTCTTATAATTCTTATTATTTCTGTAAGGTCTGTAGTGATGTCCCCTGTTTCATTCTGATTGTAGTAATTTGAGTCTTTTCTCTTCTTTTCTTGGTCAGCCTAGCTAAAGTTTTGTGGATTTTGTTGACTTTAAAAAACAAAACAACTTTTGCTTCTGTTGATTTTTTTTCTATTTTTCTTTATTTTATATTTTTTGTATTTCTCTATCTTTATTATTTTCTTCCTTCTGCCTACCCTAATAGTGGTGGGTTTTTTGGTTTATTTGTTTTTGTTTTTGTTTTTAGTTTTAAGGCAGAAGTTTACATTATTGATTTGAGATATTCTTTTTAAATGTACATTTTTACAGTTGTAAATTTTCTTCTCTGCAGTGCTTTAGTTGTATCTTACACATTTCAGCATCTTTTAAAAATTTTCATTCATGTTCAGGGTATTTTCTAATTTTTTTATGATTTCTTTTTTGACCCATTGATCATTTAGGACCACTTTGTTTAATTTCTACATATTTGTGAATTTCCCAGATTTCTTTGTGTTACTGACTTCTGATTTCATTCCATTTTAGTCAGGAAACATACTTTGTGTGATTTCAGTTCTTTTAAATTTATTGAGATTTGTTTTAGGGCCTAACATATGGTCTCTTCTGGTGACTGTTCCATGTGCACTTAAAAGGAATGTGTATTGTATTGTTGCTCCTTCCTAGACCTAATGAATCAGAATATCTGGGAGTTGCAGGAATCTTTGTTTAATAATCCCTCCAGGTTATTCTGATTCATGCTCAGGTTTGAGAACCACTGATTTTGACTTGGTGATAGTCTGCCTTGCCCACCTTTTTCTGAGATGTTATCAATCAGAAGATTCCCATGTAAACTTTCTGGATTTCATTGCATTTTTCTGACTTTAGTGTCAAGTATGTCCTCCAACTGCATATTCCTAGTTCAGTGGTATTGACATAATTTGGATCCTTAAGCTTGAACTTTATTTGCCACTTTGCGTTCTATACCCCTGCTGGTCCAGGAGGCCCATCAGCTAGTTTCCTTGGGCAAGGTTCTGATGCAATGCTTAGTTCCTTTAAGCCCTTCCTGGTAGTCCTGGGATCTACTACTTTTATTCCCACATAATAGCTGAGCCTAGCTCTGAATGGAGTAATTACTTGAAATCTTGGCACTGGTTCCCTCTACCCTCTCTTGAATCACCATCTTCAGACTTTAATAAACTATCCCCATTGCCTGGGACCTCGGTTGGTCTAACCTGGTTCATAACAATGAATCTTAGTTTTTGTCACTTATCCAAATCAATCTCCATTGCACTGTGCCTCTCTTTTCACAGCCCTTCAAACTATTTATCTAGGACTATGGTCTAGACTCAGCCAATGCCCTCCAAATCTGCATCCACATCCTCCTGCAGAGTCCCTATCTGATCTTGGGTTCTCTTCACTACGACTCAACAAGACAGGTCAAGTCTCAGTATCATCTTACTCTGCCTGATTGTATTTTAACAAGAACTCCCCCAGTGGAAGCAAAGATAATATAGAGAATTTAGGGACACTAAGACACAGTGCAATCAGGTGATTTACCCAATGTCTCACAGTGAGGGGACTGGAAGAGCATACATAGAATCTGGAAATTTGGAGTTTGCCTCTTATCTAACAACCCATATGGTATTGACTCACCTAGTCCAACTTATTTTTTATTTTTTTATCTTGGCCTTTCCACTCATAAACCCACAATCACCCATTAGGAGAACCAATAGAATCACCAATAGGAGAACCCATAATCTTAAGGAAATACAGTATTTTTCTCTTAGAAAAATATGGGAAAGTGTCCATTAGTAGATTATTTTAGAACCCCATTTAATGAAAACCATAGTTCTGTGGGCCTCTTAACACACAGAGGATTTTATTACTCCTGTGATGACCATGGTTTAAATTGCTCTGTTCTCTAAATCCTTCTGTTTTCTAATTGCTGGTCAGGACAAAGAGGCATCTTTTCCACCATAAGGAGAGAGAAAAAGGATGGACAATAATAGGGGGTAACTTTTGTGTTGAGCTAACTTTTGCCTGTGAACCATGATGAATGACAAATGCAATTTCATGGTGAAAACTGGGTTGAATGCTCCAAGCTCAGTTATCCTTCTGAACACCTATAATTATAGAACTTTAGGTACTTAATGTTATGGGAAATGGTGAGTTTACAAAACTCAATACGAGCCGATATAAAAATAATTCAGTAGTTTTAAGAAATGATTTCACAATTATTCAAAATAATTTACTATTTCATATTGACATTATAAATTCCTAATTTTTCAATAAGTAACAAAATATCTTGAAGTTTGGAATTCCCAGAGATTCCAAAAGAGCTGATAGACAGTGTTCTTTCCATTAGGCTAGGCATTTACCATCCACATTATCCAAGATATACCTGCTCTATATATCCAATTATTAAAAAATATTATAACACATAATTTTTTCTTTGAAATGGCCAGAAACTTCTGAAATCTAATTAAATTTAGTTCCAAGACTGTTTTCTGGCATTTTAGCTATTAACACATTTATTTGAATAACCATTAAAGATAGACATGAAATCACAGAAATACAGTGAGATTGAAAGGTGTGATTTAGGTGGTAGTGATGCACTAGGAAGCAGTAGAGGTAGAATTACAGAATGAATCTTTGGAGATTTAAAGTGGTTATTACTCCACATAACTTCAGATATTCTGTAACGTACTTCCAAGTTCTGAGCCTAGAGACCCAGAATCTTCTGATGGAGCTTAGCTAAACTAAATTTCAGTTAAAGATGCTTTGGTGAGGGTCATCTGGGTGGCTCAGTTGGTTAAGCGTCTGCCTTCAGCTCAGGTCATGATCCCAGGGTGCTGGGATCTAGTCCCTTGTCAGGCTCCCTGCTCAGTAGAGAGTCTGCTTCTCTCTCTCCCTCTGCCACTCACCCCCGCTCATGCTCTCTCATTCTCTTGCCCTCTCTCAAATAAATAAATAAAATCTTCAAAAGAAAAAAAAAGTGCTTTGGTGAAGGCAGCTCTGCCCCCTCTCCTTTCTGAAATCAACATCAAAATGATAATGTTGTTGTTATCATTATTGCACTGTCATTGTCATTATTATTAAACTACATTTACAAAGAAATTAGAAGGCAGGAAAATTCCAGACCACAGTCTATAACGGAAGGGTTGAATGCAAGGGAAGATGCAAGGAAAAGGAAATCTAGCTGAGGTATAAAGCGAAGAGTTGACAAACAGCTCTGACAAACATGTTTACCCAAAAGTAGTGCCTACAAACTGCAAGATCAGAGATGCCTCCACTGTAAGGAGCAGCAGGGTTTGGGTACATCCAGAGCCACATCTGTTAGTGTGAAGTGACAGAGAATGTATATAGGAATGAAGAGACACACCATCCAAATGCAAATGACCAACCACCTGCACCAGCAATAAACAGGCAATTGTATAGCTAGACGGAGGAGGAAGAGTGGGTATTTCCTAAGGCACACTCCCTCCCATACACACAAAGAATTATAATTTAAAGTGGTTATGAGTACTCAATGTCCCGAGGCACTGGGCAAGTAAATACAAATATTTCCTCAGAGAATTTCCACAGAGAAATTTCCAACACTTACTAGTTCTCTCTCTCTCTCTCTCTTTCTCACAAACACCATCATAAAGTACCAGCAGAAACCAGATATAAGAGAGAGAAAGAAAAAAAAACTGCAGAATCAAACCCACAAGGAAGGCACATACTGATGTATCAAACGTAAAATAATAATTCAAAATATTTGTATTTAAAGAAAGAGTCAAATCTGAACACTTAAAAAGTGAAAGCTTATATAAAATAACAAGAACAATTTGAAAATAAAGCAAATAGAACTTCAAGAAATATGTAGATTCTTCAAAGTACACCTGTGGAATACAACAAAAATATTCTAGACTTAAGTCAGCTAAATTGCAGACCACAAATAGAGAACATCTTTCCCTACTTATAACCTGACTCTTATGACTGTTTCTCTCATGAATTTTTCCATAGCATATAAATAATAGTTCATAGGAACCAATAGGAATGTTAGGAAGTTTTAATATTAGAAATCTATTAATATAATTTAACATGTTATTAATGACTGAAGAAAAGAAAGAAGTCTTCTAATTAACTGCTAGAAGGAGATTTAATCAGTTTTAATGCAAGTTGGTACAGCCTCTTTGGAAAATAGTGTGGAGGTCCCTCAAAAAGTTAAAAATAGAGCTACCCTGTGACTCAGCAATTGCACTACTGGGTATTTACCCCAAAGATACAGACATAGTGAAGAGAAGGGCCATACGCACCCCAATGTTCATAGCAGCATTGTCCACAATAGTTAAACTGTGAAAGGAGCTGAGATGCCCTTCAACAGACAAATGGATAAAGAAGATGTGGTCCATATATACAATGTAATATTACTCAGCCATCAGAAAGAACGATTACCCAACATTTGCAGCAGCTTGGACTGGACTGGAGGAGATTATGCTAAGTGAAATAAGTCAAGCAGAGAAAGACAGTTATCATATGATTTCACTCATTTATGGAGCATAAGGAATAGCAGGGAGATCTATAGGAAAAGGAAGGGAAGAATGGAGGGGGGTGGTAAACAGAAGGGGGAATGAACCATGAGAGACTATGGACTCTGGGAAACAAACTGAGGGTTTCAGAGGGGAGGCGGTGGGGAATTGGGATAGACTTGTGATGGGTATTAAGGAGGGGCGGTGGGGAATTGGGATAGACTTGTGATGGGTATTAAGGAGGGCACATATTGCATGGAGCACTGGGTGTTATATGCAAACAATGAATCATGGCACACTACATCAAAACTAATGATGTACTGTATGGTGACTAACATAAAAAATTTTTTAAAAACTTAAAGGAATAAATACATGTAAAAAGTCTATTAATATAACTTAACATGTTATTAATGACTGGAGAAAAGAAAGAAGTCTTCTAATTACTAAAAGAAGATGTAATTGGTTTTAATATCCATTTTTTATAAAAACAGTGAACTAAGAAGTAGAATGGTTCTTCTTCAACTTGATTAAAAATCTAAATCTAACTCATAGAACCAGCTCAATATATAACCATGAAACAGTGGGGGCCTTCTCATTAAAATCAGGAGCAACAGCAGCAGAGGGTAGCTGGTTCCCATTTTTCTGTTAGTGTTCAAGGAGTCTCTTGGTCCAGTTCTCCTCCACAGGCCAGACTCTTTGAAGCTCAACATATATTTACTAATTGTTTATCTTCTGTTTTGAATATTTGTGAGAATAGAAAATTTGTTCTGTTAAATGTTACTTGCAAGTCAGTTGCACCAAGAGGCTGGTAAAACTTTCTCAGAAAGATAAGTCTCTCATTACAAATGAGATGTAAAATGTTTATAATCTCTTAGACAGTTGGTCTAAGAACTGTGCTGTCCTATATTTAATGTTATTACTAAAAGAGAGAGATGGACAGAAGAGAGAGAAGAGGGAAAGATATGGGGGAGGGAGAGAGACAAAAAGAGAGGGAAGGAGGGAGAGGGAGAGAGACTGACAGAGACAGACAGACTTGTCCATTAAACGTAAGGTAAAAATCTGATTTTACCCTAGATGTTAGCCTGCCAGTTTCATGGATCTGATGGAAAACTGTAGGCTCCTGGGTCAGAGATGAAGGATAGTTTTTTACTCACAGCAATAGCAGTAGCCAGAATATTGGTATTTTTGCACCATTTTTCTGAGCCCCAGTTCCCACAGAACGGTGCAGAGAGAGCCAGATGACCTCTGTGCATGCAATGCATTGCGTTATGGAAGAGGAGTCCTGAGCAGAGTGAATCTGAATCTTTTATAATGGACAGACTTGCCTGCCCTTTTATGCAGGAGATGTTGTCTTTATTATACTGGACATTGAATACGCCTGTGTGGTGCTCTGGAGGGAGATATGATCTCCATCTTCCAAAGCTATTTACTGTACAAACAACCTTGAAAAGATAGTTGAGAAAAAAAGAACATCAGTGCCCTTGCTCAAAAGACACATACAAACACAAGAGATCCATGAAGAATTGCATCCCCACAATAATTATATTTATATCCATTGTAATTAATAGTTATAAGTATGACATTTTATTGTCAAGTGGTAATACCCAATACCATATGAGACCCTTATTTCCACGAGGGTATGGACTATGTTCATTTTGTTCACTACATACATGATGTATGACTCTTGGGATTAAGTGGACAAAACTTTATTGAGTCAACAAAGTTTTCAACAAATAAAAATTCCAATCATTTCACTTATGTCAAAACTTTCCAGATATATATGTGTATGCATGTTCATTTCATATAACCCCAACTAAAATACTGCACATCTCTATATGTCTGATTCAAACCCAATAAATGAGAAGTACAAAATGAATTTTGGTTGTAATATACATAAACTCAAGATTCAGCTTCACCTAAAGGCACAAATCTATTGAATGCAAAGATAATTTTCACACTCCAGTATCAAATATAAAGTTGTGGATCCACTGTTATAATGATTCCGTGCAACCTTTATAATCTAAAGCTAGAATGACTTAAACAGTGTGTACATCTAGAAGTGCTGCCATGTTGACTATGATACTTGACTATAGCAGTGGCAGTTCCATAACATTCATTCTCCCTCCTATTTGCCAGAGACAGAATGAATCTGTAGCTTTATTCTTTCTTGTTCTTTTAAGATGTGGCTTCAGAGTCCTCTGAACATTGTGTTCTACTTAGCTCCCACCAGTTGATTGGATATAAAGTGAAAATTGAGCATACCTCACACTAAATGAGGTCCTAGAGATGTTCCCTTGCTAATGTCACTCCCAAAGTAGATGCGTCTACCATATTAGTTCACCAGGTATTAGAATAACATGCAGTTATTGTTGAACTTTTATTGTCTACCAGGATATTCTAAGTGTTAATACCCAATAACATTATGAATGGGTACTTTACAATTCCCATTTCACAGCTGAAGAAACTTAGATACCATGGTGTTAATTTGTTGAAGACCACATAGTTAAGAAATGAATGAAACAAAATTCTGACCCTGAAATCTGATGCCAGTCCCACTAACTCATTACAAAATGTAAAAGTTAGTAAAGTGCTCTTCAAGTTGGTTTCAGATGAACTACATTGTCAGCTACCACATTTCTCATATAAATCTTTCATCTGGCAACCCAGCTCCGTAGTGACATTTTACAAAACCAATATCCTAATATAAGGAAGGTAGCAGGAGACTCCAAAAGCACTTGTCCCATTAATTCATTCATTGGGTTGTTGGCCAGATGGTTGGTAGAGAGCACAATTGTTCTACTTTGCCTGGGACTGAGGGGTTTCCAGGACAGAGAATTTTCAGTGGTAAAACTTGGAGAGTACAGAACAAAACAGAGCACTTGGTCACACTAGTGGGACTCTACTCTTGAACATACAGTCCACAAAGCAAGAGGTTCCAGATGGATTACTGTAGTCACCAGTTCACCAGGATTCATTTAATTTGCCAAGAGTCATCTTGTTTGCCTTTTTCAAGTCCCCGATTACTTTCAGAATGCAGATCCCTGGTAGTTCTGTGTTTTTCAAAGCTGTGTGCTTCTCAAACTTCAGTGTATATCAGAATCATCTGGGAGACTTGTTAAAACATAGACTGTAGGGGAAAAAACAAACTATATATATATATATGTATATATATATATATATGTATATGTATATGTATATATATAGACCGTAGGGACCTACCCCAGAAATTCTGAATCAGTAGGTCTGAGGTGGGGCCCAAGACTCTGCATTTCTAACAAGCTCTGGTAATGCTATTGGTGATTCAAGGAACTCTAATTTTTGGAGTATTTATTGGTCATCACACCAACAAACTAACAGGAAGGGGAAAAGGACATGGTCATTTATCAGTGTAGCTCTATTTCAGCCCCTGTGATTTACCACCGTCTGATTCACACCCCCCCCAAGTGTGAAATTATTTATCACACTTGGAAACTGATAACTTCTGCCTAGATATTGATATTCATTAGAATTATCATACTCCCTAGGGCATCTAAAATCTTGATTTTTCATCTCTAAATGCAAAATAACTCCGTCAATAACAATTTTTGCCCTTACGTGCTAAAAACAGCGTGACTATTCCATTGGTGATAAGCATTCATTCAGCCTGCTCTTCCCTAGTCCTAATCCCATAGCAGGGTCCTTCCTAATGAATGTAAGAAACACATTTTCCTTTTCTCATTTAAGGCAAATGAGATTGAAACTCATGGCTCAGGGTTAATTCAATGCAGTCTTGCTGTTTTACAGAATTCTGAGCAGAATTTCTCACTGAGAGGAACTACTATCACATTTCTAATGAGTATTAGAGTATTATCTGCACTCCCTTACAACATTGGGTTAACTTTAACACTAATTGATTCTCAGCCAGTTTCTGTAAAACATAGCACACGTAAAAAACTGCTGTAAAAGGATAACTGGTGCCTATAAGGTAAGATGGTCACTTTTTTGTCAGGTGCCTTGAACATATTATCAAGAGTGTAATACTTCATAATGTCAAGTGGCTTATATATGGATAGACATACTGTCCTCGGAGTAAGTCCAACAACTGCTGTGGCAATAGTGTAAATACAAACATTTTATAATATTTGCCATAGTATTTTGATTTTTGCATTAAGCTTTGAGGAAAATCTTCTTTGTGCTTGGCAGTTGACAAATTCTCCGTCTATTCTCTGTGATCCCTCTGCTTTACATCATACCCTCTCCCCAGCCAGCTGAGTCTGCATGCAAGGCCACTGACTAAAGTCAGTCCCAGTCCCCTCAGCTGCAGATAATCTTTCCCTTCTCTTAAATTTAATAGCACTTTCCACTTTCTGCCTTATAATAATAAATAAACAAAAACTAACAACAGTAGCTGAAGAATTATCAGTTGTTGAATATATGTCAAGCATTATCTACAGGAATAATGCATTTTGCTTTTTTCATAGTACCTTGGATAGAGACGTCTGACCGTATTTTGAATGAAAGCATTAATGATACCCAAAAGAGTCAATGGCCAAATATCAGCATACAGATTAATATACAAATATCAATAGCTCTCATATACATAGATAATAACCAGTTAGTGGATATGGCATAGAGGTCCTCATTCACAGTAGGCAGCTAAAAAGTTAAAATAACTGGGCATAAATGAATAAAAAATGTTGAAAATTTATGTGAGATAAGTGAAAAGATGTATCTTTTAATAGGAACTCTCAACATCATATAGATACCACTTAAATTTATAAAATTAACATAAAAAGAGCAATGACCTTTTCTGGAGGAGTTGACAAAGTGAAGAGAAAGTTTATATTAAACAATAAAGATAACAAAAACATGCTACAACAAATGTACAGTGTAGGGAGCTTAGACACAGATATTAAAGCACATTATAAATCCTGTCTAATTAATAGTCTGATTTGAAAGATGGATGGAAAGACAAAAAGAACAAGGGCTCCTGGCTGGCTCAGTCGGTAAAGTGTGCAACTCTTGATCTCAGGGTCATGAGTTAAAGCCCCACGTTGAACATGGAGCCTACTTAAAATAATAAAATAAAAAATTTAGAAAAACAAAGGAACATAATAGAACATTCAGAAATAGACCCAGATAGATATGAAATAGAAAATATGAAAAATATTGTGATTTACATCAGCTGGGAGGAGATTAAGTTTTTAAAAAATGATGTTGAAGGGTGCCTGGGTGGCTCAGTCGATTAAACATCTGCCTTCAGCTCAGGTAGTGATCCCAGGGTCCTGGGATAGAGCCAGGTGTGGGGCTCCCTGTCCCTACTCAGCGGGGAGCCTACCTCTCCCTCTCCCGCTGCCCCTCCCCCCCACATGTGCTCTCCCTCTTGTGCTCTCTCTCTCAAATAAAATCTTTAAAAAAATAAAAATTAAAAAATGGTACTGAGAAAACTAGCTAGCCATTAAAATAAGATAAAATTCAGTTTACATGTCATACCATAATCCACAGCAAATGCCATGCAATTCAAGATCTGAGCATAAAAAGTACAATCCTTTGTAACTCAATGGTGGGAAAATCTTTCTAATTATGACAAAATCTAGAAGTAATACACAAAATATAAATTTTAGTTTTAAAATTTATATTTATAATATTGACTATCCTAAGGAAAAAACCACCTTAGGAGAAATAAAATGAAAATGACAAACTGAGAAAAAAAATGCAGTTTATACCACCACCAAGAGCTAATGCATCTTCAACCTACAAAAGCACTGTCTTACTGAAAGGCTTTGAACATAGATAATAGCAACATGTACACCTAATGCCCTGATGGGGGTTCCTAAATATTCACTACTGAAAGAACCAGGGTCCTTGAGAAATGGTGGTTCTGGGGTTAGGGTAGGAAATAACAGAAAATAATGCTGGGTCCTGTTGTGTCAGAAAACAAGGAAGAGATTAAAGACTATGTGTGGCAAATCAAGGGGATATAGATGCCAATAAGAAGATGACCACAAAAAAAAATGATGACCAAAAATGGGACATTTGGAACAACAAAATGAATATTGAATGCAATTTGTTGAAACACATTGAAAAAACTGTATGTGTATATTAAAATACTCAAAAAAGAGAAAGAGAAAGCTACCTTCTCCTCATCCATATTCCTCCTTTTTCCCCCCACAGTCCCAGCAAAAAGCAAGCAACGTGTTATATACTATTGTAGGTCATTAGTATAATTCTTTACTTAGAAAATAGCAATTAGAAGAGTATTTACCCTGATTTTCCTGTTTAAGCTGTATTCATGGTAACCAAGCATTCCTAGTTGATAAGGAAAGAGTATTTATATGAGAAATCTAGCTGCTGAAATATGGGAAGAAAAGATGGAATTAGAAAAATGATCATTTTTCCATTCCTGTTGAAATAATTGATCAGGAATGATCATCACTGTTGGATGAAAAGTTGATGCAAATGTTTACAATGGACAGGTCAGATCATTAGTCACCTGAACCTAATGATAATGATTGCACTTAGCATCACTAGATGTGGCACAGCTGATGTGCCTCTCGGTGGGCTTTGTATTGGTGAAGCATACTGCACCAGCAAATGATAATGATTGCACTTAGCATCACTAGATGTGGCACACCGAGTGTGCCTCTCGGTGGGCTTTGTATTGGTGAAGCATACTGCACCAGCAAAGGATGTTTGAAAAAAAAGAAATCTAACTCTATCAAACCTCTAACACACAGGAAATACAGGAGACAGAGAAACAAGTCAGATACCCATAAGGAAGCAAGCAGTTTCAGATGTGATACAGTCTACAGGGCAGTGGCCCAAGTGTCTATAAGGGAATGGTGTACAGACAAAAGAGAAGATTAGAAAGTACTCCTCTCGATTGAGAGAGAATAGCAACCAAAAGAAATGTATGGACCTATGGACTGTGATTGGATTCTGATTTAATCACATAGACTACAAAATGACATTTTGAGACTATGAGGAATAAGTGATTGTGGGCTGGGTACTAGATAATACCAAGAAATATCTGGTAATTTTGTTAGGTTTAGTAATTGCACAGTGGCAATGTTTAAAAAAGAAAGTCCACAATTTTTAGGGAAATATGGTGAAATATGTAGGAGAGGAATACAAGATGAATATAAAAATAGATTTAAAATCTTTTTTATGATAGAGCTGGGTGTTTTACACAACTAATGTATCACTGAACCTTACATAAAAAACTAATGATACAGTGGCTAAATGAACATAATATAAAATTAAATGTAAATACGTGAATAAATTCTCATTTAAAAAATAAAAATAAAAACTAATCCCATAAAAAAATAAAATATTTTTATGATAAATATAATAAGTGTACCAAACTCTTAATAAAATTTGTATCTGGATAATGGATATATGAAACTTCATTGTACTACCCTGTCTAATATTGTGTGCGTTCGAGATACTGTTAAAATGTATATTTAAAAAAAATCTTCGAAGTACATTAAGGCCATTGATAAAATTAAAGGCTGTGTCAATGGCTGATGGGAACCTCAGAATGGCTCATGGCATTACCTTCTAGGAGGATTATTGTGAAAGCTGTTCCCAGTCAGCTGTCCATCCCCTCACCATTCCCACACTTCAGGGAGAGCGTGAGATCTTTTGTTTCAGCAGAGCCCCCTCATTTGACTATTTGTGTTGGAGTTGGGAACAAACTCTTATCAAGTACAAAGTATGTGACAGTTGAGGGAAGGTGACATTCTGTCTCACTAGAGAAGTGCTTATCTGAGTCCAAGGCTGGTGAGTTGCGGGACTGTATGAAAGAAAGGATAGTATGAGATCTATCCAGGTCTCTGGAGTAAGAGGTGGAGTGTGGATAATCAATAAACAAAACAAAACTGAGGGTTATCATTGTGTGATAGGTCAAGGCCACAAGTAGAAAGCAGTTAATTAGGATCTGAGAGAAGTGTATCCTCAGAATAGCACCAGTGTCTTCACAGTGAATGCTATTTTGGATCCGGATAGGGAGATTCAAGAGGTACTCCAGGAGCAGTTACTGGCCCAGAAATAGAAAGGAGAAGTTGTACAGATTGACTTGGCGCTAAATACAGTTGATAGATCAAACGTGGAAAGAGCTCATGAGATGTAAGTGCAAAATGATATGACTGTACTTTTTATAATCAAACATACAAGGTTGATACAGGTACATGCAGCCTGCCTGTACAGGTTTGCTTGGAGCCTCTGCTCCCATTACAAAACAGTTATCACTGCTTAACACTTTTTTTTTTAAAGATTTTATTTATTTATTTGACAGAGAGAAAGACAGCCAGTGAGAGAGGGAACACAAGCAGGGGGAGTGGGAGAGGAAGAAGCAGGCTCCCAGCGGAGGAGCCTGATGTGGGGCTGGATCCCAGGACTCCGGGATCACGCCCTGAGCCGAAGGCAGAGGCTTAAGGACCGAGCCACCCAGGTGCCCCAACACTTTTTTTTTTTAATTCCGCACTCCTTTACCTGCTACAGAGAACATCTGGGAATACTGTAAGGCCATTATTATTATTATTTATTATTATTACTACTACTACAATTTTTGTTTGAAATAAAGTTTGTTGAGGATAAACTACATAAATTATAAATGAACAGATTTTAAGGTTGACGACAAATGTAACCACCACCTCAGTAAAGATAAGAAACACTTTCATTACCCTCCAAAGCTTTCCTCATGTCCTTTTAAATTTGCTTCACGTTCCCCCCCCCCGTAATCACCGATCCATTTTCTGTCATGGATCATAGGCAACAACCACTTGCCTCTCCTAGAACTTCATATAAGCAGAATAATTTTGCATAAATTCTTATGTGAGCCTTTTCACTCGTCATGTTTTTTAGATTTGACCTCGTGGCATGTGTCAGTAGTTGGTTCATTTTTATGCCATTGTTCAATACTTCTTAAATCTACATGGTATTTTGTTAAGTTTTATATAAATGCTATAATGCTATATTTTTACAAATTTTTGAGGTATCTAATTTCTTCGAGTTGCTGTATATAACATTACATTATAGGAATATGCCACCGTTTATTATAATTTCTGGTACTATTATTATTATTATTATTATTTTAAAATATGAGATGGCTGCTTTTTAGCATCCTCATCAATTCATTATGTGTGTCTATATGTGCAGTATTCAATTTGGTAATAGATGACCAGTTATCGGTTCTCTAGAAATTGACATGCAGTCTACAAAACTAATAAATAAAAATATTAGTTGAACAGATTTGTTCACCAAATTTATAAGTATTAATTGATGTACACTTTTTTAAAGTTTCCATTTTAATTCTGGTATAATACTTACAACTTTGGTGAACAAATCTGTTCAGAGTACAGGTCTTTCTCCTCTTTGGTTAGGTTTATTCCTAGACATTTTATTGTTTTGGGTGCAATTGTAAACAGGATTGTTTTCCGAATTTCACTTTCTGCTGCTTCATTATTAGTGCAGCAACAGATTTCTGTACTTTGATTTTGTTTCATGTAACTTTACTGAATTCCTTCAGTTCTAGTAGTTTTTTGGTAGAGTCTTTAGGGTTTTTCATATATAATATCATGTCATCTGCAAATAATGAGAGTTTTACTTCTTTCTTACCAACTTGAATGTTTTTATTTCATTGTGTTGTCTAATTGCTGTGGCTAGGATTTCCAGTACTATGTTGAATAGAAGTGGTAGAGTGGACATCCTTGTCTCGTTTGTGACCTTAGGAGAGGGTTTTTCACCATTGAGTATGATGTTGGCTTTATTTAGTTGAGATGTGGTCCCTCTAGAATCCCTTTGCAGAGTGTTTTTAATCATGAACAGATGCTGTACTTTGTCAAATGCTTTTTCTGTATCTATCAAAATGATCATATAGTTTTTAATATTTCTTTTTGAAAAAGAAAGATTTCTTTCTTTCTGTTGATTACTTTGTGAATATTCAACCACCCTTCCATCCCAGGAGTAAATCCCACTTGATCATGGTAAATATTTTTTTACTGTGTTGTTGAATTAGGTTTGCTAATATTTTATTGGTGGTTTTTGCATCTATATTCATATAATTCTCTTTTTTTGTGGTGTCATTATCTGGTTTTGGTATCAGGTAATACTGGCCTCATCAAATGAATTTGGAAGTTTTCCTTCCTCTTCTATTTTTGGGAATAGCTTGAGAATAATAGGTATTAACTGCTCTTTAAATGTTTGATATAATTCACCTGTGAAGCCATCTGGTCCTGGACTTTTGTTGCTTGGGAGTTTTTTAATTACTGATTCAATTTCATTGCTGGTAATTGATCTGTTCAAATTTTCTGTTTCTTCCTGTTGCAGTTTTCCTAGTTCGTTATGTGTTTCTAGGAGTTGACCATTTCTTCCAAGTTATCCAATTTGTTGGCATATAATTTTTCATATTATCGTGATTGTGTTTCTATGATGCTGGTTGTTATTTCTCCTCTCTGATTTGTGATTTTATTTATTTGAGTTCTTTCCCTTTTTTCCTTGATAAATCTGGCTGGAGGTTTACCAATTTACTGCTTCTTTTGTTCAAAAAACCAGCTCCTGGTTTCATTGATGTGTGTTTTTGTTTTTTAGTTTCTTTATCATTTGTACTCTAATCTTTATGTCCTTCCTTCTGCTGGTTTTAGGTTTTGTTTGCAGTTCTTTTTCTAGCTCCTTTACGTGTAAGGTTAGGTTGTTCATTTGAGATGATAATTGCTACTTGAGGTAGACCTGTATTGCTATAAACTTTCCTATTAGAACCACTTCTGCTGTATCCTAATGGTTTTGGACTGTTGTGTTTTCATTTTCATTTGTTTCCATGTACTTTTTAAATTTCTTTTTTAATTTCCTGGTTGACCCATACATTGTTTGGTAGCATGTTATTTAACCTCCATGTATTTGTGGTCTTTCCAGATTTTTTCTTGTGGTTGATTTCTAGGTTCATAGCATTGTGGCCAGAAAATATGCATGGTATGACTTTGATCTTCTTGAATTTGTTGGAGGCTCATTTTGTGGGCTAATATGTGATCTGTTCTGATGACTGTAACATGTGCATTTGAAAAGAACGTGTATTCTGCTATTTTAGGATGGAATGTTCTGAATATGTCTGTTAAATCCATCTGTTCCAGTTTATCATTCAAAGTCATTGTTTTCTTTTTGACTTTCTGTTTAGATGATGTGTCCATTGATGTAAATGGGGGTGTTAAAATCCCCTACTATTGGGGCGCCTGGGTGGCACAGCGGTTAAGCGTCTGCCTTCGGCTCAGGGCGTGATCCTGGCGTTGGGATCGAGCCCCACATCAGGCTCCTCTGCTATGAGCCTGCTTCTTCCTCTCCCCACTCCCCCTGCTTGTGTTCCCTCTCTCGCTGGCTGTCTCTATCTCTGTCAAATAAATATATAAAATCTTTAAAAAAAAATCCCCTACTATTATGGTATTACTATCAATTATTTCCTTTATATTTGTTAACTGTTTTATGTATTTGGGTGCTCCCATGTGGGGTCCATAAATATGTTGGGTTGTCCCCTTTATTATTACATAGTGTCCTTCTTTGTCTATTATCACAGTTTTTGTTTTAAAGACTATTTTGGCCAATATAAGAATTGCTACTCTGGCTTCCTTTTGACATCCATTTGAATGATAGATGTTTTTCTACCTCCTCACTTTCAACCTGCAGATGTCTTTAGGTCATGAGTCTTTTGTAGACAGAGTACAGATGGGTCTTGTTTGTTTCTTTTAATACATTGTCACTCTGTCTTTTGATTGGAGTGTTAAGTCCATTTATATTCAAAGTAATTATTGATATGTATTTATTGTCATTGTATTATTTGTTTGTAGTTGTTTCTGAAGATTTTCTCTGATCCTTTCTTGTCTTTCTCTCATGTTTTGTTGATTTTCCTTAGTGATATATTGGATTTCTTTCTTTTTATTCTGAATATTGCATATTTATTGTGGTTTTTGGTACATGGGTTTTGATACATGGTATCAAACTAGATATTTTGATAAAAATCACTCCTGATTCATAAATTGCATTTAGAATGAAGGACTATAAATAAACTAAATAATTGGTGGGAAGCTATAGCTTTAATTATAGGTTTAATTGTTCAGCTGACCTGATGACTTCCAGAAGGATCCTTGAATAAAATCCAATATACAAAATTAGGTTTGTATATAATCTCTTATGCATATAGCAGTCTATATTAAATTGATGGTAGTTTAAGTTTGAACTCTTTCTTTACTCCTCTTCTCCTCACATTTTAGCTATATGTTGTCAAATTTTACATTCTTTTGTGAGTTCCATGACTGATTGTTTACAGAAATATTCATTTTTACTGCTTTTGTGTTTTCTACCTTTATACTGTCACTTTTGGTCTCTCCTTTCCACTCAAAAATTCCCCTTTAATATTCCTTTCGGGGCTGGTTTAGTGGTCCTAAACTCCTTTAGTTTTTGTTAGTCTGGGAAGCTCTTTATCTCTCCTCTATTCTGAATGATAGCCTTGCTATATAGAGTACACTTGCCTGCAGATTTTCCCCAGTCAGCACTTTGAATATATCATGCCACTCCTTTCTCATTTAGAAAGTTTCTACTGAAAAATTCCCTGCTAGTCTTACGGGTTTTCCCATAAGACTGTCTTCTTCTGTCTTGCTACTTTAAAATTTTTTTTCTTTATCACTATATTTTGCCAATTTAATTAAAATATATCTTGGTGTGGGTCTTCTTCTGTTGATTTTGATGGGAGTTCTCTGTGCCTCCTGCATCTGGATATCTGTTTTCTTCCCTAGATTGGAGATGTTTTCAACTATTATTTCTTCAGTTAAATTTTCTGTCACCTTTTCTCTTTCTTCTTCTTCAGGGATGCCTATAATACTAAGGTTATTACATTTGATGGAGTCACTGAATTCCCCAAGTCTATTCTCTTTTGCATAATTCATTTTTCTCTCTTTTGTTCAGCTTGATTACTTTTCATTACTCTGTCGTTCTCTTTTCATTACTTTGTCATTCTAGGTCATTTTTGGTTCCTCTGTTTCTTCCAGCCTACTGTTCATTCCATCTAATGTGTTTCTCATTTCATTTATTGAGCTCTTTATCTCTGCTGTGTCATTCTTTATCTCTGTGTTAAGGATCTCATTCATGTCTCCTACCCCTTTCTCAAGTCCAGTGAGTAGTAGCCTTATAATCATTGCTTTAAATTTCTCTATCAGGCATTTTACTTATATCTGTTTCACTTAGATTTCTGGCCATGACCTTGTCCTGTTCTTTGATTTGGAATAAATTTCTCTGTCTCCTCATTTTGTTTGCCTCTCTGTGCCTGTTTCTTGTGTTTGGAAAGTCAGCTATGTCTCCTGTTCTTGAAATCAGTGACTTTATGAAGAATCGGTCCTGGAGTGCCCTGCAGTGTTGTGTCCCCTGTTCACCAAACCTGGCACTTCAGGAGGGTATCCTTTGTTTGCTCCTTATGCCCTGAGTCACTTTTCCTTTGAGTGTAATTGTCTGCACTGACTCTCTGCCTATTGTGGGATGTGCTTGCTCTCTGTGGTGTTAGCAGGACACAGGCAAGCCAGCTCTGAGGGGCATCCCCTCCAGGGAGCTTGGGGGTGGGGTGGTGGTGTCAACAAGATTTCTGCCACTAAGTAAACAGGCCCCTAGTCCTATGTGGGATCCTCTGAAGGCTGTGGGAGGTGGGGACTGCTTCCCAGCATGGCTGGGGGTGCAAGACTGGGCCCAGCGCCTGGTGGCTGGACGTTTGTGGATGAGTGCTGCATAGCCGCTGTGCACCTGGCAGATGGGTAGGGTGCCCACGCAACTTGGACAGAATTTTCCCTGAGCCTAGGGCCAAGGTTAGCAGCCTTAGAGTGGGTAAGTCTTTAGAAGAACTCATAGGCTTGGTGTACTGCTAGAAGGTTAGGTAGAAAGTGTCTGCACATCCCTACCTCCTACAGATGGCCCTGTGTTTGAACTGGGGGTTGAGGAGGAAAATGGCCCCTGCCAGTTCCATTGTTTATGTAGAAGTCCCCCAACATGCTCTGAAATCAGTATGAACAGATCTGTCTCCTGTTTGCCCTGGCATTATGTAAACCGCATTTTCATGTTGCCTGTCCATGCTGGTTGCTGTCTCTTTAAGGGCAGTGACCCAGCTATCACTAGCCTTCCCTGCTTACCCTGTGCTGAGTCAGCTGACCTTTAAAGCTCCAGGCTCTAAGTCCCACTGGTTTTACAAACTCACAGAATTCAGCCCCTCTGGTTTTTAAAGCCAAACATTCTGGGGACTAGTCTTCCCTGGGTGAGCTCCCTGGTATGAGGGCCCATTTCTCTGCCATCTCTGTGCATGAAGCTCCCTCCTTCCTGTGGGCAGCCTCCCTCCACCTTTCTGACCTTCCTAACCTTTTAGGTGCAGCTTCTTTATTTAGTTGTGGAGTTTGTTCTGCCAGTGTTTATATCACTGTCTGGTTTATTGACTTGGACATAGTTGATATCTAGTTGTAAATATGGGATGGTGTGACCTTGGGGTCCTCCTATTCTTCTATCTTCCCAGGCTCCTCATAAACACTCTTCATAAGTTTAACATAGGAAACTCCTTCAGACATCTTACTGAGACAAAATACTCTGGATTTGTATCTAAAACCAGTCTTAAGTCTAAAAACAGGTTTAAAATTGTTTACTGTCTCTGTAATTTAATCTTATTTCTTTTAGATAAAATTTTATACCTAACTAAAATGTCAAGGCACTCTGTCTAATTAGCTTGGTATTTTCCCCAAAGTAATTTTTCCTAAGTTGAATATTTCCTATAGTGGCCAGATAGATAGGTAGCCACTACAGAATAAATTTTCTCCTCTTTTTTCACCAAAATGACCTTGAATAACTTTTCATTTCTGTTCCCTTGGAAATCTGATAAAGGTGAAATATCAGTTCTGGTCTGAAGCAACTTGTTGTGATAAAAATCACTCCTGATTCATAAATTGCATTTAGAATGAAGGACTATAAATAAACTAAGTAATTGGTGGGAAGCTATAGCTTTAATTATAGGTTTAATTGTTCAACTGACCTGATGACTTCCAGAAGGATCCTTGAATAAAATCTGATCATTCTTCTGTATTTCCAGTATGTTACTCATTTCTTCAACTGTGCTTTGCATACCCCTGTCTTACTCCTACCTAACTTCCACTGCAGTGGAAGAAGTGGGGCAAGATCTAGTAAATGCTTTCAAAGGCTCTCATCACTTCCTTATATTTTGCCAACGTCCTCTTCACCCAGGCTCGGAAACATCTAATGTTGCAGGTTTCTGAGCATTTTTATGACCACAAGGACTGTATCAGTTTGAATCTCTATTTTATTGGACAACAAAGTAGTCAGCTTTCTTGGATCTCTTAAGTTCTCAAAATTGTATAGCTCCTATCTCTTCTGCATTCTCCCCATTCTTATGGGTATATCTTTTATGTTAAATCAATTTTTGTGCTTTCTATGGGGTTTTTGAGGAAAGTCCTCCATGGTGTCCTAGGAATCGGGTCATCTTTATTTATAAATTCAATTACATTATACACTGTTGTTATTTGTTTTATTAATTAGATTCATCTCTGAGTGGATTTGAGTTGTTAGCTAAATATCAAATCTATTTTAGTTTACATCATTAAAGATATTCAAATACATGAATTAAATATACTATTGTAATCTCCGAGAATCTTTTATGAATGTTTCAGTGCATAGCAAAACCATTGGGAAGACCTCTTAAGATACCAGGTAGGAAGGGGAAAATTGTCACATAGATACATCTGTTGGTATAATTAGCCTTGTTACTCTATATTTATAATTGCATTCAATTAGACATTAGAGATGCAAGTAAGGGTATCATGAGCTTTGAATTAGCACAGAAAGGCTTAATCAAGAAAGTGAGTTTTGAACTTATAGGGAAATTGATAGAAAGTGTTTAAAATACTAATAGAAAAAATTTGAATAAAACAGTAGTTTATGTAGATTCATATATAATAGAAATTTCTGTGCAGTCTCTCCCTTTTTATTTTTTCACTCCCTACTGTATACCAGAAATGTAGGTGCAAATTTCCCATCTCTTTTTCCCATCTGTGTGATACTTCAATGCCATCTTCATATATGGCAGCATTAAAGTAGTGAAAGTTGCTTCCTGTTGATTCAGTTTAATTCCCCATCATAAGCTCTCCAAATAGGAACAACACTGCAGTATAGACATTTCTATGTATATATGTATAATTCTGCTAAACACACATATTCCCTAAAGTTTTGTCCAGGTACTCTTCAAGCATGTGGTTACCATCACGTTGAAAATCAGAGAAACCCCACTGAGGTACAGTAACAAGATGACCTCTCTGAACTGGTTTGAGCAGTCCTCCACTCCCTGCTGAGACTATAGAGTACTCACTGCTCTGCCATCACTCCCCATTTCCACACACCCCTTTCACAGGTGCCTTACATCTTCCACTATCCTTCAAGACTGCTCTTGTTATTCATTTTCCCTGCTTTTTCTTGAATAGTGGGGTAAGGATAAATGTTACCCATCTTCTGCCTTAGTCTATTTCTAAGAAAGACCCAGGAATAAGATTTTGGGTGGATTCTTATTGGGTTGAACAACACACAGGATTTTTAAAACCAGTCATTTCACACTGATCGATCGATCTATCTATCTATATTGCTGAAAATGCTCCTAAAGCTTTTAAGTAGGAGTAAAAATGTATATGTCTTATCAACATATGATATATATTAATATTAGATTTAAATAATCTTTAGTTTCCAAAACTCTCAGTGAACTAGAAATTATACCATAACCTGGCTCTGGTTCTTCCCCTTCATAAGGATTTCTTAGAATTGCAGACTCCTTCCTTCATAAATACAATCTCAGTGGAAAAAGGGCCATCATGAACAGGAAATTACCTCTACCAGTTGTCCTTATATGCCTGTAACAGAGCTCTAGCTTCAGAAATTTTACTTAATTTATTCATGTATTTCGTATGTTGGAGGACTTATATATCATCTCATCCTTTTTAATTTTACTTCATTTTCTATCTTGATTCTGCACAGTGCTGTTGATCCCTATGATTCAGATGGGTTCCAGGGAAAGACCTGAAGCTCTCCCTAAAAACCACTAAAAGATAAAACAGTCAACAGGAAGTAAAATACCAAGTTGCTTTGTTTTTGTTTTGTTTTCACGTGGAATATCATAAAATGCTTACCTTGGTCTATATAAAACTCAAATGCAAATGGAAGCATGCATTCTGAGGAAGTATGTGTTTGTTGTATAACAAAGGCCTGATTGAGATCTTACCTTCTCCTGACCTCCAACAGGGAAGGATATTATCAAGTATTTGAATAAGGTTTCAACTTCTGTCCTGAAAGATCATGCATTCATCCATAGTTTACATTAGACCCTATGGTCCCTTCTGAAGAGTATCCCTTATTCTAAAAGAATAAGGTGCCTATGTTTGCCATTTTATTAGTAGAAACTTATGAAATGTTAGGATGACATAATTCAGCAACTTTTTACCTTTCTTTCTATAAAACATTGAAAGAATATTAAAAGTTCAAAGGTAATTTGAAGTTTATAATTTTCATTGAGTCAGAGATGCTAAAGAAATGTTATAATGCTCTCAGTTTTTTGTATGAAACAATTCTGTCATATCCCAGATACAAAAGATATTAAAGAAAAAATTCATATTTTGAAAAATAACCAGAATGCCAAAGATGCCAATTCAAAATGGTACCTCTTTCTGCCCAAGGATTTGTTGCTTATTGCTCTCCATCAAGTTCAGGATCTATAGTGCCTGTGGGCAATTTCAGCAGAGGCTGGAACCTCAACCTCTGTGGTTTGGGGGCAGCACTTCTGTCAATGGACCCTCTGTGGCACTGGTTACATAAGTTATAACTACAGTTGTTGTCATAGAGGCTTCCCTACTCTACAGCCAAGCAGCAGGAGGCACTCTGAAATGCTCATGTCTATATTCAGTGATAGACTGGAACCTGAGACCCCAAACCTTTCTCCCATCTTCCTACTATAGAAAGTTTATCACTCTGTAGTATAATTAGTTGTTCAATTATCTAGATAACGTGCTTTTTTAAAGCAAGAATTCAGTCTTACTTCATCGATTTCATTGAAAGTGTTCAATTAATATGCTTGAACAAATGGAAGAAACACAGTGAGGCATTAAACTAAGAATTACCTATTATTTTGAATAAATATATTTGAATCGAAACATTTCCAACATATATTCTCATTTAAAATTTGAACAAACCCTTAGAGGAAGGTGTCATTAACCCCTTTTGCTGATGAAGAAACTAAAGGTTGGGTGGGAGTTTCAGTTACACATTAAAAGAGACATGATCGCAAACTGGTTATGAGCATGGACTATGGGATCACCCTGCCTGGGCTTGAATCTTAACACCGGTACTTCTAATTATGCAACCATAGGCAAATTTCTTAGCTTCTTTGTGCCTTAGTTTCCTCATCTATAAACAGTAACTTCCTTATAATATTACTCTGAAACCTTAAAACAATCGCACATAGGAATTACTATAAAGTTTGTGGGTGGCGCTTCTCCAACTGTAAAGCCAGTGCTCTCTGTACTAAACTACAGCTGAATCTTAACGACTACTTCTAAATGTGACCCTAGAGCAAAGCGTATTCTGAGTTCAGCCATGCAGTTAGAAAGATCTTTTGAAACAGGTTTGGCCATAGGCATTGACGAGAATTTACTCAGTTCTTTGGAAACCCTAACCCTAATCTACAAAGAACTGTATTAATTTTGTGGACAGTGTGCACTGGGTGTTATATGCAACTAATGAATCATCGAGCTTTACATTGGAAGCCGGGGATGTACTGTATGGTGACTAACATAATATAATAAAAAATCATTAAAAAAAAAAACTTCTTTAAAAAAATTTTTGTGGACAATAATATGATATCCTGTGTTTCCTTGTTTTGTAACATTGTGAGAAAGGCTGATGGGGGCAATGATCCTGACATAATAAGCTGTAATAGAGACACAGAATGCCTCAAAGGGAGCCACAGAGCTCCGTGCCCTTGATGGACTTACATACTATGGTAGTTGGTCTCCAGAGATGACTTCCAAAAGAACCCTACTTCCTAGTATTCATATCCTATGTAGTCCTCTTTCTTTCAATCTGGGAAATCTTGTGACTGACTTTATTTTGGCTTTTTATTGTGGTGAAATTCACATAGCATAAAATCGATCATTTAAAAGTGATTAATTTAGTAGCATTTAGTGCATTCACAGTGCTGTACAATCACTACTTCTATCTAGTTCCAAAACACTGTCATCATCCCAAAAGGAAACATCGTACACAATAAGCAGTTACTCCTATTCTTCATTCCCTCAGCCCCTGACAGTTAACCAATCTACTTTGCTGGAAGGTGGCGACCAGGTAAGTGTGAGGACTACCCTGAGACTGGAAACCCAGCAAACCACATGGAGAAGTAGCATGAAAAGAGAGATACCCAGCCAACTTTACTAGGTCAGCCAGGCCAGTTGAAGCAGAGATGTGAGCAAAGCAGGGTTCTTGAACATTCTGGCCCCAGAAGACACCATGTAGAGAAGAAAGGAGGAACCTGGTTGCCAGTCAGCTAAGACTCAAGACATGGCCCCACGGAAGCCATCCTAATGCATCTGCAGTTATTCAAACCACCCCAAGTCAGGCTCCAGCAATAATAAATAAATGGATGGATGATGGATAGATGGATAGGGAATAGTATGTTACAAAGTGATAAAGTGGTATGAAAGCAAACAAGAGCGGAGTAAGAAGTATCAGGAGTGCTGTGTTATGGGTGGGGGCAAATTGCAATGCTAACTATGCTGGTCTTGAGCAAGCTCACATTTCTGAGTAAGAAGCCAGTAAGAATTTTTGAGGCAGGACTTTCTATGATTTAATTAATCTTTAAGAAACACTTCCCTGTTATAGGGATAAAGGAAAGGAGTGGGGTAAATGGCCTGCTGTCATCTAAGCACTTGTCTTAAAAATGAAGAAAGAAAAAAAAGCTAATGTTAGCAAGAGAAAATCTTCAGAATGGGGACAAGCAAGCATTTCAGTTGAGTGCAGAAATGCCGTCCTCAGTAACGGGTTCAGTTGTTCCAGTCTCTGCACAGTTTCTGGAATTTCACATTGTATGGATCTGTGAAGCCTAAACAATTAATTGGTTCTGGAACAAAATTAAATTATGAGTTAACAAAGGGAAAAAGTAGTGGAGAATGGAGTGGGAAACATTTTCCCAGGAAATCTCTAAATTATCATTTTGCAAACTTGCTTAAAGTGGAAAAAAAAAATTTTCCCTTCACAAAATATCATTCTCCACTTTGGCATTCCCCAGTTCCTCCCAACAACCCCCCATTCCCTGCGGTCCCTGAAGCAGGTCCCAGATCCCTGAGGCTGGGACCCAAGATCAAATCAACATCTAGGAGACCCAAGATCAAATTGACATCTAGGATAAAAATCAACTTCAAAGAGCTTTTCCTAGGTCCTCCAGATAGTAGAATTATATGTGAAAAAAAATCACCTGGCAAAGTTACTGAACATTCAGAACTTCAAAGGAAAGACAGTTGAAAACCAATATAAATAAGAAGAAAAATCTTAAAAACAAATTTAAATCCAAACAATAGCAATAAGCACTAGAATTTGAAGTCTAAGAGTGTAATGATTTCTAAAACCAATGGAAAAATTAGCTTCTATTATCTACGTGTCCACGATGTGCCAGTTTAAATTATATTTATTTATTTATTTATTTATTTTAATCTCCCACTTTATCTCTAGTTGATTATTCTCTTTATAAAAGTTGTGGGAGGGGCACCTGAGTGGCTCAGTCAGTTGAGCGTCCAGCTCTTGATTTTGGCTCAGGTCATGATCTCAGGGTTGTGAGATCATGCCCTGTGTCAGTCTCCACGCCCATCCGCTGCTTAGGATTCTCTCCCTCTCTTTTCCTCTGCCTCCCCGCCTTGCTCAAGCTTGTGCGCTCTCTCCTTCTCTCTCTCTTAAAAAAAAATAAAGTTGACTATGAAAACTTTACTATGGAGATCCATTAAATAGCCAGCTTGTTTTCTATATCAGTGATTATTTAATTTGCAAGCATTTAATCACAATCAATAATTCAGGGAAACCTCAAATGCCTTCATCAGGCCCCAGCCATGATATGACTAGTATTTTTAAAATATAATTGTAGGCCTAATTTTTTGAAGAGTTTATTTGCTTATAGAGCTTGCCATTGCTCTACAGAAGCAAGGAAAAAGAGTTCCAAGGATAGAAATGACAATTACAACAACAACAACAAAATTAGAAAGAGTAAAGAAAGGAAAGAAATGCAACCAGTTTTATCTTTTCAGCCTTTTTGCAGCTCACCTGAGGATGTTCTGGCAATTAGACAATTTTTAAAAATGTTGTAGCAAAAAATGGACAATCTGGCTCATGGTACTATACATTTATGGACTCAGTCCCAGGCAACTTGTGTGACTGTAAATTATCTTTACAGAGTTTGAACCTTCTCCATGTCTCTCCAGTGGCATTTTCCCTTCTTCACTAGGATATATAAGGCAGGTGTGGACTGGGGCATAATTGTGTAAGAATCACCTGGATGTTTGTTGGAAATTCATACTCCAGGGCCCCAGGGCAAGTCCCAGGAATGTGTAAAGCAATAGGGTGTCTGGGCCAGTAGAATAGTGGGATGCACCTTCACTGCCTCCCGATAGGTAGGATGCCTGGGGCTGAGACACGCTGGGGCGGGGCCTGGTCAGGACAGAACTAACCAGTTGCTGTGTGGCTGAGGGAAGCCAGGAGACATCTCTGGATTTCATTTTCTTATAGCTCTACCAAGACAAGACCCCAACTCCTTGTTATACAGAGAAAGCTCTGATTATATAGATATAATTCTATATAAAGTATATATTCCATTAATTGTGCTCAAAATCCTAAAGTTAGACAAAGTGAAAGAAGAAATATTTTATTCTGGCCTAACCCAGTTAACCTAAGATGGATTTCGATAGGTTAAGGTCAATTGCACAGGTCTTGCCTGCAAATTGTATATATACATATTTTTTAAACTTTTGAATGTATAAGACAACATTTTCTATTAATCATAATATATTCTTTTCTTGGAGGATACCAGTAGTCCTTCAGAACATCCTCTACTGTATGTCAGCAGCAGGAACACCAGTTGTCACTGTGTGGGCAGACAGAAGGAAATGCTCGTTTGGATTGTGATTGCAGGGCAGTCTGCCCAACCTTGTTGATAACTTTGATTCCCTCTGTGAACATATTTGGTGTAGAAACCAATGCATTTGTGTTATAGTAGAAACTGCTGTACACAAATCTGTGGTGGTGGGGACAGGGTCATTTTTGTAAGTCTCTCAGGTGAAGAAAGTGTCCCTAGAGCTGGTTTTATTTTCTTTGTCACTAGATGTCACTGCATACACAGCATGCTACTGTGGCTGAGGGTAATGGGAGCCCTGAGAGCAGGGGAAAGAGGCAAAGAGATTCTGGACGTCTTCCCTCTGATCCTACTTGGAAGATATCTGGGCCTTGGATCTCTTTGAGGCATTCTCACAACCTCGTTTAATTAGGCTAATCCCCTTAATGCTCTGTCATTTTATAGATTGTGTGAAATGTAATTTAAACGTGTGCAAATCTTTTGTCATTCAGTAGGATGTGGGGGGAGGTCATATGTAGTAAATGTACCTTATTCAGAATTTCTTTTGGTGTAGAATTATGGGCAGGATGTAAATTGGCTACTTATATGCTGCTTCTAATTCAGGGTTATATCCTGTTAAAAAGCCAATTTGTTCTCAGAGTGAAACATTTAATAGATGTTCAAAATTGGCTCCAAACACAGCCTATTTGCTAGCTAGTGACATTGTACATCTGCTTCAAGTTAAGAAACTTTAATTAAAATTACAATTCCTCTATCCAGTGTCCTTCCAAATTCCAGGTTTATATTTGCATCTTTGGGGTCCAAAGGCATGCTCGGTTAGGCCCCTGTCCGGTGATTTCTCCTCACTTAAGAGATTAATTCACGTTGATGTTACAGCCTTTAAGGGAGACAGTAATTTACATCTTCCCTTATTCCCAGCCACCAAAGGGATTTGTGACAGTCTTATGGGGAAGACCCTGCTGGGTCATTAGTGGAATTTCACCTTCATATTTTTACTCACTGAGATCCCACGGCAAGCAGGAATTTTACCCAAGGCAGCTAGTGTTTAGAATTCTCCCTCTCCTTAACAGCAGAACCAGATGTGAACAGATATCTCACTGGAACTTGGACAAGCAGGTCCTGAAGTTAAAGCCCTACACCCCTGCCTATGATCTCATTTAATGAAACAAGCACACATAAGATATTAAAGACCCAGTTTCTGGTCCTGACTCTTTCATTTGGTTGTGAGAAATCTGGGCCTGAGTGTTCTCATCTGTACAAGGGAACTAAGAAAATCTGCCTTTATCTATCTCACAGTGTTGTTAGGAGAATCAGAACCAAACAGATTTGAAGAAAGTCAAAACTGTTAACATAGATCCATGGCATTATCTTCCTCTTCCTAATAATTTAATGGTAACATATGTATTTAAATAAAATTAGAACAGCAGTTGGTTCATGTCACTTTCAAAAGTTATCTATGATTTTTCTCCTCTTTTTTAAAGTTTATGTAATATTTTAGCCAATAACTAAACATGATTAGCGACTTTGTGACCAGAGATACTAATTTTCCTACACTCAGCCAACAGGCAGTATCTAACAAATTAAAATAGAAGGTGACATCACAGAACATGGTGGTATGTTCCTGGGCACCCACGTGGGTTATATTTGGGCGACAGAGCATAGATCATCTTTATTGCAGTGCAGACCTTGAGATGCCAGGGATGCACTTGGGGAATGTGGAAAGGAGATGGATAAAGGGGATAGTTGCCACAGCTGAAGCCATGTCAAGTCTCAGAACAGGCAGACCTGTTAATTGAGGACCCAAACATCAGTTTCTATTTCTAAAAAATATAGCCCAAGGGAAGGTTATGTAAATCTTGTTGGATATGAAATTCTTCTCGCAAAATAGCATTTTGATGAGTCTAAGGTAAACAGACCCATGTTGATTAAATTTCCATTAAAATGCACATGACTTTAAGAATGGAGTGGAGGGGGAGGGGGAGTTGCGAAAATGAAGGTGATGTTAATTAAATCTTAAATGTGGTCAGGTCATGCCCCAAATCTGCATTTGAGATAGCCTTCTGACTTTCTTTTCAAAATGGTGAGTCCCATGAAATAAGGAAATGTTGGTGATGACAGCATATTTGGTGGGTGGTGGTCTTCAGAACTCTGGTGGCTCCTCTCTGCCTTAGTTCAGATTTCTACGGGCACCACAGGGCTAAAAAGGACCCTCTCATTATGGGCGGGATTAGCGCTCAACAGCCCATGTGTTGTTCTTCGTGGCTTTCAGCCCTCGTGGTTTCTCGGTTCCTTATGGTCACTGTGGCCACCTAGAAATTCTTTTCAGGAGCATAATAACCAGATCAGCTGCAGCAGGCTGGAGCTGGGTGGAACAAAGGGGGGCGGAGGGCCCTCCAGCAGCCCCTGTCTGTTCCCAGATCCCAGCGGGCACCCCGGGGTCACAGCACACAAAACCATCGTCCAGCCCCATTTGATAAGGCTCCATCCCACACGACCCAGTGCCCCTACTTAAGGCCTGGGGGATATGCTCCAATAGCACACGCTCTTTGCCAACAGAAATACTAGCCATGGAAAAAAATACACACCCAGGCCTTGGAGCAGGCAGGAAGACTCTCCTCGTTATTTTTCCCCTTCAGATACTTCTCTGTGGAACTCTTTAAGGTAGATATGAGGAGTTTATTTCTTAGAGTCTATTTTTAATGTTAATCTTTTGATAGAGGTCATTTGAACCTATGAAAGCAATGAATGAGGAAAAGGGGGCTGGTGGGCATTTATTTTATTCTGAAATGAGGCAGAGCACCTCCTCATTCCTAGTTCATCAGTTGCCTGATGCCACAGTGTAGACAGGTTTTCTCTAAGTAGCAGCTGGTCCCTCTTGAAGGATTCCACAGGTGTTTTGTCTCTTTCAGGTTTTA
This sequence comes from Ailuropoda melanoleuca, assembly GCF_002007445.2. NCBI lineage: Eukaryota > Metazoa > Chordata > Mammalia > Carnivora > Ursidae > Ailuropoda > Ailuropoda melanoleuca. Next base: position 81,346,738 of record NC_048230.1, on the reverse strand, counting down.
AATAGTGGCTTCTGGGATGGGCGGCCATCTGGTGAGGCGTCACCTGGCCAGTTGGTTCTGCCTGCATGCCACACTGCATTGCCCTGCATCCGATGGCCGCAGTGCCCATCGGGGTTCTTGTTGAGGGCTGGGCAGCAGGCCGCAGGGCTTGGTGTTGGGTTAGGGGCCAGGGTTAGCAGTAGCACTTCTAAGGAACAACAAGGCTAGATGACATGGTTTTAGGATGAGGGCTCCTGGTCAGCAAAACTGGCTTTCAGGTTTGGTTCACCTGCCTCCTACCCCAGAGGCCGCGGGCAGCTTCTCTCTTGGCTTCTTACATGTGGAAAAGGAGGAACACCCTAGCGATCGAGTTGTGAGGCAGCAGTGAAACTACTCCAGCTATAAGTGCATATCTTCTCTCAGGGAGCAGAGGGTGTATTTTAATGGTTATGAAGGACCATTTAATAAGGGGACTTTTTACAAAGTTGCAGGCAGGGCTTAGGAAACGCAAGAAGGAGTCTGTGCAGTATCCCGAGGATTGTGACATCCAGGAGCTGTTGTGTGCTAGGGCTGAAGGGGAGCTGCAGGCAGAAGGGACATCCTGACACGAGCTGTGTGCTTTGTCAGAGGGGCAGCAGCCAGTGTGCCGCCAGAAGAGGGGGAGACGCTGAAGGGGCAATCAGACTCTGAGAACGAGCCTTGGCCCGCCCTCTCCTCCCACTCCGTGACTATCCTACAGGTGCCACCCACGACGAAACTCAAGAGTAGCGCTGACCACGTCCCCTTGGTGCTCAGGTATGGGTGGAAGGCTCTTTACTCTTGAGACGTTCGGCCTGAGGGGCTTTTTCTAGCAGGGAGCACGCACGGCCCATGCCCACAGCAGACGTGCTGGACAGCCGATGTCCGCAAAAGCGGCCCCAAGGCCGGGACTGATGGGGGCTAGCGAATAAATACCTAGCTTCTTCAGCCTTCGCCGGCTCCTGCGGTTACCCCCGGCTCTAGCACCCATTGCCTACGATAACACTTTTTTCATGGTGTGTGTGTGCCCGCGTGCGATATAATAACCAATAGAGTTGTTCCCCTGGAGCAAACAGGTCACACGGGCAAGCCTGTGTCAGTACAGGGTGGTGTGGCAAAGGGGCCTCGTCTAAGGAAGCACAGACAAACGGGGCCGTGATTGCCATCCATCGTCCACATCATCTCTCCTATCAGAGTGGAGACGGTGTCCCTCCCTCTTGTGCTCTGAGTGCCGCCTCCCTGCTCTTCCCCTTGACAGGCAGCATGAATTTTTTTTTTTTTTTTAAAGATTTTATTTATTTATTTGACAGAGAGAGACAGCCAGCGAGAGGGAACACAAGCAGGGGGAGTGGGAGAGGAAGAAAGCAGGCTCATAGCAGAGGAGCCTGATGTGGGGCTCGATCCCATAACGCCGGGACCACGCCCTGAGCCGAAGGCAGACGCTCAACCGCTCTGCCACCCAGGCGCCCCAGGCAGCATGAATTTTATCCTGCTGGAGATTTGGATGGATTCCTGTCAGAATCCCTTGGAGTGTTTGAATAAGTGATTTCCTGGGAACCACCCTGAATCCCTTAAAGCAGAACTTCTGTGGGAAGAGCCTCAACATCTGTAATTTAATTATGCACATGCAAGTGATAGAGTGGTATGTGTGTTTCATAGGTTTCCATTTCAACACAGCAATAAGACCCAGTGGTTGAGGTTGACACCGAGGGTTCCCACTTATCCGATCACCCTCTTTTGTTGACTGATATATGTGTCTTTTAATGGAGAATATGCTTGGCAACCTACTGTAATCCCCATAGTTCTTTCCTATGGAGGAAACCATGGTTTTACTTACTTTGGGGTGTAGTGAAGGAGGTTGAGGAAAGTGGCTGTTTTATGTGAACAGAGGCAAAGATCCCATTTCTATATTTATGATCTCTATCGCATATTGCTTAGTAGGTGGGAGGAAGAGAGTTTGTTGTTTTGAAATAAATGGAACTCCTTTACTACGTTAAAAATATTTGAGCTCCTCAAGTCACTCAGAGTTTAGGACACCTCAGTTAAAGCCGCAATATTTTATTTAGTTGATGAGACTGAGCACGAAAATCCTAGTTAATGGGCTGATGTCACTTTTCAGGTTGGCCCCACAGTCCCTAGAATTCCCCTTGGCAATTTCAGGGGCTTCCCCAGCTGTGGAGAGAAGTGAGTTGGTAGTTTTGTTCCATGTCTGACCTGGAATTAATTGCTTAAATATGTCAATTGGTTAGAATATTAAGGTATGCAAACATAAGCAAAAACAATCAAGAAAACCTTGTAGTCTCCACTAAGTATGACTACCTTCATTGGTTCTCTGAAGACAAAAACTGTAAAGTACCTCTCTTCTAATGTTAAGCTTTCATTCATTCCTTGTGAGATATAATTAACCTTTACACAAAAAATTTAAGGATATTTGTTTTGTGAGAAGGACCCTAATTGTGTCTACTATCCAAGATGGAACTTATATATTTTTAATGCAGATGAGTTTCAATTAGAAAATTAATTTTAAACCACCAGACTCTATTATTGAAACATATAGGATAGAATGTAGTAAGGGTTCAGAAACAAACGTAAAATGAATCATAATACATAAATCCCACTGAGTTTGAAAAATCACAGTGACTAGGAACCATATTTATTTTTAAATACTCTTTTCTTAATGTTGCTTACAAATGGGGCTTTATTCTAAGAGCCCTTTGATGGTGATATTACCCAAGACCCAAACAGATCACTTATATGTAAGGGGACCATATAATTTATCATCCAAATTCAGAGAAATGGCGTGCTATTTATCATTAAGCTAGAATGATAGGTATGAACTGGGACTGTCTTTGGACAATAACATGCATGGTTACCTTACCCCTATACTTTATTCCTAGGAGCATAAGTTCCCCCATGTATTTTGTGTAGACTTATTATACTAGCTGTTTTGTGACTTAAAAGAAATTAGGCCTCCCTCAAAGAAGAATCTAAACTCTCAGGAGATAAAATAAGTAAAAATTAAAAATAAGTAAAAATAAGTTTCAAAAGGAAAGTAATACACTGTTAAAAGCTTATTGGATGAATGGATGGATGAATAATAATACACATTTATTGAGTGTGTCCTGTATGTAAAGCATCGCACTGTTTTCCTCACTTCACCTCTTTTATGCAGGTGAAAAAGAGTTCTAGACAGATATATATCCATGTAGCAGAATAAATAAGTGTAGAAGTCAAGATTTGAACCCAAATAATTGGACTTAATGGCCAAATTCTTAATTCCTTGAAAGCCTCAATGGAGAAAGAGGGAGAAGAAGGGAGAGTAATGAATTCATATCTGATTGCTGGAGTTTTGAGCCTTAATGACATAATACCTACAGATACAGGGAAGTTGGGAGTAAAAGTCACCAAAGAGTGGGAAGTGGAGATGAATTAAATTTTGATGCAAAACCAAAGCAGGGAGTTAGTTACAAGGAAGTATCAGTTAGGAACTGTCAGTCTCCAAAGCCTTCTCTTAAAGGAACATCTAAGTCCCCAAAAGGCCTAAAGTTATGAAGAACATCAGTGGTGGATTGGAGGTGACACATGCGTGGGATGGGGGGAGAAGCCCATGGGGTGCCCTCCCTGAAGAAAGGCCAGCATTGGAGCCACGAAAGTGAGGGAGCTCTCTCAGAATGGAGTGGAGAAAAGAGACGTAGTGAAGTCATGTGAGGTCTCTCATGGCAAGGACCAAAGGGAGGGCACAGAGGCAGCAAATCATACAAGCTACAAGTGGCCAGAGGGGTAGGAAGGAAGACAGGACCAGGTAGAGTTTCAGTGGCTGAAGGAGGAGGGGACCCCAAGAAGGATACATGACTATGAAATGCTGGAGAGACTCATTCTAAGTCAGTTATCAGTGCTGCATATCTTAACTTATTTGCTTTCATAAGCAGGCATTATGGTTTCTGTTCTACAGATGTCAATCAGGGGATAGAGACGTGACCAAACAGAGCAACATCAGGAAGTTGCTTTTCCCCCAGGCCTGGTAGGACAATGGGGACAAGTGTTTTTGCCAGAGTCTAGGAACCTTGAATCTCTGAATATCCAATGGGAGTAAAATTCATAGTAGGATCTTGTTCAATGGACCAGGAACCATGGAGGAGATATGTGACCTCTGGAAGAGTTGGGGGAAAATGGGGAGATTAGGGAGAGAGAGATACTGGTCCTGGCTTCCCCTTCCCTTCCACACTGCAACTTCCAGCTGGCTTCTCCCATTGGCTGAAACCACCTAGACTCCAGAAGGCAGGGGAACTTGGGAAAGGTGTGTCATAATGCATACCAGAAGAGGAGAAAGGCGGTAGATACATCTAAGAGTAAACAGGAAGCTGACTCACATTTCCACACATAAGAGATCTGTCATACATTCATTCTACACATATCCTACTGGCCCCAATCCAGTCATGTGCCCCGCCCCCCCCCCCCCCCCCCCCCCCCCCGTAAGGGAGGCTGCATGCCCAAGAAGAAGAGGGTAATATGGAAGATAGTGACCATGGCAGTCTCTACCACAGGCACCTACATTACAAACAGTACTGGAGGGGCCACTGTAGGAAATACAGAAGAGAATGAACTGTCACTCCAGCTCGTGTGGGCAACCAACATAGTCACGATATAGAAAGACTATAAAAAGTCTAGTAATAAAGGCACAGTGTGTGGCAGGAATACTTGCAAGAGAATCCATCTGATTAGAGTACCAAACTGGAAGAATTTTTGGAGGTTATAGAATTTGAAAGGATTTTGACAAGCAATACTATGGGAGAAAGCCATTCCAGATTTAGAGAAGAGCTTGATGCCAGGCACAGAAATAGGAGAACTGTGTGTGTTTAGGAAATTGTAAGTAGCCTAGGGTCCCAAATATGTGTGGGGCATGGTGCAGTGAGTACTTGGAAATAAAGATAGATCAAAGAGAATTAAGTTTGGGGTAGTTTTTAATATTAGTTTTACGTAATAGTGGAACTGTAGGGGTGAGGGCAAAGTGCAATGGAAGTTTATTCTTATATATAATTCAGAAACAGAAGGATTTTGAGTAAGGTAGAGCTCAAATAATCATAGCTGTGTTTTAGGAATATAACAACAAGCAGCACATGAATGGGTATTATGGGCTGAATTGTGTCTCTCCAAATTCATATGTTGAAATGCTAACCCCTAGTAACTCAGAATGTGACTATATTTGGAGACTGATCTTTAAGGAGGTCATTAAGTTAGAATGAGGTCAATAGAGTGGGCCCTAATCCAGAATGACTGGTGTCCTTATAAGAAGAGGAGATTAGGATACCGACACACACACAGGAAAGACCGTGTGAAGATGCAGGGAGAAGAACTACATCTACAGGCCAAGAGAAGAGGACTCAGAAGAAACCCACCCTGTTAACAATTTGATCTAGCCTTCAGAATTCTGAGAAAATGAGTGTCTGCTGTTGAAGTTACCCAGTCTGTGATACTTTGTACTTTGCAGCTCTGGCAAACTTAATACAATGGCACTGATTGCATCTAGGGTTGATAACCTGTGTACAGCAGGATAGGGGTAAAATTTCCTCTTAATGAATTCATGTAACATACTTTAAGACCTTAAATTTCTACAAGCATGGAAGGGCCTTTAAGCTACAGTGTTTTGAGAACTGAGAGGATTCAGTATTCAGAAATATGGTCTCCTAAAACACATATGACATGAGTTGTCTTAATATAAAAATGTCAGTCCATATAGTTGAATGAAAATGTACAAGGCAATTTGTAGTTTTTTGTTGCTGGCAGTGGATAACTGACATACTACTCTTGTGCATTTTCACTCAACTATATGGACTGGGCTTCAAGAGACTGTACATTCTCTGGCTCTCTCCTTTAGTCCTTTGCTTTCTGTGATAAGAAACCCAGGCTAGCTTTCTGGAGGGTGACAACCATGTCCAGCAGAGCCAAGTCAACCAGGTGGAGGCCATCCTAGAGCAGCCAGACCCCAGCCCACCTACCAGCTGACCACAGACAAATGAAGGAGTCCAGCAGAAGGCAGCCAACTTTGGTCCAAATTAACAGAACTGCTCAGCTGATCTGCAGCTCCATGAGAAAAACAAAAACGAAAAATTGCTGGACAGCAATTGACCCTACCCTGGCACAACATCTCCTCTGCAACATTCTGTTGGCCAAAGCAAGCCACGTGTCCAAACCCAGATTTGAGAAGTGAGGAAAGACACCGTACCCCTTCACGGGAGTATCTGTAAAGTCACATTGCAAAGAGCAAGGATACAGAGAGCAGTAAAAAATTTGGGACCCTTTTCACAATCAGTCAAAGATAGATTATTCCCAATGGTAGAAGCTTAAGCCATAGTATTACTGAGTTACCTTAAAAGGGAACACCCAGCGGAATCCCTCATCCAGTGCAGGAATTCCCCCAAATTAAACACAGACAAAAATAAAAAAAACCTCAGAGAAGATCCCCACCACCTGCATTTGACCTAACTTTTCTCACTAGGCCCCCCCCAAAAAAAAAAAAAAGGAAAAAACACTGTAGCTCTCTCCCACTCCTGCCTTTCAGGGTTGAGTTTATCTGGCTTCAGCTGTGAGTCACAGCTGACTGAGGGGTGGGGGCGGGTCATGAGTCATGGCCTAAAACAAAGATAGAATGTGATGGGGGTGGGCCAGAAGGCGGCACAGAAGACACTGCAAGTTCAGGCATTATCTCAGCATTTAGGGTGATTTCTCCTTTCCTGCAGCTGGGGAAGCCGGGCCATGTGCCCCCTTCTGAAATCTCAAAGAGGAGATGCCACCTGGGCCCTGTGTAGCTGGGTTTAGGGGACTTACACCTTTGTGTTTCCGAGAGAGTAGCTGATTTCAGAAGTGTTAGTATCACTGCCCGAACTGTGCTACAACTAAACTGACTCCCTTCCATCCCTGTGTGCCTGTTCAGTAGACCGTTCCATCCTTGCATCCCCAGGAGCGAGTTACCCGGTCAGTTTGAGAAGTTAATATTTAGAGAGTCTAGTGGTAGCATATGGTTTCCTGCACGAGAAAAATAATAAACCCATGTTATCTATTGACCCACTCCCACATATATTTGCATTTGACAACTCCTTAAAAAATTCTTTGGCTCACTGACAGTTTAGCTCAAGTCACTGTGGTAGGAATTTTTTTCAGCTATTACTGTCTGTTTTAATTTTGGCTGCACGGTAACCTGTGTGAAGTACACAAATATTTGTGCATCTGGCCTCAAGCAGTTAACATGTCTTCTACCCTGGGGTAAAGATTAGATGAAAATCTGTCGCCCCAGAATAAATCTGGAAGCAGAACTCTGAGTGTTTGCCAAATAAGGTGATTACTAGCGTTAAGATGCTGAACTTTGAAGCGACTGTCATATAAACAAAGGCAAAGCATGGCTGGCTCCCATTCAACCTGGTCAACAACATCCTTCATTACAGGACGTGGCATCATTTTGATTCACAGCAGAATAAAAAGAATCTATTTGTATATTTGGAAGTTCGAATGAGGATTTCCTGAGGTCCTGATGATGTCATTTCTGCCTTACAGCAACCTTGCTTTTATCGCTAGAGTTAAAACCAGGTCATCATTTCCACGCCAGTGTGTGCACATGTGTACACATGCACACACACTTCGTTTCAGAGTCTAATTAAAACTCAATCGTACGTAATTTTCTCCCAGATTAATGCTGGCATCAAATCAAAATTTCAGCTCAGAAGGAGAATGCTTTAAGTTAATCATACTGTATTTGCCTTGCCTGCCAGTGAGAGAGTGCCTTTTGTTAAATCATTTAGGACACATGTGCCCTGGACACACTATCTAATGGGGACAGAAACAAAAAAATGTTGGTTGCTAGTATCCAGGAAAGATGCCACTGGCCTCATAAGCTTCTTCTCCAAGGAAATAGTCAAAAACAGAAAATAACCTGTAAATAGTTGCTTTTCTGTAATTGAGTTCCCCTGAAGAGCCACTTACGATATACCACTGACCCATGATCAGCTCAATGTAATACTGTCGGCACTGCAGAGACATGAATTCCACCAAAGGATGACCCACAGGTTTAGACACAAGAGGACATACTCCTCCCCCCGTCCCCAGCACTGCTCATGACAGAGAGACTGGACTTGAGGAGGCCAGGATGAACAAGAGTCTGACTGCAGAAACCCTGAGGGGTGCCACAATGTGTAGCTTCCATACATGGCAGTAGTCTTGAGGGGTGGTTGGAGTCTATTGTGCGTATCCCATCCATGCCCCTTATCCTTACTCCCTCAGGCACTCCTCTTTGCCGAAGGGCTTTCTCTGGCGCCCACAGCCAGCAGCTAAGACACTCACATGGCAGGCCAGAAGTGAGGGGGAATGAATACTTCCTGGGAGCAGCCCTCAGTGAATGACAGACAGGACTTGATATATCCATACCTCCATTCCCTGTCACCACTCAGATGGGATAAATCAGAGCCATACGCGTCACACCATTTCCCACTGGTCTCCAGCAGGACAAAGTTGCAACTGCTCACAGCAGTAGCTGCTTCAGTGAAATGCTGTCTCTGGGCTTCTTCCCTATTCCTCGCCGACATTTGGATTTCTTTTACTTCCCCCAAAACCTATTTGCCATTGAATTATTATCTCAGGTATTGCCTTGGGGGAACCCAATCTATGAGAGGAGCAAACTCAGTTAAGACCCTCTGTTTTATGTAACTTTGGGGAACTGGTAGGACATCCTGACCTTCTACCCTGCATGGGAGTGCATCCCATGATGTGTTTGGATCCTGCCTTTGAGGAGACAGAACTCACCACAACACAGTCAGCTGTTCCTCATCACAGGACATACATCCTCTTCACTGTCCTGTTTGTGCCTTTACACATATGCCAGCTTGTCCATTATACAGAGCAGTTCCAGAAGGAAGGCAACATTCCAAGAGGTCTGATCTTTCCAAGGCAAAGAAGACTTACTTCTTTTTGCCATGAGGCCCAATGCTGCTTTCCTGATAGAGTATAGCCCCAGATTACCCTCTGGTTTTCATATACAATGCATCCTATCACATTGCTTATATTCTCACCACCAAAGTCAAAACAGTCCTTCTGAAATGTACATCAGATCATGTCACTCGATGGAAAAGTGATCATGTCAGTTCAACCTGGCAGAGGCTCCCTTGGCCCTAAGAATATAGGTGTTAAGTTTTGACCATGTTCTGCAAGGTTTTATGACAGCTGGATTTCTGGAGACCGCTCCAACATCACTTCCTCTCACTCTGTTTTTCATTCCTTGCTTTTCTTTGAAAATGCCACATGTTCCAGTTTCAGGATTTGGTATTAGCTATTCCCTATGCCTGGAGCACTCTTCCCACAGATGTCTATGAGTCTCTGCCCCACTTTATTCAGATCTGTGCATATGTCACAGGCCTTTGCCAACCAGTCCAGCACCCCTTTAATTCTTTACCCCTTACCCTACTGGTTCCTCTTTATAGCTGTCAGCATCACTTGGCATCCTATGTGCTTCTTTCGTTGGTTTTTGTTGGTCTTCCCACTACCATAAGTTCCACCATTACATCACTGCCGCCATGTACTTGGCGCACAGAAGAGGCTCAATTAGTAACTGTTTGGCTGACTGAACATATGATGTTAACTTTAAGAAGATCTCGGAGTGATCTGTCAATATTTTCACTGGCATAACAATATTAGCGGAGATGTTTTTATGTTGCGTATTTCTCTATTTGGATTCTTATCTTTTTAAAGGATTGACTCCTTCCTCTCCAAAGATACATATTCCCTGTTTTCTACTTTGTTTGTTTTCTTTTTCTCTTTGGTTATTCAGTCCCAACTGAGGAGAATGTCTAAAACTGGAGATGGACTGATTGATTAACAAAGAACAGAATGTGCACCTCAAACTCAATGAGTAGCATCTGTGTCCATTCATCCATTCAAGAGATATTAACTGAACATCTGCTATATGCTGGGCACTGTGGTACATGCCAGAGATGTATTGGGAAACACAGCGAAATATCTCTGACCTAATGGAGCTTATATTTGAAACCGAGAAGAAAATGTAAACATAATAAGGAAATTATTTAGTATGTTTGAAGGATACACTAGAGTGGTCACAGGAGGCCTCAGTGAGAAGCTGACCTCTGGGCAAAGAATGAGTGAGTGTGAAGCCGCACTCACGTATGTGGGAGGAGCATTCCGGACACAGGGACTAGCCAGGGCAGGAATCTGAAGCAGGAGCGTGCCAACTGTGCACACAGAGAGAAAGCCAGAGGCCAGTGAACAAAGAGGAAGAGTGATAGGAGATGATGCATAGAAGAAACACAAAGTAGGTCACGCAGGTCCCTGGAGGCATTAAAAGAACTTTGATTTTCACACAAGTCGATAATTTTTTCAAGGCAATAAAATAATAGCTGTTGCCAATCCATTCAACTAAATCGTATTTCCTGATTGTTCATATAAAAGGCTATCCATGAAAAAACAGTATGTTAACACCATTATTGATAATTACTGTATTATATTGCTTCTTAAGATGGCTGTTACCATAATTTTCTTAATTACATAATAGTAAAGTACTATTATTGATAATAGATACAAAAAGGAAAAATTATGAAATAAAAAAATTAGAGGCTTAAAGATTGACTCTTAACTTTAACTTTTTAATTATAATAGCTTTATTGAGATCTAGTTCACAGACCATTCAATTCATCCAGTTAAAGTGCACAATTGAGCGGTTTTTAGTATATTCACAGAGTTGTGCAACCATCATCATGATCAGTTTTAGAACCTTTCCACCACCCCAGAAAGAAACCCTATACCCACTAATAATCAGTTCTCATTTCCCCTGTTGACCTCCACCCCCCCCCCGCGCCCGCCCCCTGTCAGCCTTAAAAATAAGAGTCATTTACTTTACCAGGAAAAATAGGTTTATTTGGGAATAACAGAAAATTGCAATTCAGGACATGCAAGCTATGGCAAAACCATAGGCAAGGCCAACAAAGGAGAGAAAGGTTATTTTATGGAGAAAAAGGAGGGAGTTGGGATGTGTTGAATAAAAGTCCATGGGGAGAACACTAGTTCCAGGTGATGTTGGTTTCTCATTGGCTGAGTTGCAGGGGTAGTCATTTTCTCATAGGAGTTACAGTGTACATCCTTCCCTTTGGGGGCCTATAATTAATGATTCATTCTTGTTAAGATTCTTCTGTTAAAGTCTGTAAGTAACAATTCTTCCTCTAATTGATATTGAGTGGTAGGGCTCCCACTTTCAGCCTCTGGACTCTAGTGAGGTGTCCCTTTATTAATTTTTCACACCCCTCAACCTCTCTTTTCACCCCTAGACAACCACTAATCTAACTTCTATCTCTTTAGATTTGTCGATTCTAGACACTTCATATAAATAGAATATGTGGCCTTTGAGTCTGGCTTCTTTGCCTGTATAATGTTTTCAAGGTTCACCTGTGCTGTAGTGTATCAGTACTTCATTTCCTTTCATATCTGAATAATACTCCATTGTATAGATACACCCATTTTCATTATCTGTTCTGTTCATCAGTTGATAGACCTTTGGGGGTTTTGCACCTTTTGGGTATTATGAATGATGTTGTTGTGTAAGTTTTTATGTGAACATATGTTTCATTTCTCTTTGGTGTGTATGTAGGAGTAGAATACAATGGCCCTTAAAATCCCTGGTAATGGATTAATACTGCTAAGATTAATTGATAACTTTTAAATCTGAGTTGATCAATTAATAAAGAACTATTAATGAGTGTCTTAGGAAAAAAATCAACTTTAGGAGATACCCCCAAAAGTGATCTACGTATCAAAACAAGTAGATTAGCTAATAATGCTTTTCAGGAGTAGATAGGTTTTGTGCAAAATTGCACAGAAATGTTGGAAAAAATCATATATGTGTGTGTATGGAATATATTCTACCATAGTACTAAAGCAAATAGAGAAAAGGGGTTATCTTGACCACTAAAGCACTTTGTTTTGTCAAATGAGTTTGCAGAAGACAAGATATAATTTGTGGTGGGGTAGTGAGCTGGCAACAGTGACCAATGCTGTCATATTGCCAGGCAGGTGATGACCATCTCTAGAGGGGTCAAGAGTTGAAACAACAGGCCTCCATGGGGAAACTTTCATCAAATCCTAAATACTCCAGGTGCCCCTTATGCCTGGCATAGGAAGAAGCATGAACCAAGGAAGCTTTGGGGACTTTAAATCTAGTTGAGAAACAAAATTACAAGAGGTCAAAACCCTGAAAGAGTTTTCTTCTGAGAGTATGGTGCCAGATTGTGCTTTTTTTGTAAGTAGGCTCCACGCCCAGCATGGAGCCCCTGTACCAGCTTGTTCTGAAAAGCATACTTCACTTTGCCCTAAGCTGCTTCTTTTTCCTGAAATCCTCCCAGGGCCCTGAGGTTTCCCACCACCAGGAATGCTCACAGGATGGGTGGACTGACACCCAGGGAGTTTGGGAACTGAGGAGGTGAGGGGATCTTGGCCACAGAAGTCTGACTGTCCTGCTTTTGTGGTCTTGAGTCAGACTCCAGTGTGCGTGTGGAGAGGGTGCTGCGGTCTAATAGGTCATACCCTCCAGCTTGTCTGACTCAGGGTGATGAGTGTCCCCTGCTTTGCTCAGTGGCAGTGGGAACCTAGCCCCCGCTCACCCAAGTGGAGGCAGAGGCAGGGGTGGCTGCTGGCCTCAGAGCAGGAAAGTGGGGCAGTGGAGGAGTCCGGGGACTAGCTTGGTATGGCCAGAGCTGACCAGTTCCGAAGGGGCTGTTTACCCAACAAGACCTTAGGCCCCATCCCTCTTCTCTGCCATTCCTACCCGCCGCTGGGGTGTATTTCTAGAGACCAGCAATCTGTAAAGTGGACAAAGCAGCCTTTTTCTGGTCATCTGCTCCAGTAAAGCTTGCATACTCTTTTTAAATTGTCCAGGGGTATGAAGCGTCCAAGTTTTCTCTTCACATGACCTGAAACAAAATCAGAAGCTGTGAGGTACAGATCACAATCTCCCTATGAAAAATGTTTCTCATTGCATTAAATTCTCTTCTTTTAAAGAAGAGCTCCACTCATACCGGTCACACCTTTCGGAAATTGTCCTCACCACCAAAGATTTATAAAGAATGGAGGAGATGAAATGGAGAGCCTTTCAGATCCGTTTCTTCCTCTTTTTTCCTTTTTCCTCCATGAACTGAACATCATGAGGTTTGAGAGCTAAATAAGGTCCTACATATTATCTCATACAATCTTCTCATTTTCCAGGTAAAGTTAAGGTCTGGGAGAGTCAAAGTGACTAGAACAAGGCCAGAGATCTAGTAGGCAATGGAGCCGGACTTGGGACTCTCAGCAACAGCCCTCCCCCAAACTCCCCAAGTCACTCTTCCTTCCACACACCACAGTCAGCCAGGAAAACAGATCAGTGGCAGAACCCTCAGAAAATATTTGCCCTGGGTTTCTAAGGTTGCCTCATCCTTGCTCTCCTTTTCTCACTCTACCCCTTGCCAGAGCATGAGGTAGCCAAGAATGACAATGACCACATTCTGCAGTTAATTCTGATGGCTTGTTCTAAAGTTTGTTGACTCATCAGTATATTGTTGAAAAAGAAAATTTTTCCTTGCAGGAATACTGAAAGCTATAGGCAACTTTCTATTATCATAACAAAATATTATAACATAGCAAAAGTAGTCAGGGGATGTCATTCTAAACAGGTGCAAATGCAAGTGCCTTCTAGGTACAACTGATGTGATCGCTCAGTTGTGTGCTGCCACACACTGATCAGCTGGCTTGCTGAAACAAAAAGCCTTGATCTGTAGAATTTTCTGATTTCCATGTTGTATGTATTTCCACTATGGCCAACCGCAGTGTGGCGTGTGGCATCCCTGAACTCAGCTTGGGAAAAGATGTGCAGCAGCACACCATTGTGTAGTATTTCTACCATACCATCAACATCAATAAGCTTAAGAACACAAATAATAGTAAATTAATTAGGAATGATTGATTAGGAATTTTTGAGGAAGTATTACCTTTGTTATTAATGTAACTTGCTGCACCACAAATTGATTAGCTTAATTTTTAATAGTAATTGTGTATAAAAACTGTCTTTAAAAAACACTGAAAATTGAATGACTGACTCGAAGCAACAGGTACAGGCTGGCTTCAGCACGCTGCTGGAATCACCTCCTCCAAACTTTGTTGACTTAATTAAGTAAACTGCAGTGGGAATATGTAAACACAAACCATGCATAAACTGAGGACTCCTGGCCTCTTTGTTTTTATTCATAAAGTTACTGGCCCTTATTAAAACTTTTCTTCTCTAAAAAAGATGCAACAAACAATAAGCAGAAGTAAAAACTGTGGTTGAGACACAGTCCATCTCACCCCTTCCATCCAGTTTGGTGATTTACATGCCACACATCAGCTGTAAGTGTGCTAATAACAAGGAGTAGATAGGATCTTTTCTCTTGTGACTAAGTCTTACCAGTGAGTGAAAGCATAGGCAGTATGCTAAAAGCTTCATACATTCTCTCATTTAGTTTTGACAACAGTTTATTCCCATTTTAAAAAAGAGGAGTTTGAGGTTTTGTAGGAGTTTAATTACCAAGATTGTAGCTGTTGAAAAGCATAGCTAGAATTTAAACCCAGGACAGTTTGATTTAGGCTAAAGTGTGATTAAAGAGACTGAGGGCAAATAAGGGCCTAACAATTCTTACAAGGCCTGAAGACAAAAACATTGTGAAAACTGCTGTTCATGCGAGTTGGACTTAAAGTCATTATGCAGTCAATAGCCTTATGAAGCTATAACATGGCTGGAGAAGAATGAGAGAATCAGTTAGCTATTGTCACAGCAGCTGTCATAAACAGCCACAGAACCTCAGTGGCATACAACAGTAACTATGCTCAAACATCTTGGGTCAAATGCAGGCAGCTTAATCTCTAATGATCTTTGTCAGGGATGGCTCCCAGGTGTGGGGTCAGCTGGCTGTTGCCTAACCCATGATGACTTTGGCTGGAGTGACTTGGCTGTGCTTTAGATCTTCCAGCAGGTTAACCAGGGCTTGTTCTTATGATCAGCAGAGGCACAGAGCATAAGCAGACACACAAGACCTCTTGAGTTTTGGCTTGGATCTGGTATATTATCTCTTGCACTATTAGCTAAAGCAAATCACAAGGGCAGCCTATATTCAAGGGTTGGTAAAAACAGACCCCATCTCTATAGTGAAAGGAACTGTAAATTCATATAGTAGGGCATGGGAATAGAGAGAGTTAAAGAATTGCACCCTCAAGGCAATGTATCAGTTAAGATGTAAGTAGGGTAGTCAGTGGAGAATGTGGAGTCATCACCTCCTGGTGCCATACACTGCCATGCTTCATGAACTTTGTCCTCTGATACTTACTTTTAACCAGGCTATGACTAGTCCTGGGCCATCAGCATGATACCTTGCAAGAAGTGATAAACTTTGAATCCTGGCCTAGGTCAATCCTTTATTAACTGAACGTCTAGATCACCGATCTGGTGCTGAAGCTCTGAACTCCACTCATCTGCAACTGCATCCTGGGGGCTTTGCTGTTCACAGCATGTACTTATTCCTCACTGAAATCTCTAAATTGTGAATGTGTGAAAGGGGATAGGAGTAGGACTACTCCATTCTGGTCAGTCAGTAACCCTCTTTTCCCTCTTTCCCATTTCCATGTATCTTGTCTGCCCTTCCACATCTTCTCTCCCCCTTCATTAGCCAGCTCTTTGCCCCCCGAAGCTAATATATATGGACTCTATCCAAAGGCTTTAATGCCCACTGGCTTCCAGCTGGGATGACTAAAAAGGAAGACCCAGGAGACCTGAGAGGAGGTGGAAAATTAGGTCAGGATATTTATGCTCCTGATTCTCTCTTTGTGAGGTCACCTTGGCTTTCTGAGCCTTTTGAACTGACCTAAATGACTCACTCTTGCTTTCCTTCCAGATCCTGGAAACCATTCACTCCCTTCATTCTTCTGGGCCTAGGGATGACAAGAGCCCCAGGTTTCTGCACCATTCCTACTCTTTCCTCATCACATTACTTACCTCTTTAGAACTAACCCCTTTATCCATAAACCTACTTTAATTCTCCTAAGTTGAGATTGTCTTGTTTCCTATAAGAATCCCTCTTGATACTCTCACACATAGAAAACACTCAGTGATTCCCCAAGAGAAATGATCCAAGATTCCATCCTATCATGTATCCTGCTCAAAATGCAGAATTTCCATGTGATACACAACAGCTGCTTGATTGTGTCCAAATATAGTTGCTTTTAGTCCAGAATCTTGTGAACTAAACATATTTTCTCCTCCCATTATATAATGGGACAAAAGAAATAAAATTAACCACAACAAATAGGAATAATGGAAGACACATAACAGCCATTTGTCTCCCCTCTCTGGGGACACTTTTAAGGATCTGGACTTGCAGAATATTACTTGATTAGACGCTCATTCTGTTCTCTGGGAGACTCCTTGCCCATTGTTCTCCAAGATCCTTGGATCTCTTTCCAGGATATTCTTATTTGTCCATTATATTCCTTGGCCACATTTAATGGGCACTGGGGAATATGCTGCCCTTTGAGCCTGCGCAACATTTTTCAGCCTGCTTCCTGACCATGAATGATTGGGAGACCAAAGAGTTGTTTTAAACTTCAGTAGTCACACTTTTAGACAGGATTTATAAATCTTTGGCAGCAAAATTTTCTCAAAAATTCATTAGGCCTCTAATTTACTTGCTTCCAATAAGTTCTGTATATTGGTAATCACACAGTTCTTTTAAATATAATCTAAAATGACTATTTCCTCACTTTCTCAGCATATGCCTCTAGCTTTTCATTTACTGAGGCTATTGGCTCTAGTTAGAAGATCACACTTAAAAAAAAAATCTTTGCTCTGAAAGATCTTATTGGTAAAATTGACGATAAAAAACTTTTTAAATCCCAACCCCTGTGTTTAAGGGGTTTCAAAGCCAACTTTTCCCACAGTGCAGGGCCCCAGATTTCTGCATTTTTTTCTATACCTTTCAGTTCTGCATATGCACCTGTCTGTTCTCTCTGAAATCACCCCTTTCAAATCTTTGACCCCTTGCCAAATCTAAATAAAGAAAAGTAATAGCAAAATTAAGGTTCTGTTTTTCAATGTCTTTCTTGAGTTTCTGGCTTAGAACCCAAATGGCCTGGTACCAAGTAAGCTTGCTCAGATGACAGTTTTACCAAATATTTTGTTCCTGAGAAGCACAGATTGCCATGTTTGCAGCCTCCAATATATTTCGTCACTACATACCACCGGTCACTAAACCAAAGCTCCGTGTTTTAGGTTTAGATGTGTGTCTTAGTCAGTTTGGGCTGCTGTAACAAAATGCCGTAGATGGGGTGGCATCTAAATGAGGAAATGTATTTCTCACAGTTCTGGAGGATGGAAGTCCAAGATTAGAGTGCCAGCATGGTCAGGTTCTGGTGAGGACCCTCTTCTGGATCACAGACTTCTGACTGTTCCATGTTCTTACATGGCAGAGTGCATAGAGAGGATGCAAATGTTCTCCTGACTCATAAGGTCACTAATCCCATTCATGGGGGTATGAGGGCTCTACTGTCATGACCTCATCTAATCCTAATTACTTCCCAGAGGTCCCACCACCTAATATTACCACATTGGAGAATAGAGTTTTGACATATGAATTTGGGGGGACACAAGCATTCAGTCCATAACAGTAACTCTCCACTTTTGTTAACAATTCTGACATTAGGATAATGCTAGCCTGTGTTGTTGTTACAAATTAATCCTGAAAGCACAGTTTATTAACATAACAGAGCTTTATTACTCATGTTACATGCCCAGCAAAGGAGTTCATCACACACCACCCCATGGTGGTGGAAAACGGAGGAGGGAAATACATGGAACACTCACTAGCTCTTAATACTTGACCATAGTGGTACTCATCACTTCTACATACCTATCATCAATCAAAACAGCTCAGCTGTGGGCTAGTCAAGGTGGGAAAGTGTGTGGAAATTCCACGAGCACCTCCACTTCTGTCACATTTGTATCAGGCACATCCACATCTTTCAGATGGCATAGGACATAGTTCACACCCTTCTCTAACACAGTAACTATATAGCTATAATATATATAAATATTATATATATATATATATATCAGTACTAATTGATTATTTAATATCAATTAGATGATATTGAAAACTTTACACAAGAATATCACTAATAAGGAGAACAAAGAGCGGTAGCAGTTGTCTCTGTGAAGTGGGTGCATGATTTTCAGGGCTTATAAGCCCTGAAATAAGACCACCAGGGCTTATTTCTGCTTTTTTACCAATATTTATAACTTGTGTTGACACTTCCCACATCATCTCTCACACCGTTTGGGGGGGAATGATATTCAGTGTAATAAGCAGTTTGGCATAGGGACTAGCCAGTCAGATCAGGTGTGGCCCTGTCAGGATGGGTGCTGGCGGTGAACGACCCCTGTGTGCATGCCAGTGCGTGTTGGGGTCCCTATCCGGGCTGTCCTCCCAAGTACCCACAGCATTCTTCAACATGCCAGACTCCCGCACATCCACCTCACCTTTACACAAATGGTGCCCCAGCCTGGAATTCTCTTCTGTAGCTGGAGAAACTCTTCAGGTCCTCTTTCATGTCTGAGTTCCAATAGGACTTCTCTGGGGAGGATTCACAGTCGTCCCCTCCCAGCTCTTCGTTTCCCCCTCCTGTTTTTGTCAGAGTGCTGCATCCACATTCTGTTACATTAACCATTTCACTGTGTTACCAGTAATAATATTTACATCTTGTCACCCTCACTAGACTCTGAGCTCCTCTAAAAAAAAATAATGGGCTTCCTGGCTGGGTCAGTCAGAGGAGCTTGTGACTCTTGATCTCAGGGTCATGGGTTCCAGCCCCATGTTGGGTATAGAGATTACTAAAAAACATAAATAAACTATAAAAAATAATGATGACAGGGATGCCTGGGTGGTGCAGTTGGTTGAGCGTCTGACTCTTGATTTTGGCTCAGGTCGTGATCTCGGGGTTGTGAGTTTGAGGCCCCGCATTAGGCTCTAAGCTCAGCCTGGAGTCTGCTTGAGGTTCTCTCTCCCTCTGCCCCTCCCCGCCACTCTCTCTGTCTCTGAAACAAATAAAGAAATCTTTAAAAAAATAATGATAGGTTATATTTATTGAGGATGTGCTATGTACCAGGTACTATTCTAAGTGCTTTATGTACATTAATAAATTTTGTCCTGAATGGGAGAACTCTCTTATTATCTCTGTTTTGCAGATGAGGAAGCTAAGCTATGGCGAAGTCAGATTGCTTGTTCAAGGTTAATTTTGTCATGCTGAGCACCTGGCACAGCCTTGCACACATGTGGTTATTGAATAAATGGATTCCTACTGCCTTTACACTTTTACTGCCTTTTCCCCCATTTATTGTGTTAACTCTCTCTGTCCCATTATCATGTCTCCTCCTCTGCCTGAGACCACTCCTAACAACTGTCACTCACCCAGATCTGCCCTCTTCAGAAACTCTTGCTACAAGTTACATCCTTTTATTCAATTTAAGTTTCAGTCTTGTCATCTGGCTTTTTCAGTGAAACTCTGTTAGTACAGAAACCATGTCTTCTATGTATTTTGAATACTGCTTACCACAGAACTCACCAGAAACCAAGAGTTCCAAACAGTGCTTATTAACTGAGCAATTAGTGAGGAGTGATTTGAGCTTTTGCCATTTCTGTTTGGGGTGGCACCAATATTAAATACCTAATCCCTACGCAGAAATTATGATCACAGTGGAATTTTGTACAACCTGGAAAACATATGTAATTGGTTTTGTACCTCCTTGCAACTCCTATCCCCCTGAAAGTAATATTGGGAATTAGTTCCTGGGCTTCACACAGAGGGGCAGCAGATATACCCCCATAATACAAATCACTTCTTGATATGCTGCAGGAAGATTCTGGAAAACTTGATAACATTTGAATTTCAAAAGGGAATGTAGAGTGTGGATACATAAAGTAAGATTAGTGCAATCTATAAAAACTCAAGCCTAATAAACAACAGCTTAAAAAACATAGAAGTGTATATTTTTCCTTGACATTCATAAATTTTGGACAGAAGTAAGTCCTGAAATTACAGTATCATGCTCCATCATGTCAGAGACTCAAGAGTTTTCTGGTTTTTTATTCTGTTGTATATGGATGCCATTCACAAGGTCAAACATTCCAATGGTATCTGTGGGAGCTTCCATTTTTCCAGTTACATCTCATGGGTGAGCTGAGTCACATGGTCACTTAGCCATGAGGGAGGCTGGGAAATGTAGTCTTTGTCCAGAAAGTCATTTGCCTAGCTAAAATGGAGTTTCTCTTACTGAGGAAGAAGGTGAAAACAGTAGGGGGAAAACTGGTAGAGTTTTGATTAAGCAGGAAAGTCATCCCTTTTTGCCCAAGGCTAGTTGCGTCTGCCATCTGAATATGTTGATATCTCATACAAATGTAATTAAGGGGAACAGAGCTGTATTTCAAGCCTCCTCCTTATAAGCTTTGCTATTCAAGCTGTTATAAATATGTTGTTGATCTTTGCTTCACTTTATTGCAAGATACATTAGAAATATGCTATTTACGTGAACAACTTAAATCAAAATCAAAGTAGATTGGTGATTTGTTGCATAATTGATGAAGACCTAATCTGAATTAACAGATTTTTGACCTAGTTTTTTGACCATTAGAATGCATTCTGCTCTGCTCCCCTCTCACATAATGTGAATATTTTTTTAAGTGAGACTAGTAAATGTACATACTCTCCTGAGTTCCAGTGAGACTGGTGTTACTATGTTGAACTGTGAGGATTATTATTATTTTCCATATGTTACAGCCTCTATCAGTGTTTTTAGTAAGGTCTCCAATGCAAATCTTCTTTTCTTTCCAAAGCAAAATTAGCACTCAAATGCCACTACATATGTCCTCTTAAATGCCTATAGGGACAGCAGGGCCAGACCCCAGTTGTTGACTTGCGAGCAACACGTGCATAAAATTTTATCATCCCAGCAGAACAGATGGCTTTTACCCCCATTCTCTCAATGGCCCTTGAAGCAGCACTGGGGCCAGGTCTCTGGATTTTTCATCCAGAGGAGTGGCCAAGACATCCTCACAATGGAAACTGATCAGCTGATCTCCTGTAAGGTACCAGGAAGATTCAGACTACACACACATGCTACCAGAGGCATGAGAATATATCAGAGATGAATTCAAGAAGATTTCCCAAGTCTCTTTCTTAAGCTCCTACTTCTGCAGAAACTGTTGTTCACTAGGCACTGTGCTAAATAGTTAATATACATTATCCTAAGTTATCACAGCAATCTTAAAAGAGAAGCATTGTTACTCTCTTTTACAGATGAAGAAATGATGACTCAGAAAGGCAAAGCAGATTTCCTAACTTACAGAGATGGTAGGGAATGGAATCAAGATCTGAAAGCCTGTTCAACTCTGTTCTATACATGCCCTCTGGATTCTTGCATCCAGAAAATATAAACAAAGAAAGCATGTGACTTTACAACTTAACAGATTATATAACAGTACTTTTCAGTAATAACAATTCACGATGTCTTCTGCACAAAGACCTGTCATTACAGGTTAAATTATTATTATTCACTCTCTTTCATGGGACTTGCCAGCCATTTATTTACCAGTTATGTAAACAGTACTTCTCAGGGCCATTATATACATCATATAGTATTTGGTTTGTAAGAATTAGATTTGTCAATGGAAAAAAGTTTGTGGCCCTGAAACTTAGAACATGATGTTAATGTATCTGAAAGAACAAAGAGACATACATAGCGATACATTAATAATGATCAAAGAATGAACTAGAGATGGTAGGGAATAAAATACACTTTTCTAATTTCTATATGTTCCATGATAAGCATGTATTAAATTAATAAGTGGAGAAAATAAAATGCATCATTTACAAAAGATGAGGACCGAGGAATACATTTATCAGACATTTAAGCATTAACAAAAGCTTTCAGAATTTCATGGCATCATGAAATAACGGGTGGAATCTCAGGCATTATGTAGCAGGCTCTTTGCACCTCAGTTTGATAGTTTTTCTGACCATTTCCTTGACTTCCGGTGGATTTGAGGTCTTGTGTATTCTGTTGAACAGAGTGTAGAGGAAAATAGTGAAACCCAAGAAGCTGGGACTTCAGGGTGCCTCTAAATAGCCACCTAACCAGGAAAACAGGCAGAAAGCAGATGAAATGAGAATTACCAGCTCATTTTTGGAGAATTCGGGAGAACGAATCCTGGATCCAAGAATCAGAGTGAAGGGAGTCTGGGGCCTGGGAATTACAACGATCCTTGTCAGGAATCCTAGCCGAAAGCCATCATGTTATGGATCCGGAGCCTTTGCTTAGGGAAACTGAAACAGAGCGGAATGCACCAGCCTGTTTTTCTGCGAGCTCACTCGGCTAGTTTGTGTTCTTTCCTGGACCTCTGTGTGAGATGGGATTAGTTCACAGCCTTACATGACATTGGACAAATCACTTCACCTTTTGTGCCTCTGCCCTTATTTTGAAAACGATCAGCCAGATCCATCCGTAAGATCCTTTCCAAACATATTCATTAGCCACTGTCTCATCCGCAAAAGCTTCTTTCCCACATATCACATGGAGGAATGCCTCTTGATGGGAAAGCGTGTACTCTTCTCTGGAGAAACCCCCTATGTAACATCACTCATTCTGACCAAGCTAAATCCCGTCTGTTCAATTTTCAGATGTAAGCCCCATCAACTGAAATCATAGATGCTCGAGCACACAGCCCTCCAAATACTGAATTTCTGAAGAATATTGACTTGCTGTAACTTCCCCACACTTTGCTGGTGTGGTCAGTGACAACTCTGGTGACAGTGGCTGAGTGTTTCCGACAGAAGGTGGCTGGGTTCTACAATGCAGAAGAGAATATCGGAGAATCCAGTGGGTGGAGGGGCCAACTGTTCCCGGGACAATGCTTGACCGCTTCTCTCAGTGGCTCGCACAGTGAAAGGAAACCTCTAGCATTTCAGAGGATAAGACCCGGCAATGATTATGTGACTAAAATAGCACCAGGCTGAGCTGACGATTTGGAAGATGGTGTCCATTCAAAGAGAAAGAGAGGGAAAAGACACTGGCCAAAAAGGGTAGGGAGGCAGTTTCCTTGAAAGACCTGAAAATGAGCAGCAGGGAAGATGAAAGGATAGGAGCCGTGCACAATAGCATATTCTTCTCCCAACCACCTCATTCTCCCGCTCTGCATTCATCACTGTCAGGCTCTGCAGAGCCCTCAATAGGGCTTTATGTGGAGCCTCATTATCGGCTCAGAGATAGAGGGCACGCCATGCAAATGAAGCCAAACCCAAGATAGGCTGTTAAAATACTGCAATTTGTCAGCATTTAGATAAACAAATGAAGGGCATACTGTGTGTGGGAGGTGGCCCCCCAGGGAGCTTTCAGGGTATTTTGACACTTGTTGTGAGAAATATCTCCAAGTTCCCCACATTGGCTCCCTCCTTATCATTTAAAGGGAGGAAAAAGAGTTGCTAATTTACTTATGACTAAGATAGTGGGGAGACTGGGGGAGTCTCTGCTTTCATCCGTTGGTACTTAGGCTGTTGATTAATGTCCTTCTCATTAGGCTCCGCTTTCCCTTCCATTTGCTGCTTGCACAGCCTCTAGGAGGAGCGAACTGTTAAGCTCTGAGAGCAGTTTCTAGGAGCGGGGAGAAGCACACACACCCACACACCCGCACCAGCTAACAAGCTTCAGTGACATGAGGCTTACGGCTAACCGTGGCAACGATGGAAGCATTCTTCTCACGCCAAGAAGGTGGTGAAGAAGAGTTGAAACTCTTGTCTTCCTAAGAGCGTTCCCTTGATTCTCCCAGTAACTTGGTCTTGTTGATTAAAGAAAAATAAAATGATCTTGTTAATTGTTCCGAGCTTACAGGCTGTGCCCCTTCTGTCAGCTGGAAGGGAAGGCGCCTCAAAGCAAGGCAGAGAGGATGGGGACAAAGCTGCCTTTGGTGATCTAGTCTATTCTCTAGTTTCTTAAAGGACTTTTAATGATGCTTTGGTGACAGCACCTTAGAAATCAGATCGAATCCATTGTAGCAAATTTTCAAAAGCAAGATTATGTGACAATGGGGTCGCCAGCCCCTCTGTAAGCGCGCCTGGCCACAAGGCTGCCTGCCTAAGCTTATCCGCAGCTGTTGCCCAGCCTGAAGCTGTCACGGCGCATCCCCGCCCGCCCCACCCCGGAGCTGAACCTTGGTGGCATGAGCCCCCCCAACCATCTCAATCTCTCCCACAAATCGAGAGTCACTAAAATCTCATTTGTGCCTCTTTGCCACTCGGGCCTCCACGCAAACCTTTCTGTTCTTTGGAGGAGAATGATGTGGACTTAATTAAGTGTGGTAACTTATGTGTAAGGCTGTATTGATGGAGGAAATGTGCTACAGATGTGGTGTGAAATGATGGTGAATTACTCTTGTGAAGAATACAAATCAGGGTGAGTGCCCATTATCTGAGGCCAAAAGAAGTTACTGGGCACTCAATTGTCACCCTCTTTGTTACCACAGTACACCAGATGGTTACAACACTGAAGAGTTTTCTATTCTCATAACATTTTCCTAGAGTGCCTTTTCTTCTTCTCCAATTCACCATAAGATGATTACCTTCTTATGGGGAGTTGATTGTTGGGAAGGGTGCTGGGGGGTCACGTACAGATTCAGTGGGGAGTAGCAGAAAAGGGAGCAGCAGGCTGTGTCTTTAGCACAAGAGCCTGTTGATAGACTCTTCTGGGATTCAGGCCACCCCATAATAGCTCATGTGAAATAACTGCTTGGTCTCCTCCCCTCTCTGAATCCACCACTCCCCTTCTGCCCGCAAATCCAGAAGACAGTGTTCAAGTCTGACCGGCTGCTCTGCCTTCTGTCAAAGCATTTCCAGCCAAGTGAGCAGTTTTCTTTTAAGGAACTGAGTGGTCCTCAATAAAATCAATTCCTGCTCATTGGCAGCATTGAGGTGTCAGGTGAGAACAAAAGTAAACGAGCTTGTGAATATAGGGTTAGTCATTAACTCGGGGCACCCAGCTCTATCAGCTGCCCATCCCTCTCTGGCTCCTGAGAGGATGGGGGGGGAACAACAACACCATGGTAAATAAATAAATCAAACTCCGCACTGTGAAAATCTCTGAAGCAGTAAGCCCAGACTTGAGGCTTGTAGAACTTGAGACAAATGGAATGATCCTGGGGCCTGAAGAACCTTCCTTACAAAAGGAAGATAAAATGGTGGCATGTTGAAAGCACGGGTAGCTATTGCATTCATTGCTGGATTACCGTTTAGAAAAAATCAATGTCCAGAGAAGTCCAGATGATGCTTCTAGACATGGATTCTAGATCACTTGACTCTGGAACTGAACTCATGGGAGTATGGGAGAATATCTCATCCTTTCTTCCTCCGCCAGCCTGTGCCCTGAGGCTCCTACTGTCTCTCTTACAGTCCTTGAGAAACTCCCTTTCTTTCCGCAGAGTTTTAGCAGGAGAGATCACGTTTTCTAAAAGGGCCAAGGACCCTACAGACCTCTCAGCAGTTAACTGTTGTTATGGTTGCGTCTGTTTGCTAAACACAATGATGGTGCTATGAGTAGTGATGCGTTTATGACTTTCCTGCTTAAGACAAAAGCGCAACCCTACTGCTGTCTGCTTGAAACCTGATCATGTGGTTTTCAAGGCTGGCGCCCACATCCTACTTTGGGGTTAGCCAAATAAAACTATATTTTGGTTTAGTGCTGCTAGCACTGAGGAAATGATGGGTACGATCTCTGGTTCAGAGTTTATGTTTACTTAAACTGTGGCCACCGTGAGACACACGTCCATTTTTTGTGACTAAACAAAAGCGTCCCCCTCTTTGCCCCTCCCCTACTGCTTCCAAAGGGAACATTTGCCTCTCCTCCTTGTGTTTTCCTATTTAAAGCTAAAAACTCCGTGATATCGTTGGCTCGTCGAAAGAGAAATACAAATGATGTCAAGTTATAGCCTAGAAAGTCAACCCTGAACACTGAAGGCTATTTATTATTCACAAACACATAAAGTCACTGACACGGATTGCATAGATCCGATTTCAACTTTGTCTTTAATAAATGAAACAAGCTGTATGAGCAAATGAATAATCAAGTGGTGATAATGTCTGGTTTTATAAGCATGCAGCGGAGAGATTCATTTTTCTGTAGCAACCATCACCACCAAAAGGGCCCTCAGAAATCCCTAAACCTGATTTTGGCTGCAGCTAGAAAAGAATGTATGTGTATCATCTTAATGGCCAGTTACCAAATGTCCGCACTCAGATGCTTCCTTCACTTAATTCCAAAGAAGAGCCTAGATATTTTGAGTATCTTTTGTACAACATATACCCATTCACCCTGCATAATCTACCAAAGAATGAGAGAAGTCAGTCTAAAAAAACCACAAATTAAAGGTGATTAAAGATTGCACTGACCACGATTGCTAGATAAATCCTTGAGATTGCAGCCTGAGATGTGTGTAATTCTGTTCTCTATGGTAGCTACAGTCTTTACTGTTTGCTCCTAACACATGCTTAGAGCAGAGACCCAGTGATCTGGAGATCCAGGCAGGGGGCAAAGATGTGGTATAGCAATAGGCCAGTGGAGAGCTTCCACAGTGGCTGCATGATGAAAAGACCACAAAAGCTATTGTGAAGTTAACTGAGAATTCTTAAAACATATTCCCTCTGTCTTAAAATGTAAGCTGTTTATCACTCAAGAATGAAAGATATAAATATCTTCATCTCTTGTGTGATAGATTAAATGATTATTCAGAAATTCAGTCCTTTCCATGGGAATAAAATAGCACCTTGCTCCACTGATGTTGGTTTTGCCATGTGATTTACTTTGGCCAACAGGATATTAGTAGACATGGCAGAGCAAAGGCTCAAAGCAAGCATACATGTTTCCCCTTTTCTACTTCTGCCTCAGCCTGCATCATGAGAAGGGAATGCCCAGGCTTGCTTGCTAGTCCTTTGAGAAGGAGAAGAGCTGCGTGAAACAGCTGAGTTGTGCCAGCCAAGTCCAGCCTCGATCAGCCAACTACTGGCCACGCCCTGTTGCGTGAACAATCCGAGCCAGTATCTGTAGAGCTGCCCTGATGAGCCCAGTCAACCTGCAGACACATAAGCAATAATACATGCTTGTTTCTGTAGGTCACTAATACTGTGGTTGTTACACAGATTATTTTAGCAATAGTTAACGGATACATTTTCTTAGAAATGTTCATATTATTAGACTGAAATATTTAGTGCTATTGTTCTCAATCTTAGCTTACCAGATTCTGATTTAATTAATTTAATTGACCTAATTAGAGACCCAGGCATTGGTATTTTTAAAAGTCCTCAAGTGATTCTAATGCACAGCCAGAGTGGAGAGTCATGAAGAACAGGAAGAAGCGAACCTATGCAGGGGGTCATCACTGACCATCAGATGGTTGTGAAAACAAAGGCAGAACCTATGACTGACAGACTAATGAGAGGAACAAGATAATCCGTATTACTTTCCCAGAATGAATTTTAGCCTTGGCTGTATATTCAGTTATGTGGAGAACTTTATAAAACACTGAATACTGGGCCTTCCCTCAGAGATTCTGATTTAATTGGTCTGCCCTGTAACTTGAGTGATTCTAATATGCAGCTCGAGTTGAGAACTACTGTCACAGGTGGAACAGATTGTTTTCAGAAGCATTCAAATAGTGGGCACCCACTCATGAGAGCTGGGATTTCAAGGCAAGACCCAAGTCTTAAAGCAACCAAAATATGAAGAATGTTCACAGTCCAAAAGAACCAGTGCTTATGGTGGTGAGCAGGGCTGGGAGAGACTTTGAGTCTGGATTGAAATTATTGCTACGGGTACAGGCAAGGATTGGTAACTCACCTGTCCAAAGAGATCAATTTGGCAGTCCAAATAAGTCAGTGGAGGCAATATGGCATGGTGGGGACTGAGGTAGCCATGGGGGCACATACCTAGCAAAATGCATAACCCAAGCCCAGAGAATTCTTATCAGGACAGTTTTTAAAAGAGGCCAAGCATCTGGAATTTTATGTCAAATCTCTTGGTTTTTAAATACTGGTAGCTTAAAAAATACTTTATAAATATTGGACCAGTTAAATAAAAAATGACTTCAAATAAATTTGGGTTACCAGCTACCAGTTTATGAACTCAAGGTTACATGTTCCAGCTGTTCAGTGTAATTTGTATTTCAACCATGCCCTTTCATCATGGTGATCCAAGCAGGTCAAAAGCAAAAACACTAAGTGAAGAGGCATTCACTGAGACTAGTGCTAGAGCTTAAATGAGTCTTCGGCCCTGCCAGAATCCATGCAGTATCACATGGGACTTCTGTGAAAAGCTTTCAAGATGTGTGGTCCTAAAGCTGAGAAAGATTGGATTCTGAGTTTAGCCCTCACTCAGGGCTCCACTACCTCTCTCTACATGTTAAAAATGTCTTCTGGGTATTGACATGCCCTTATTTTAACACATTGGACTGCTTTCAATTTGTTATGATTCAGATTAACAGCACTGCTGTTTATCTAAAACTGGAAAATGTAGTGCGTATATAATGACCTTATATTTTGAGCCAAAAATCAAAACACATAGTCGACCAGAGGTTTCTTATATCACTTCTGAATGTGAGAAATACTCTGGGAAAGCCCATCTGCATGCCAGCAATTTGGAGATTCTGGGATGGTTTTACAGGAACAGCAGAATCCAGAGTCATGGCGGCTGTATGCGCATGTGTTCACGGGGGGGGGGGGGGTATACATTAGGTACTAAAGATTTCAGAGAAACTACTCCTCATATTTCCCTTTGTGAAATGCTGTTTTTCTTCCAGTTTCCAGATACAGGAATGCATTTTCCTTACAAAGCTTCCCTTTCTTTATCCTTTCTTTTTTCCATCCATTCCACCAACCTTTATTTTTTCTGCTTTGAAACTATAATCATTGCTGTCAGAAGAGCTTTTTGTAAGACAACGTGTTTTATCCTACTAGGCAGATGAGGGTTATTTGTTCCAGATAAAGAAGAAGGTAGAGGGGTTGGGCATTGTCCCTCTTCAGTCCCCATGCCTTTTGAAACTTCATTCCTTTCTCCTCTGGAGTCTTCTGATGGGACCTCCAGAGCATCTTCAAATTTGGAGGTTAGAACCACTAACTCCAGGCTGCAACCATTACCTAGTTTTATCTCTTGGGTTTTTTTTTTTTTAAGGACCCAGATGTATATACATACCCTAAATCTGACCTTTGACAGGTAGCACAAAGGTAAATACCACTTTGAAATTCCTTTTTTTTCCTTCACTCAAATACTAATGATGTGCCGGTTATGTGACAGGCACTGTGGTAGGCAGCAAACGTACAATGGTGGCCAAACGCTACATGGTTCCCATCTTTATGAAACTTGAAGCTATGAGGACAGCAGGCATTCAAAATAAATGAGAAACAATAAAAATTCGTAAATAATCAACTAAATATAAAATTGCATTTGACTTAAGTGCTAAAAGGAAAGGGGCTAAGAGATTTGGTCAGGAAAGTGAGGGAAAATTTTATTGAGGATGCACCCATTGAAATGAGATCTGAGGGATAAAAGTCCACTAGGTAAGGTGTAAAAAACCCTTCTGGGAGGGTGAAACACCACCTGCAAGACCCTACTGAGAGGGAGCACTTGGGAACAGGAAAAACGATCTCTAGGTATGGCTGGCCCATAAGAAGCACTACAATCCTGAGGGATAGGTGGAGAACAGAGAAGCTGTTAATATGTTCCCTTTGCTAAGAAACCAATGGGAAGCCACATAAGAGGGTTTTTTTGGGGCGGGGGCATTTAGTTTGTTTGCATTTTTTTTATTATTAACATATAATGTATTATTTGTTTCAGGGGTACAGGTCTGTGACTCATCAGTCTTATACAATAGACAGCACTCACTACCACGCGTACCCTCCCCAGTGTCCATTAACCAGCCACCCCATTCCTCCCACCCCCCTTCACTCCAGCAATCCTGTTTATTTCCTGAGATTAAGAGTCTCTTATGGTTTGTTTCCCTCTCTGGTTTTGTCCTGTTTCGTTTTTTCTTCTCTTCCCCTATGATCCTCTGCCTTCTTTCTCAGATTCCACATATCGGTGAGATCATTTGATAATTGTCTTTCTCTGATTGACTTATTTCACTTAGCATAATACCCTCTAGTTCCATCCACATCATTGCAAATGGCAAGATTTCATTTTTGACGACTGCATAATATATATACCACATCCTCTTTAGCCATTCATCTGTCGATGGACATGTGGGCTCTTTGCATAGTTTGGCTAATGTGAACATTGTTGCTATAAACATTGGGGTGCAGGTGTCCCTTGACATCACTACATTTGTATCCTTGGGGTAAATACCCAGTAGTGTCATAGGGTAGCCCTATTTTCAACTTTTTGAGGAACCTCGATACTGTTTTCCAGAGTGGCTGCACCAGCTTGTATTCCCACCAACAATGTAGGAGGGTTCCCCTTTCTCTGCATCCTTACCAACATCTGTCATTTCCTGACTTGTTAATTTTACCCGTTCTGACTGGTGTGAGGTGGTATCTCATTGTGGTTTTGATTTGTATTTCCCTGATGCTGAGTGATGTTGAGCACTTTTTCATGTGTCTGTTGGCCATTTGGATGTCTTCTTTGGAGAAATGTCTGTTCATGTCTTCTGCCCATTTCTTGATTGGATTATTTGTTCCTTGGGTGTTGAGTTTGATAAGTTCTTTATAGATTTTGGATACTAGTCCTTTATCTGATATGTCATTTGCAAGTATCTTCTCCCATTCCGTTGGTTGTCTTTTGGTTTTGTTGACTGTTTCCTTTGCAGTACAAAAGCTTTTTATCTTAATGAAGTCCCAATAGTTCCTTTTTCCCCCTTGCTTTCCTTGCCTTTGGTGATGCATCTAGAAAGAAGTTACTGAGGTTGAGGTCGAAGAGGTTGCTGCCTGTGTTCTCTAGGATTTTGATGGATTCCTATCTCACATTTAGGTCTTTCATCTATTTCGAGTCTGTTTTTGTGTTTGGTGTAATGAAATGGTCCAGGTTCATTCTTCTGCATGTGGCTGTCCAATTTTCCCAACACCATTTGTTGAAGAGACTATCTTTTTTCCATTGGATATTTTTTCCTGCTTTGTCGTAGATTAGTTGATCATAGGGTTGAGGGTCCATTTCTGAGTTCTCTGTTCTGTTCCATTATCTGTGTGTCTGTTTTTGTGCCAGTATCATACTGTCTTGATGATTACAGCTTTGTAATAGAGCTTGAAGTCTGGGATTATGATGCCACCAGCTTTGGTTTTCTTTTTTTAACATTCCTCTGGCTATTTGGGGTCTTTTCTGGTTCCATATAAATTTTAGGATTATTTGTTCCATTTCTGTGGAAAAAGTTGTTGATATTTTGATGGGGATTGGATTAAATGTGTAGATTGCTCTAGGTAGCATAGACATTTTAACAATATTTGTTCTTCCAATCCATGAGCATGGAACGTTTTTCCATTTCTTTATGTCTTCCTCAATTTCTTTCATGAGTATTCTGTAGTTTTCTGAATGCAGATTCTTTGCCTCTTTGGTTAGATGTATTCCTAGGTATCTTAAGGTTTTGGTTGCAATTGTAAATGGAATTGACTCCTTAATTTCTCTTTCTTCTGTCTCATTGTTGGTGTATAGAAATGCAACTAATTTCTGTGCATTGCTTTTATATCCTGCCACTTTACTGAATTCCTGTATGAGTTCTAGTAGTCTTAGGGTGGAGTCTTTTGGGTCTTCCATATAAATTACCATATAATCTGCAAAGAGTGAGAGTTTGACTTTTTCGGCGATTCAGGTGCCTTTAATTTCTTTTTGTTGTCTGATTGCTGAGACTACGATTTCTAGTACTATGTTGAACAGCAGTGGTGATAGTGGACGTCCCTTCTGTGTTCCTGACCTGAAGGGAAAAGCTCTCAGTTTTTCCCCATTGAGAATGATATTCACTGTGGGTTTTTCATAGATGGCTTTTATGATATTGAGATATGTACCCTCTATCCCTACACTGTGAAGAGTTTTAATCAAGAAAGGATGCTGTACTTTGTCAAATGCTTTTTCTGCATCTATTGAGAGTATCCTATGTTCTTATCCTTTCTTTTATTAATTTAGTATATCACATTGATTGATTT
Organism: Ailuropoda melanoleuca; assembly: GCF_002007445.2. NCBI lineage: Eukaryota > Metazoa > Chordata > Mammalia > Carnivora > Ursidae > Ailuropoda > Ailuropoda melanoleuca. Next base: position 81,314,482 of record NC_048230.1, on the reverse strand, counting down.
GTAGATGTTGAACCAACCTTGCAGCCCAGTAATAAATCCCATAAGAGTTTGAAGCTACTGCTGATGGGCCTCTTCTGTACTATCCAGAGGAGGGTACATTGTGGGGGGTGCAGTTAGAATGGGTACGGAGGGGTTTTCAGTTTTCCAGAGAAAATAATATCTTAGAGTAATGGTTATAATTTTGAAATGAAATGAACACAGTTGAGATTTATTAGCACATAAAATTGGAGATGGTTTGGAGAGTGGATAAAGGAGTGAGCAGGCTCAAGGGTGATTTGCATAATGGGATGAATGTTGGTATCTTGATCTGGGAAATAAAACCCAGAGGAAGATAAGATTATGCAATCATGAGCTTAGTTTGGGGCCAGTTGAATTTAGGATGTCTTTGAGACATTCAGTAGAAGTTAGAGAGTGAGTGGTGGTTATTTAAAAGTTCAAGGATGTGAGCTGGAGATTAGACTCCAGCTCACAGAGTGGGTGAGTAACAGAAGGCATGTAGGTGAGACCCTCTAAGAATATTATGGAATAAGAAAAGAGAGTTAGGGCTGTGTCTTGTAACAACCATTTAGTGAATGGGTAGAACAGGAGATTCCCATACTGAAGGTACAGAAAGGGTTCCATGAATGTAATAGGAAAACTAGAATATTGTGTATTGGAAGCCACAGGCAGATAGGATGCCAAAAAGGAAAGAGGGGTCACTACTGTCAAATGATGCCGAAATGAGAAGAGAGATAAAGATTTGGGAATATTCTTTGGATTTAGTGAGGAGGTCTTCAGTCACACAAATAAGAAGTATTTTGGTGGAATCCTAGGGCCAAACGCATATTGAAATGAACTGGCAATTATTTCTGAATATTTTCCAGACCCTCTTCTTCTCATGCAAACACTGGGGGAGTCATTTGAAGCAAATGTATCTAGTTTGATTCTTTAGTAAACGGAGATTGGAACCAAAGATCAATGTCATTTGACACAGGGTGGCCAGGAGCCAGTCTTCAAATGTTTGCTTAATTCCAACTACTCTGCATTTCCCTTCTTCCTACCACCACCTCCCTGCAGTGTGTTAGAATGCAGTATTCACGTTAAAAAATTACTTTTACGCGGGAGATAAAGTGAAGGGGATAATAGACTTGATTTTTCTTTCCACAGAGCCTAATTGTCAAGTAACATTAGAACTTGGAATGCTGGCTTTAGCCAGTGCCTGGGGACAAGTGTTTCTTCCTAGTTTGTTAAAGAGCTTTAAAAAAAAAAAACACTCAGTTATCAAACAGAAGAAGAAATAACTGGAATTTGTGTTGAAGGTAGTCCAGTGAGTGGGTAAAATAAGTGATACAAATTTTTTAAATGTCAGTATTAGAAATTGTTGAGTTGTATGGATAGGAAGCTAATCCAATGGCCAAAGCTATTATTTTCCAAATAATAACCAGAGCCTGCAAATTTCTCCCTCTTCTTTCAGATCTGCTTATCTTGGAAAGGAAATATTCAAACTATCAAATTGATTGAACAAAGGTCTTTTGATGGCCCAAGTATATTTTAAACAACTTAGAGAAAAATATTTTAAGTTTTCCTCTTATATATGGGAAGCATCATTTTGCCAGAAGTAGCTGAATAAAAATGACAAAACTTAAGATTTAAAAAAAGGTTATGTTTAAAAGATTTCTAGTGGAATACAGGTTTGGAGTAGTCTGTGTGTTTACTGCTGACATCTAATGTGATGTTGGAAAAAAAGGATGCTTGGAGAGATCCAGCCAGGGTTTCTCTAGCTGAAAGTGCATCTTGCTTTAATGTGTGAGTCATGTCATTTATTCACTCAGCACATTTTTGGAGCATCTGCATGTTTCCACACACTGTTCTAGGTATTAGACAGCAACAACAGTAGTGAATTTATGGACAAATCCCTGCCCTTGTCGAGTTTGTATTCTAGCAGAGAAGACAAATAATAAATAAGTGTGTAGTGTCAGTAGGAGGCAGTGAGAAGCTTTATGGAGAAAACTAGAGCCAGTGGGAGAAAGAAGAGTTATGATGGGTGTTAATGCAGTTAAGTTGGTAAAGGCAGCTCTCTGTGAGGAGGTTATGTGAGATTTGAAAAACTTGAAGGAGCAGGTTTTTATAATTATGAGACTACAAGAGCATTTTATAAAGTACAAAGGCCCCGGAGCATGCATGGTGTGTGCCCCACGAAGCAGAGCCCTGCCAGTTCCATGTTCCCCCAAACCTTGAGGACACAGAGAATGGGTTTACTCCAGTGCCTCCCTGAAGATGCTTTCATTAGCCATGGCATCCAAAGAAGAAAAAATCTGCTTTCTATTATTGTCTCATCTTGGTGAGTTTAGTTTGCAAATTTTCTGTGGTTTCATTAAACTGAACCAGAAGGAGTTTCTGAATAGATCTATTGCTTTGGAAAACTGAATTAGAAGCCAGCTTGAAGTCTGGCTCCTTGGGGCACAGCCAACCTCCCCAGCTCACCTCTGGCAAAACTGACTCTATCTGCTTCCCTTACTGAAGACAGACCCGGGAACCTACCACTTCCAGAGGTATATCATGGTGCTTCAGCCCAGGGTACATGGGTAGCCTGGCCAGGACCGAGGTGCACGTACCTTCATCAAATCCAAAGGCTTCAATGAAAACCGTAACATGCAGGGCAAGGCCAAGACAAGATGTTCGCCATACTGACATCTGCACCTAAGGGATGGTTCACCTATTCCTCCACTGATTTAGCTAGACTGGTGAATAAGCTAGCGGGGGTCTTCTTTGGGTTTTAAACTTTGTCGAAAGACCTCACATTTAACTAAGCTGACCTGCATCCCCCGTGCGGTGGCATTCTGTTAACGTAACTTTATTTCTCTTGTTCTGGACACCCAATTGGCTTCTCCAAAGCCACGTTCTACCCAATGTGATATTTTATGTGGCCCATACATTATTTAAAAGAAAAAAAAACCCAACTACTCATAATTGCAAGATTGAGGGAATTCATAGCAAACCTGGATTTCTGCATGCTCTCTAAAAAGCTCTGGTAATCATAGCACCACATTCCCTCATGGCAACAATTGGCTGGGCCCTGACAGATGATTTCCTTACTTGGGGCACGCGCCCTCTGTTGCCCCTGAGCCGTCCCTTGTTACATCCCATTTGCTCACATTACTTAGTCTCATTTCCTGTTTGGCCTGTGTAGGCATTGATTCTTATGATTGCTCCTTTAAATCATTATCTCGTTCTTGTCACCCAGTTTCTTTATCCCCAGTGTTGAGGATAGCAAAAGGAATCATGTCATCATGGTGGATACATCCAGTGGCCTCGACAGTCTGGTCCATGATACTGAAAGTGAGGCAGAGTTTTCTCTGTTGCTTCCTCCTCACATCCTAGTAATTTGATGGGATGATGATGGGCATAGAAGCCATTAATCAATAGTGAGAGAAAGTGTAAGAGTGCGGGTCTTTGACGGGGAGATAAACTATCCTGAAGAAGAGAACAGAAGGAGCTTTCTCAATATTTCAGAGTCTAAAAGCAGGAGCCCAGTTTCACATCTACTCTGGATAATGAATTTTCAAGCTATTTTGGCAAGTAAGGTTCAAATGGGTCAACCACCTGTGTCCTCCCTAGACTCTAAGCTCTTGAAGGCAATAGCCAGATGTCTTTTGTTTACCAGTGTTTGCCCAGTGGTAAGCCCACGGCATATGGGAGACTTGGTAGACCTGTTTCTGGAAGCATGAAAGCCACAGTACCGTGGTGTGTGAGCTCTCCTTGCAGCTCATGTCCCTCCCCAGGTCAGCCTCAACGGCTCTCAGACAACTGAGTCAGAACCACACCTCACAATTTTTTGAGTGGGTACAGAAATTCCATTTGGATGGAAGCTGCTCAAAATGGTTATGGCACACAGAGAGGAAGAAAGATTTTACAATGGAGGCCAACTATTCATGCATCAAAACACCATTCCCGTCTTGTTTAGCCTGAAACATCTTCCCCTAATTAATTATTCCTGCATTTATTTCCTGAGGCTGATGAACAGCTGGCTTGTACTTGCAGTTACGCAAAGAGCTGGGTTTAGGAGTACATTGTCGTATCCGCCACTTCATCTAATCACTCTGGGGCTTATTTCAAACATCTTGGGACCGAGCCTGCCTGTATTATTACCGCCTGTGACCTTCCCTTTGGTAGCTGCCAGTGCTGACTGGAACGCATCTGCTGCTTTCTGAGCAGGGCTATGGGAGGAAGGAAGCTCGAGAGATGCGAACAAGATCTAGATGTAGTACCCACTTTGAAGAATACCCAAAACGTCTTTGAAAGTGATTAAGGCATGGCAAGATGCTTTGGGATAGAAATTGTGGTATTTCTCTTCCTATATTTCTTCCTTCCCTCACTGTAAGCAGGTAGCTCTGCTGTGTAGTGCATGCCTCAGGAGTTTTTGGCAGGCTGGCAGCAGAATTTACAGGAAGATGGTGATTCTTCCTGTCTTTGAGCTTGGGTGTCCTGGGTGGAGGGGGGCAGCTAGTAATACAGGCCTTCGATGACGACAGGGTTCAAAACTGGCACAGTGACACTTCCGCTGCATTCTGTTTGTTAAAATGGATCACAAGGCCGGCCCAGATGCAACAGGTATTAAAGTAGACACTGCCTCTTGAGGGGAGCAGGCTACAGAATGGCATTGTGTATGGCATGCACACAGGGTGGTCTGGAAGAGGGGGGCTGTTGTTGCCATCAGTTTATTACATGGAGCCTTTGCAGATTTGTTGAGGCCAGAACCCCTGTACTGGACTGAGCACAGGTGTCCCTTGCTTTGAGCTTATCTTAAGCAATGATGGTAAGAGTACAGTACCTCCAAATTAAACACGAATACCTGGAGGACAAGAGCTTGTGGTGGTGTGTTTTTTTTGTTTTTTGTTTTTTTAATTCCTGCACCATTTGCAGAACTTAATATTTTACTAATCATCTTATTGATTATTCTTTTTGTTTGTTTAGAGGTGGAAAAGTGACACCCACAAACCTGGGACCTTATGCATCTAGTTATTATTTATCTGGAATTACTCGTACTTAAGAAATACGCCGTCTGTGTTCTTGGACATATGAAACCATGAACTTACATAGAAATTGTGATTTGTTGGGGCACCTGGGTGGCACAGCGGTTAAGCGTCTGCCTTCGGCTCAGGGCGTGATCCTGGCCTTGTGGGATCGAGCCCCACATCAGGCTCCTCCGCTATGAGCCTGCTTCTTCCTCTCCCACTCCCTCTGCTTGTGTTCCCTCTCTCTCTGGCTATCTCTCTCTCTGTCGAATAAATAAATAATATCTTAAAAAAAAAAAAAAGAAATTGTGATTTGTAAAACTCTGCAATACGTTTCTTTATAATTTTCTTTAAAACAGTTTCAATCCCTGTATCCCTGTCCTGTTGAGCTGTTGAAATTCATTCATAGTCATGATTGGGTTTCTGGTACCCTCCTGTGGGAATTCAGATATCCGTGGAAAGTCGAGGAAAGGTCTCTGGGCTCTCTCTTTTGTCACAGTTCAAGCCCATGTGGTTCCTTGGAATTGCACAGAGTTCAGCTGCAGAGCCTGATATGGGGAGTGGATTTCTTCAAGAGGTCCTGTCCACTCATGCTCGCTCCTGGAACTGTTCCCCCACCATGAGCACAAGCCTGGGCTGGGGAGGATGAGAGATCGTGTCGCACAGAGCTGAGTCTTCTCTGCTAGGCCACCCCACACCAGCTGGCACCCGGCCCACTTCCTGCTGACCTTCACCATTTGCAGGAGCCCTGCTGGCATCAGCCAAGCCTAGCCCAAACCAACAGAACTTCCCAGGCCACCACAGACTTGGGAAAATGATGAATGGTGGTTGCTTCAAACTACTACCTTTTATAGTAATTTGTGATACAAGGTCTGTGTATCAGTAGACAACACACAAAAACTGTCAATGTATCAGGTTCCTGCAGGAGGAGGGGCTTCGAAGATTTAGTGAAGAAGGGAGGATTGGGTCATCATTCTAGGCCGGGGAAAGAGCTTTTCCTGATTTGGCTTCAGTCTTTCCAGCTGATCAATCGCAGTCCCGGTTCTCTTAGATAGACCTCATCTTCTCTCTTAGGCTCCTTTTCTCATGCCATCCAACCTCCTGGGTTCTGAGGAAACCAGAGCCGCTGTAAGCATGGGATCTCGACCTCCTGGGCCAACCTCAGCAGCTTCCTTCCCCTTCATCTAAACTCAGGGGACAGGAACACTTGGACCCTTTTGGCAGATTTATATGGTGCTCACCAGGCCTAGGAATCTCCTTGAGTGCCCAATAAAACAAGGTCTTTTTGCTGTTGTTTTATTCCCAGGACCTAGACTTTCATGACTGAATAAAATTTAGCAATGAAAATAAAGCTTCCTTCACTCCTGGGCTTCCACCCTCTCTGCCTGTGAGCTGCCCTGCTTTCCTGGTTCTCAGGCTCTTGGGCTGTAACTCTCAGGATTTCCAACTCCCTGCCTCTTTCCCAAGCTGATGCCACTTTCCCAGGCACTGGGAGTGAAGTCTGAAAGGGTCAGTCCCCGGAATTCCTTGTGGTAACAGTGGGGAGACAACCACTCCTGTCTGTTAATTGGCACAGGAAATGAGCAGAGTTGAATGTGGTTCTCCTGTGATTAGAAACCTTTTTAAAACAACAAGCATGGCTGAATCTTTCCTTAAAAGAGGGTTCTGAGTGGTTGAGAAACCTGAGAACTATCTAGGTGATTTAATGAAAAAAGGAGATTGGAGTCTTTTCATTTCGTAGTGTAAAAAAGTAAAACAAAAACAAGAGGTGAAAACATTCCTAGATGTTAGAGACCCGTGGGTCTCCCTCAGACTTGTCTCTGGTGTTGCTAAAATAAATCCTATGTAACACATCACAGTTCGTTTTCTTTCCCATTCATCCTTCTTGCCCTGATGTCTTCAGAGCAGGCCTTTTAAGGATCTGAGAGCCTTTTTAAGTGCTGCCTCCTCCCGTTTTTGCTCTCTGACAGATGTTGATTTTAATGAATCCTCCTTCTTGGGTTTCAAAACCATCAGGGTGTTTCTTCTTTTAACTAAAAATTACAACTAATCTGGAGTGAAAATTTTTGTTTTGTTTTGTTTCAGAGCGATCTAGGGAGGAGTTGAGAAGCCCCACCCACCTCCAGTGTTATTAAGGTATGAAGAAAATACTATGCACAGGGGCATACGCCCCACCTCTTACCTCCTTTGATAGAATCCACTTACACTTTCCCTTATACAGCTATATACTTATATTTTCTTTTTGTTCCCCTAAGTGCTTAACTCAGTCCTGAGCACAGAGTAAGCACTTAATACACTTTTGCTGATGTGAATTGAAGGCCTGGGGTATTTCCTACAGATTAAGCAATTTTGACACCATAATCCCTAAATAATTCCCAGGAAGTGCCTCGCACAATGGTTTCTATTGCAGGCACATTAGGGCTCTTGATTCCTGTCTTTTGCTGTTTGTTTCTGGTTCATGTGTCAAGCCACTCACTCACTACCTCTTGGTTCAGTTCTTTAGACAGGGGGAAATGAGTGATAACTCCAGGGCAGGACATTTTTTATTCCGTCTCAGAAACTAGACTCCAAAGCAGAGAAATTATTTTTCCACTTTGCTGAGGAGTAGAATGATTATGACCTACAAATATTTGGAGAGGGGTGGTCAAATGCAGCAAGAAAGGATGAAGGTGCTCTCACTAGAAATGAAACCGTTCCAATTCTGAGGCCCCCTCTGAGCACGGGGAAATGTGGGTGAAACGTTATAGCAGCAACAGGAATGGTTATTGAACTGTGAAAAGCATTTGCTACATAAAGAGGGCCTTAATTCCTTTGATGTTATCAGGGAGGGATGTATTAGGTTCTGCAAAGCAAGTGGCAATGATCAGCAAATGCATTTTTAAAATGTCTTCTCCTTTAATATCAGATGACTATAACTCAATCTCCAGTTTGTGAGTTATTCTTCTTGCCCCACCTCCCCCCAAAAAGAGGGTGTGGTCAGGGCAATTAAGAGGGCCATTTTAATTTCTGGAAGGAGTCACCATCTCACTCCTACTTTTCTGTTGCTTTTGTGTTTATGAGAAACATAAATTAAGACATTGGGATCTCTGAAGTAATGAAGAATTATGGATAAATTAATTGAAATAGAAATGATACTTGATAATCATATACAGAAATGTCCACATTAATTGGTATTTACTTTAAACAGTTCTATAAAACCAAGTTGGAAATCTTTTTTGTTTTTTTAAGTTTTTATTTATTTGAGAGAGAGAGAGAGAGAGACTGAGAGAGGAAAGTAAGTGAGCAAGCATGAGTGGGTAGGGGGGAGGGCAAAGGGAGAGGGAGAAACAGGCTCCCCGCTGAGCAGGGAGCCTGATGCGACATTTAACCAGCTGAGCCACCCAGGTGCCTCCAAGTTGGAAATCTTTCAAGCAATTATGTTACTAAGTAAAGGCATGGGAAATCACCACATTTGATTTTTGAAAGAGCAAAAACTTTTTTAAGTAAAAATTTATTCCATTTTTTGTACTTTAATTGGGGCTAAAAATAGAGTCAGTAAAAAAACAATCTTTACTTCAAGTTGTTTTAATTGGTAAAACTCAAAATGGTGCTTAGTGTGGAACCTAAAAGGGAAATTGATTTAATAGGTTACAAGTTGGACAGAGCTTATAACATGAGCAGTATAGAAAGTTCTTGACAATATCAAGGTAGCTAGTTTCAGACTGCAGATTTGTTCTCAAAAAGAGCATCTGACCTGTATTTACACCTTGGTAGGTGGGCACTAGAGGGATGCCAGGAATGTCCTTTAACTGGAATGCTAACCACGGGATTTAGAGAAGAAAGCAATTCCTATTTCTATACCTTTCTTTTACAACTGTTTACAAATCCCATAGAGCTATGACGTCTATGTGTCTTATTGATGTGGCTGTAGGACACAGCTTCTGTTCATAAATCCACCCACCCCCTGCCCTCTAAGCCATATACTTTACTTTAGGTCAGAGCCTGACTCTTGTCCAGCCTATCATGGACTCGAGTTGGAAATCAACACAGAAAATATCCCAAACATAGCATTTGTCTGGAATCACCTTAATATCGTAAATTATATCTGCTTACATTCGGGCTTAGCAGCTCCTGTCAGTTTCTGTTGGAAGTTTCTACTCCCCCAGATTCTGACCCATCCCTGCTAACGCATGATTCTCCTACCCCAAAGCCTGGGAGAATGAGGAAAGACAGGCATTTGATAAAAGCCCATTACCATTCAAGAGAGGGGAAAAGAGAGAGAACAGAGCTGGAGCCACCCCATACCAGGACCAGCAGTTGTTGGGTTTAAAATTTCACGTTGGCCTCTTTCTTATTAGACAGCCGAAGCTGGCATCAAGGGGCTATCGACTGTCAAAACAGCAGCCAGAGAAACAATCGACAAAGCCATCCCTTGAGAATGTTGAGTAAACTGGGGAAAATACTGTCAAAGGAGTTAATGTGCAAGCTGGCACCCAATGCCAGACCCAGCGTGAGAACCACTTACACGGTAATTGTCCCTCCCGGTGTCCCCCGGCTCTGTCAAACACTGCCCCAGGCTTGCCTTTCAGCACAGGAACTGATCTCTTTTTGACAAACTGAAATACACACCCACCCTCAAACCCTACCAGCTGAAGGTGGGGATGCAGGTGGGAAAGCAGGCAGTTCTCTAGTGACCGCCAGGGGTTCAGTTTCTCCAGACTCCCCTCGGGCCAGGCACGCTGGGCCAACTGTTTCTTGGGAACGCTTGGGTGATATTTATGTGCAGCCCTGGACCGAAGGGGGGATAAAGCCAGACACCAGCTGAGTCTCACAAACCCCTTACGCGCAGATGGATACCTGCAGTCGGAGCTCCTCAGTACCAAAGTCCCGCACCCTCCTTCACGGCATTTAGACTATGCAGGCATAACAGGAGAAAGGGGTCCTGTGCTCAGAACCACGGAGGGTGCCTGGCAGCACCAACCGGAAAGGCCTGGTGACGGGGCTTGCTGAAACAGTGTGAGATACTTTCACTGAGTAATGGAGAAAAAATATGCTGTCCTTGTAATTACAAAGGTCAGAAATATGCGATTTGAAAAAATAGGATTGAATAGGAAAATGGTAATTCCAAGAGAGGGTTGGTTGGTTGGTTGGTTGGTTGGTTGGTTGGTTGGTTTTGACGTCAAGAGAGACAACTGTCACAAATTCGAGCTGAGGCCTAGACTGCAGAATCCCTTAACATTCTGGAAATCATGCCAGTTCATTACTCTGCCAAATTCTCCAGTCACCCAAAAGAATGAGCAATTAGGGTTCATAAATATAAATATATAAAACCATTGAGGGGACAAAAAAGCCACCTGGAAGTAATTGTGGACAAAGAGCATATGTATAAACCTAAAAAAGTAAGACACCCAAAACAAAAATAAATACAAGTTATAAATAGGCTAATCAAAAAAAAATTTACATAGGGGCGCCTGGGTGGCGCAGTCGTTGGGCGTCTGCCTTCGGCTCAGGGCATGATCCCAGCGTTCTGGGATCAAGTCCTACATCGGGCTCCTCTGCTGGGAGCCTGCTTCTTCCTCTCCCACTCCCCCTACTTGTGTTCCCTCTCTCGCTGGCTGTCTCTGTCTGTCAAATAAATAAATAAAATCTAAAAAAAAAAAAAAATTTACATAAACATATAATAAATGTGGATAATTTAATCATTACTAATTTAGAAAACTGTAAGTGAAAAGAACAGTGCCGTTTTTTTTGCCCTAATCAGCAAATTTAAAGAATGATAATACCAAATGCAATTCATAGAATAAGACTAATGGAAATATATATTGCTGCAAACTATCTGAGAAACAATTTGTAGGAATAAAAAATATTTGTATACTTGTACCCAGTAATTCTGCTATGAAGAAGTGTCTCCCCTTCAGCACCCTGCCGTTGAGCAGTGTGGAACCAAGTGTACAGGGAGGCCCTCTGTGGCTAGACCACTACAGCCTTGACCTTCCATCTTCCAGTCAAAAGACACTGACAAGTAATTCAGGAGGACTCATTTGCTTCTGTAGAAACCTAGACTTTGTGTGGGGTGCGGGCTGGTATGTGGGTTCTGTTCTTCCTATATGTTACCCAAGTATCATTCTACTAGCCTTTTTGTTGTTCATTTTTCTTCATTTTGGATTGTTAAAAACTCTTGACATCATTGGCAATGCAGATTCCTTTTTCATTTTCTTTCTTTTTTTTTTTTTTAAGATTTTATTTATTTATTCGACAGAGATAGAGACAGCCAGCAAAGAGAGGGAACACAAGCAGAGGGAGTGGGAGAGGAAGAAGCAGGCTCTCATCAGAGGAGCCTGATGTGGGGCTCGATCCCATAACGCCAGGATCACGCCCTGAGCCGAAGGCAGACGCTGAACCGCTGTGCCACCCAGGCGCCCACCTTTCTTTCTTTCTCTTTCTTTCTTTCTTTCTTTCTTTCTTTCTTTCTTTCTTTCTTTCTTCCTTTCCTTTCCTTTCCTTTCCTTTCCTTTCCTTTCCTTTCCTTTCCTTTTTTCTTTCTTTCCTTTTTTCTTTTCTTTCTTTTCTTTCTTTCTTTTCTTTTTCTTTTCTTTCTTTCTTTTCTTTTTTCTCTTTCTTTCTTTCTTTCTTTCTTTCTTTCTTTCTTTCTTTCTCTTTCTTCTTTTTTTCTTTTTTTAATGTGCATGATAACCAAAGAGTAATTAGAGGGAAAATGCCTTTATTTTATCAAAAATATTTTTAAATTGTCCTTCTTTTCCAGATTTTCTAAATTTTCAACACAGGTCATCATTTTGCCAGTAGGGAAGAACAATCCAAATTAAATTATTTCACAATGTGAATAAATTTACAATTTACATTTAGGGTAAAAATTAAGATAGTAGTTATATACATTTTTAAAATCTTTCCCAAAAAGCATTGAAAGAAAACTAATTGTAGCAAGATGTGGGCTATATCTATCAATGCTTTGATAATTAAAATTATTTCAGAAGTTCAGTAAAAATGCTTTTGTTGGAAATGAAGTTTGAAATGCCACTGGGGCTCACATTGCTATTTTTTTTCTTACTCCTGTATAAAGGTTTTAAAGAAAGCCTTTCTTAAGTAAAAGAAATTACCTCATAGATAAGAAAGATCAATTAGAACTGATTTCCAACATGTTGTCTTCTATAAAACAGCATCTTGCAGGGTTTCCATCCAGAAACGTTTTCGCCTCCTGTGAAGGTATGAAATCCCAGGGCAGCCTTGGGGAAGTTCTGCTGAGAAATGAAATCACCACAACATTGTTCATTTTTGTTTCAGTACAAAACAGCAATGATAATCTCCATATATATTAAGGCCGACTTTCCTGGTTTGAACACTGAAGTCTTGTGCCTCAGGAAATACTCAGTCCCAGGCACCGTGTCCTGAGTGCCTACCAAGTGCAAACTGTTCTTAACTGACCCAAAGCTGAGTGGCTCAAGACAGTAGTATTGTATCTAATGACTCTGTAGTCAGGAATTCAAGCAGGGTTCCTCTGGGTCATTTTTCTGGTCCATGTAATGTCCTCTGGTGTCAAAAACTTAAGACTGACTTTAAACCACAACACAAATGTGTTTTAACACAGTAACCACAAGTTGCAGTTTAATTTGCCAAAAAAATAAATTCTCATTTTGCACTTGAAAAAACCGAGCCTCAGAGAGGTTGAGCAATTTTTCTCAGCTCACACGACTAATATCAGAGCTCGGGTAAAGCTTCGGTTCGTTTATGAAAATTATGCCATTTTATTTATGTCACATTGGCCACAGAGAGGCATTGCATGGTATGTTCACAGACGGGAAGCATCTATGTAATAAGTACACAGACATTGTGTACCTCCATGGGAAAGGAAGACACTGAGTAGAAACTCCTCTCCCATGCTTGTGCAGAAAGATGGGAGAATTTTCTAGCAAAGATTTTAATTCCCCATGTATCAAGGTGCCTGGGGTGCAACAAACAGACTGTTGGGCTATCTGTATCTCAGGAGGTGTCCAGGCTACTCAAGAAGCCTGCCAAAGAGGATGCAGAAGGTTGCAGCCATTAGTTCTGTGTCAGATGCCGCTGTAAAACAAAGCACCCCAAAGCTTAGTTGCCTGGGCCACTCTTCTAATCTCAGTAGTCTAGGCTGACCTTGGCTGTGCTCCCTCATGTGTCTGTGTTGAGTTGCTGGTTTAACTGGTCTGGGGTGGCCTCATTCACATGTCTTGTGGTTAGCAGGCCACTTGCCAGGGGCTGGCTAACTGCTGGCTGATAAGACTTGCTTCTGTTCTACATGACTTTATTTGCCAGCAAATGAAATCAGGCCTGTTCACGTGGAAGCTACAGCATTCCAAGAGTAACAGTGTGCAAGGCTTCTTGGGATGGAGACTCAGAACTCACACAACGTTGTTTCCATTGTTTCCTGTTGGTCAAAGCAAGTCACAAGGCCAGCTCAGTTTCCAGGAGTGGGGAAATAGACTTTGCCACTCTTGATAAGAGAATTGCAAAACCTCGTTGGAAGAGTCTGGATCCAGAGAGAAGAATGAGTGCAGACATCTTTTCATCCTGAGACAAAGCTAATTGGTGGATATCTCTACACCATTTAGAACACGGCCAGTTGCAGACAAACAACTCTGATGAAATGACTTAAATGAAAACGTGGGCATTGTGAGTTCAACCAGTTCAGCCCTATCCAGATAATTAATCTGTAACAAGATCGGTAATTCCAAAGGGTGTTCTGAAGTACTTTTCATCCTCACAGTCCAGAGAGAGTTTCTTCCTGTGGTCCATGGTCATGTGTGTAGTTGCATGTGTGAGGGCCTTTTGTTTTTTCTCCTGAGCTGTTTAAACCTGTTCCCTGTTGGAAATCAAGTAGTATCTCTTAGACTCACACATCCTCAGTGTTCTGTGATCAATCCAGTAAAAGAAAGTGACCGCATGAATTAAAACTGTACAAACTTTGGTTCCCTAAAACAGAGAGTATTCCCTGTCATTTTAATAACTGCTCTAGGACTCATAGTTGAACTTGAACAGTGAAGTAGATCTGTTGGGTATATTTCATATCACATAATCCTCACTGTACATTTATGATTCATCAGTGAACATTAGCATCTACCTTATCATGTGAGATGACTGGAACTTAAAATGTATGGTAGATTGCTCAAGAGTTCTCTTTGTCTATTAAGAAGTGGAGTTTATTTCATCCCTTAAATCTTGGCTCCACTGTGTGACTTGCTTTGGTCCAAAGACATAGAAAACATGATGCAGGCAAAGATTGAAATCCACTTGGACATGAAAGCTTTTTTTCCTACTACCCTTGAGATCTTAGGGTGCCATATGAATGAGTCCATGCTGCCCTGTCCACATGGCAGAGATCCAAGGTGAACCGCCGCTGAGTGTCAGCCAGCCATTGGCCAGTCACCTGTTAACTCCCAGGCATATGAGGGAGGTCACTCTAGATCATGCATCCTCCAGCCAGCCTTCCAGCTGTCCCAAGCTAGTGGGAGCAGAGCTGGGAGTCAGGCCCATGTTCTCACATTCCAAAGCTTGTATCTTTAATAGTAACACTGTACTGACTTCTCTAAAATGTATACTATTTCAGAAGGTTGATGAGGCTAATAGTTGTTAAAGTATCTACAAAGACTGCCTGGCATGCAGGGAAGTACGGGCAGAAATTTCCCTTGCTTATGAACCCCAAGTGCCATTACACACACCAAGCATTTATGCAGGAACCCTTCAGAATAATAGAAACCCATGAAGATTTTAAACAAAAATGTGAACTGGTAAATGAAGCCTTGAAAAGGTAAAATTACAAGTAGCGGGGACATAGATTTTGGAAAGGGGAAGAATAGAGGCAGGGAAACCAGGGGCCACAATCTAGGGGTGAATTAATGGAGTTGTGAGTCAAGACAGTGACAGTGAAATGGACAGAGGAGGCATCAGAAGGGGAATCTGTAGGACATGATTGCTCAGTCCTTTGCTTGTTTAGCCAGGCAGTCACTTCAAGTACTCTTTACTTGAACTCCCATGGGGATCACAACTTCTACAGATGCTAAGATAAAATTTATTTGAAATTTGGAGGGAGAGAGAGAAAAGGACAGAAAGAGATCGAAATATAGGAGCCATATGTTCTCATTCGAAAATCCTTGGTCTGAAATCAGGAAATAGGAGTTTGGATCCTTCTCTGACATCATTTACTTTGGAGCTTGAATAAGTCACTTAACTGCAACCCTCTGGCCTCAGTTTTCATCTCTGTCCAAAGGGAATCCTTTGAAGGATGGTGCTTGTTAAGGTTAAAAGCATTAATAAATGCCATGTATTACCGATTTGTAGAATGGTTTTCTCTGTGAGCACTTCCCATGCCAAGGTACTTATAAGAGCAGAAAAATTTAAATGGAATTTACCAGAACTCTTTTCATTAATTTCCCACATACTGCCAACTCTTAGATTAATTAGAAATCCAGATTCTCTCTAGTGTCCTTTGGGAATTTAGTCTGAAGGCTCAATAGCCTGATCCGAAGGGAACTAACATCTAGGAGAAACTTTGCTGGCCTCATAATATGTTGACCAAGAGATTTAGAAGTGAATGATCCCAATGTTGTCTCACGCCGATCACATCAAGTCACGTATTCTTGGTTGGAAATCCTAGGCCTCTTTCTTAATAATTGCATAATCATGGGCAAACTACTTAACTAGTCTGTGTCTCGGTTTCCTCATCTGTAAAGTGGGAATGTATTAATACCTGTTTTATAGGTTTGCTGAGAAAATTAAATAAGCTTCCTATATATCTAGTGCTTAGAACATTGTCTGACATGCTGTGAGCGCTATATAAAAAGGTTACCGGTTAGGATTATTGCTTGTTAGTGTGAACCGAAGCCCTACAAGTTTAGAAAATCAAGATGGTTCCTTCAGCATTGGCGTCCATTGCTCTCTTGCTGGCTAGGGCTGCTGCTTCGCAGGCCCCTGTGCTTGCTTCTTCGAGGCTCTCAGAGCAGCAGCGTATCGGGTGGTACGGTTCAGCCTGATTCTTACAGGAACGTGCGTTCCAGTGACCCAGAAATCATTACGGCCGAAGACAAATTTCAGTCAAAGCAGTGGAACTTCTGGGACCGCTTCCGGGCTTGTCACAGAGATCTGCTTGCTCCAGATCTAGGGTTTCCAGATATTTTCCAAGTATTTTTATTTTCTAAACAGTGGAATTTGTCAAACATCACATATATCCTGTGTTGAAGGAATCCTGTTCCTTCATTACGTGAGTCCAGCAGCCTCATTTATAGATGAGGTCCAGACAGGTGAAGTGACTCGGGTCATACGGCTGTCCAGTGGCGGAAGCACGGTGCTGCTCAGGTCCTGTTATTTGGAAGCCAAACCAGCTTGTGTCGAGTTTCAAAGGACGTGGCTGTGGGAGCTTTCAGCGAGCTGAAGGACATGAGAAACATCAGGAAGGAGAAAGGAAGTGATGGGTAAGGAGAAGTCTCTGTGGAGAGTTGTTGGGCCTTGGGCCTCAACCCCACCTCCAATGGCTGCTTCCTTCCTTGGGTGTGCTGTTCTCATTTTGAGGCCATTATCATCAGGGAGAGTGTGTGGTTCACTCTTGACAGGCACTCCACTCTGTCTGCTCAGATTCAGACTGTGTTCTCGGCTCCTTTGATAATTGGAGCTACACAAATGCCCCACTATTCGGCTTCTCGTCCCTTTTCTCGTGGGCACTCTTTCTCTCCACAGAGTCTGACTGGCAGAGTTTCCTCTGAATTTACCAACTTCACTTTTTTTCTTTTTTAAACCTGCACTAACCAGATAGGATACCTTTTATTTGATCTGACGCGTTAAGTGCCCACTGCACATTTCCTTTCTGATCAGTACTTACCACTCAGCCCTTTCCTGTACAGAATCTCTTCCAAGTGGCCTCCCCTGTGTGCCTTCAATGTCACATACTTTTGAGTATGGTTTCTTTTAAAATGCACATCCCTGTCACACCCTGAGCCACTGCCTCTTCCTAGAGAGAGTCACCCAGATCCTTTCTAATGCTGAATGGTAGCCATAATGGGGGCAGTGTGCAGATGTCTGCGTGTATGTCATAATAGTAAGGATGGTGGATGAGAAAGGAAATGTTCTTGTTAGGGGAGTGATGTAGGAATTCTGCCCCAGGTAGAAAGCTCAGAATCGGGGGGAAGAAAATATACTAGATTTCCAGGGCAAGGCAGGAGAGAGGAGGGACTATAAACAAGCATAGGATCTGTGAAGAGTTGAAATAAATACTTGAATTCAGACCTCCACAGAGGTCACCATGCCTGGGGCT
Source organism: Ailuropoda melanoleuca (assembly GCF_002007445.2). Classification (NCBI taxonomy): domain Eukaryota; kingdom Metazoa; phylum Chordata; class Mammalia; order Carnivora; family Ursidae; genus Ailuropoda; species Ailuropoda melanoleuca. Next base: position 81,297,217 of record NC_048230.1, on the reverse strand, counting down.
TTCAAGTCTCTTCATGCACTGCCCACTGCTGAGCTACCACCAGCTTCTCCCATCACTGGCATGGGGCAGCCAAGAGCGTCTTTCTTCCTACATTAAAAAAAAAAAAAAAGTAGGTCATTAGCTTAACCACTCCTAACCAATAATGTAGAAGAGACAACAATAAAAAATCAATAGGGAAGAGAGCCAAAATAAGTTTCCTTAAAGGTTAAATCAGATCTGTCTCCTAAGAGTAAAGAGGCTATTATTGATGGAGGGCTGGGATTTTATTGTATTTTAAATTAACTTGATCCCAATAAAGATGGGAGCCTTGGAGCCCGCTAGCTCCAAATGCAGGGGCATCTGGGAAGTTCATTCTCCTTGGGTATTACTACCACTTTCTGAGAGCGCTTTGATGCTCGAATGTAACTAGAAATCAGAGACCCCGTCAATATTTAATCTGACTGGCTCAAACACACAACAGTTGAGGGAATCAAAGAAATTAATCACTGGTGTTTAAAGGAGAACTTCCTTCACAGTCTGAGGTCTGATGAGATGCCATGTGAAGTTACATGATACAGCTCGCCGAGGAGGGGAATTTAAAAGGCAGAACAGAAGATTTCTAGGAAATGGGGCCTCCCAAAGTCCCTCTCTTCTCTCTGCCAAGGAAGTCTTCCTTGTGTCCACTTACCTGGAACATTTGCATCTACTTTTGCATCTACTTTAATTTTGAAATTAACCTTTTAACATCTTCCCATTGAAGGAAGCAAAACGAAGTCCAAACTGTCATGTGGAAAGCATGTTTTAGAAATGCACTGTGTGGCTCTCATGGCATTTTCATAGCTACTTTTTAAAGTCTTTTTTCTTTCTTTTTTTCCCCCACTGTTTATACAGTATCTCCCAAGTTCTGTTGATGACTTGCTGGCTGTGCCTCTGTACTCTCAGAGTGCTTTGGTTGGGTTAGAGGCATGCAATTTTTATTATGCACAACATTGCCTGTGAAATTATCAGGCAGGGACATCAAGAAGGCCAGTGTTGCCATAGCAGCAAAGCTGTGTCAGTCCAGCTGTCCACCCATGATTCACAGAGTGATAATGGGCCTAATTTAACTTCAGCACAAACTCAGGGTCAGAAACCTATCCATCCTCATGTGCTGTGTTACCTGGAGGTTACCGTCTTTTTCAATAATGCATACGGATGTTGGGAGTTGAATGCTACAGGCAAAGCATTAAGAATAGTGCTACTTAGTAGTCATAGTGGTGATAGCTTCCTCTTTGCCAGATTCTGTACTTATTGCTTGTCATGGATCACGGCAGTATCCACGACTACACAGTGCGGTGAGGTGGCTCTCATTACGCCCATTATACAGATGAGGAAGTTGAAGCTTATTGTTGCCAAATGATCGCCCTTGGCTGCAAAGCTAGAACGTGGTGGATTTCAGTGCCCATAGAGTGATGCCAGGGCCCTATTTGTGTAGTAGTTTGCTCTTCAGCGTCTGATGCACCCAGGCCCCACTCACCCGTTGGTTTGCCTTCTCCCTTTGGACTTCAGTGATTTCAAACCACGTTGCCTCTTACTTCTATACTATTCTTCTTTTCCTCAAACTTTCCCTCCTCCGCCCCCCCCTTTTCAAATCCTCCTGGGAAGGGTGAAGACCAGTTAGGCTTGGTTCGCAAGCACGGTCCTGAAGGACCCCTGGAGCTCCAGTAATGAACCCCTTCCTAGCTAGTTTGCAGGGACATGACTCCACAGGAGGGCCTGGGTGAGCAGAGTGCTAAATGCTGGGCTGAGGCACGGGGCAATGACTGTTATCAACTAGTATAGAAGTGCCAATATTGTAGAAATTGGTACATTCATACCTATTTGTATGCTCTGAATTATAGCCCTGTCTCTCTGAGTCCTTGATCTGAGTTTCTATTCAAGTATCACTTGCCTTGGTTTTCCCAGACTGATTCAAAAAGTCTGGGCTTAGTCTTCACTCTTTAATCTTCTCTCTTCTTGTTCTCATCTCACCGCCTTTTAAGTGTTTGTCCATATCCATCTCCTGTACCAGAGTCTGCTAGGTGAGGGCAGGTTCCAAGGAGAATCTGCCTTTGCATCCCTCTTGCCTGCTACACTGTTGAGGAAATAAGTGAATCTTTGCATCTGGCACTATTACCTTTTCCTGCAGGTTTTGGATTCCCAGCTGGGTTTACAGAACCTCGAGTGCGGGAGTTAGAGTTTACATCTCCACTTCCTGGTGCCCACAGTTCTCTAACAGAGGTTACACATGCCCTCAATATTGATGTTTGTGGTTGGTGGGGAAGCCATAATAATAATAAACTGATTATAACTTTCATGTTGTGATGCATTTTCCATGTGCCACAACATAAAGAAGCTGAAATTCAGATATTGTGTCTATAAACATATGCAAATGCATGTAGACATGTTATTGTATCCTATGTATAATGATCATAAGTACAGTCACACGTGCACACACACACACACACACTTAATTTTTGAAATACTCTGAAGGCAGAAACTTTTTATCTCCACTTTGTAGGAAAAACTAGAACCAAAGAGCAGACACTTGCATTCTTTAATTCATTTCAGTGACTATGTATATGCCTTCGAGGTGCTGCTCAGTGTCACTGGCACTGCGTGGTGGGTGTCCAGTGGCGAATACTTCAGTGTTTCATGCCTTTTTTGTGCTTTCGGTAAGTGGCAGAGGTATGATTACGCATTGTGATAAAGCTAGGAAGGGAAGAGGAATGCTATGAGGGAGAATAACAAGGAGACTATAATTTTCATTTGAAGGGGAAGGACATACTTCCATGAAATGTCAGCTACCTGGTAAGGAACTGCACTAGAATTGGAGTCAAAATCTGTTGGGCTGATTATGGACAAAATGGCATTTGGGTGCTTCATTTTGTAGACAAGATGCACTCTTAAAGTCTTTTGAATAAAAAATTATTTTAAATGTTTTAGTTTACAGCTATTCACAGAATGTTAGAGTAGAAAGTAACTACTCAGGTGTTCCCTATGTAAGGATCACTTGGTTAGCAGCCATTATATGTAGTTATCCAAAAATTACTTGAACGCCTTCAGTGGTCTGGAGCTCTCTACCTCAAAATATAGCCTGTTACACCCTCGGTAACATACATGATTTATTACACTCTCGTAATGCGGTCAAAGCCGCTTTCTCATTATTTCCGTCCAGTCGATCTGGAAAAGCACTAGAAACTCCCTCTTTCCCATCATATTCTCCATGATACTCTACTGACTTGCCTGTCCAATGATTTCAGGGATCCCTTCTTCATGCTTTCCCTGGAGAAGCATTACCAGCGCCACTTTGGTTTACCGCAGCCATCATCTTCTGCTCCTTGGGTGTCAACCAGTGCTGAACAAAGTGGCATCGGACCAGCAAACAGAGTGTCAGAATTTTCTTCCTATTATCTGGCCACTTCCCTTCCTCAGGGTCATAGTCTGATAACAAATGGACGCCAGAACCCTGTGTTCAACTCTGTCAGTGTTTCACATTCCTGTTACTTATTCATGTGTTCTGTTTTTTACTCATTTGATTACAGACTCCTTGAAAGAAGTTCCTAGCATAGGGTCTGACACATAGCAATCATACCACAGATGGTTTTCAAAACAAATTTTTAAAATGGAGAAAGCCCCTCTGTTTATATCAGAAGACTTGTCTGAATTCACTCTTTAAAAATCAGCCGGTAAAGGGGTGCCTGGGTAGCGCGGTCGTTAAGCGTCTGCCTTCGGCTCAGGGCGTCATCCTGGCGTTCCGGGATCGAGGCCCACATTGGGCTCCTCCGCTGGGAGCCTGCTTCTTCTTCTCCAACTCCCCCTGCTTGTGTTCCTTCTCTCTCTGGCTGTCTCTCTGTCACATAAATAAATAAAATCTTTAAAAAAAACAAATCAGCCAGTAAAAATCAGAGGATTCTATCATGAATATCCAAATTACCTAATGCTGTTACCTGGATTGAAACCATTCAGAACACTTGCCTGATTGGGGAATCCTGGTGTTCCCTACTGAGGCTGTCTAACAGTCATGTGTTAGTGACTCCCCAAAGTTTTTTGTTTTTGTTTATTTTTTGATTCAGTTAAAATTTTCTCCACCTTTGTATCTCTTTCGCTGCCTTGCCCTGTCTTCAGCCATTTTCTCCATGTTTGTTGTGCTCCCAAGTTCTTGCTCATTTGCCATCATTTTGTCCTCCAGGAACAAATGCTGGTTGGAGTTCTTTGCTTAAATAGTCATATTTTCATTTAAAAAGAAAAAAAAACAGTCCATTTGGATTTTATTCTGCAAGCAGGCTGGAGATTTTCTCTCTGCCAGGCTCCTCTACCAACACAGAGAAGAATATGATCCTGTCTATTGTATAAATGCTGGTTTCTAAAACCAACAAGAAGAGCTGTAGGGGGAGAATGAAAGGAGCAGTGGCGCCTTTTGAGAGGCTGGCAGGCCAGTGCCAACAGCGGCTCGCAGTTACACACGGCTGATGACGTGCCAGGTGCTCTTCTAAGTACTCTGTGCCCACTCATTTAATCTTCACCGTAACGCAGTGACAGAAGCCTGAATGCTATCCCATTTTACAGATGACTAAACTGAAGTTCAAAGAGGCTAAGTAATCTACCCAGGATTGGGAAGGGGCGGAGATGGGAAGCAGAATCGTAGCAGCTCTGGTTTCCTCTTACTAAGGCTGTTTCAGTGCTGCCTGCGGGGCTCCCAGCAGTCTTGGAAGCCACCTAGTCCTGTTACCATATACAGTCTTGTTCTGACTAGATGGATCAACCCAGAAATAACTCTAAATGAAGGAAACAAAAATATCCTTGTATTTTCTAAGAGAAGCCATGGTTAGATTGGTAGTAGTGCCTGGATTGTAGTTAGGTGTCATAAATTCTAATCTCTGTCCCTGTGTCTGAACCTTTTCTCTAAAGTCTTAGATCAGAAGCTCAGATGAAGGTCTCTTTCCTTTCTAGAATGCTATTCTTATAATAAGAAAAACAGCGTTAGAGCATGAGAGGTTATTAGCCATCATCTCTAGCCCTGTGTTTGCCAATATGTGGAACAAACATGCTACTAAAACAATTAGAGTCACTTACTGCGGTCATGGCTTGCTTTTCGTCCGTGGCCAGTCACCCTGCTAACTGTCATGAGGAAAGGTGCAGTGTGGTGCCAGGATCTCTTCACCGCCTCTCTGACTTCTCCCTTTCTAACAAAGAAGGAGCAGGCTCCAGAGGGGAGCCTTTGGCAGACAGCGGTATTCACTGTAATGGTTTTGTGCTCACTGCCAGAAGAGACCTCTAGCAAACCTAAAAGCTAGGCTTACAGGTTTTAACCTAGGGCCACTTAGGAAAACAACCTTGGCTTTAGCCAGCATTCCAGAAAGCAGACATTTTCCGTGACATGCATCTGAAGGCCAGGAAAGTGTGCCTTTCCACAAAGGGGGCTTTCTGTGCTTCCTCCTCTGCAAAGCTGTGCCTAGTAAACTGTGTGCTTTACCAACATTAAAGAAACTGTTATGTTTTGCTTGCATCTTTCAAGCATTACTATCCTGTAGTACCAAATTCCTGTGTTACTTTGGCTTGATGGAAAGTCATACTGGTTCTCCATTTATGAATATGACATCAAGTTTCTTTGTAAAATTAATTAACTTGAGTAAAACTAAAGACATGATCTTTGCTTTCATTAGATTTATCATCTAATGGCAATGATAGATGTTAATTTTCATCTAGTGGAGGTATAAGGATCTTCTGTCTGATAGAAAAGATAACCCTTCAGGTAACCATGTGCATGGAAATACAGGCAGTCTTGTGGTCCCCCTGGAAATCAGACCCAGGGTCTTTTGTGTGTAAAGCAGATGTGGTAACCACTACACCACCGAACCGTAAGGTGACTATTTGATTGCCCTGTGAGATATCACCCAGTTTTGTGTCTAACCTAGACATCTTAGTCAGTCTTTGTCAAATGAGTGTAGTAACCTCTGATTCTCTGTTTCTCTTGGAAACTAGTGTTCCATGATCCAGGACCCCTCAAAGTGGAGTTGAAATCATTGACACGTGTTCATTCTATATTTGTAGGTGAGCCATGTTTTAAATTTTTGAAAAAACAAAATAATTATTCTTTGACAACACTGAACAAGAAAAACTCAGCAATTATTTCTTAATCATGTCTAGTATGCCAGACACACAAATAAACATAATTAAAAACTGTGGTAAGTACTTTGGAGGAATAAATGGGCCTGGGTTTTTATTTCAGAGGCAAAGAAGTGAAAGAAAGGAAGTTTAAAATGTGTAAGTAATTATATATGTCATTCATAGACATAATAAAATTGTGAAGGTAACATGTGGTTGGCTGAAATTCTGAAGTACATGGTTATCTTCCTTTAACAATGGACCCCTAGAGACTCAAGGAGGCCAGTCCTCTTACACTAAGCCTATAGCTCAGAATCCTTATCACCTGATCCGCCCTCCACACAATTGCAGCGCCATCCTCTGAGACAAGATCCAGGGTTCCCCCATGCCCAGGGGCAACTCTGCCTTCTCCTTGGCCAGATGGTCACAGGTATGGGGTGGGAGAAGGGGACAGATAGACTGGAAAGAGGAGGGAAGCTGCCCATGGAAATGACTACAGATGACTCCTGTGGTACCCCTTCTTTCCTCTCAGAGGTGCACAGCTAGGGACCACTCTGCCAGGGAGCAGTGTTCCACTGGGTCTCAAATTACTTTCGTGGCAAATAGATAAGCTTGAATATCAATTCTCAGACTTTCTTCTGCCTCCTCCTTACTCTTCCTCACCATGCGTATGCACAGAACAATTCCATCAGGAACATCTTTTTATCACTAAATAGGGTTTGACTTCAGAAATTGTGGCGTGAAGAGGAAGCTCAGGCAATTGGAAAAAGCTGCTACATCCCAGGATTCTTTCATGCCCAGCTCCCACCTTGAGACTCTCAGACATTTAACTGCACAGACCCAAGGACTAAAGCTTATACCCCTCGACATATTAGAAGGATGTTGACTTTTGTCTTTAACACCTTCTTACACCTTCACTGTCAGATCTTCCCACCACTATCTTGACACTCTTGGAAATCAGTGCTTCACAAGAAAAACATATCCCAGTTAGTTATCACATTTGATTAAACACCTCACCCTGAAGTGTAAATATTTCAGTGGCTCCTCCTTCACAAAGATATTTGTACCCCTTGGCTTCATAGCAGCCTTCTCAAACAGTGGAATTTCAGCTATCAGGAAAAGCCAGATAAGGTGGATATTTTGGGAAGGAGGATTTCCCCAAAGTCTATTCCTCAAATCAGATTGCTTTAGGACAATTATGACAGTGATTTATTGACGTAAAAGGGCTGTTACTTTGTTCTTGCCACATAAAATATCTATGTTTGCTTAGCTTAGCTGATTTCCTGGTATATCTGAACTACACTAACAGAACTCCATGGAAGAATGTCTCTCCCCCCCCCTTCTTTTTCTGTATTGCTTATACTAAGTTTCTTCCCCTTGGGAAGAAATTTTAAATATATTTCACAGCTGCTTTGAAAACAGCTGTATAAATGTAAGACATTAATAGGAAAAGCCAAAACATGCACCAGGGCAAAATAAGACCAAAGTTATTAAAGCATAACCTAAAGAGAGTCAAAGTAAAATATACATACACGTTGAGTTAAAAACATATGTGATTTAATTAAAATCTGACTTATGTTTAAAAAGAATGGCTAGGCAAGACAATAAGCCTGACACTTGAAAAATCTTAAGTCATTCACACACCCAAGTATGTGCATGCACACGATCATTTCCTGAACCCTAAAGCAAAGGCGGCGTGAGTGTGAAAACAGAATAAGGTCTTCAGCACACAAAGCTAGTGAGTTGAATAAAGCATTTTGTGACAGTCCCTGCCTATCCACCATGTATGTATCACACATCATTTATTCATAGCAGCATCAGTCAGTCCTCCTGTCCCAATCTGTGCAAGAACATGATCTACTTGGGGGTGCCTGGGTGGCACAGCTGTTAAGCGTCTGCCTTCGGCTCAGGGCATGATCCTGGCGTTATGGGATCGAGCCCCACATCAGGCTCCTCCGCTGGGAGCCTGCTTCTTCCTCTCCCACTCCCCCTGCTTGTGTTCCCTCTCTCGCTGGCTGTCTCTATCTCTGTCGAATAAATAAATAAAATCTTTAAAAAAAAACAAAAAACAAAAAACCATGATCTGCTTGATCACCGTGAGCAGTGTATAGATAACACAGTAGAGGTTCCCGATGGCTGACCACATCCATTTGTTTTCTATTCAGTCCTGGGACAGGGAATTATAAAGCTATATGTAGGAAATGCAGCATTTGCCCTGCATAAACTTCTTTATCTTTATTTGCCCCATTGTTGGCTGTATTTTTTAGTCTCCTGGCAGCCAAGGGTCGCATTGCCATGAAGATAAATTTCATATTGGACCCACTGGGAGCTGATGTCAGTGCAAATCTGTGCCAGGACAGATTCAAAATGATGGCAAAGAGGAAAAGAGGAAGTTTCTGTATTTTATTTCTGTATTATATTGTCCTGTTTTCCTGATAATGGAGCCAGGGAAGACTGGGAACCCGGGGCTGTTTTTCTGCCTTGCTCATCTCCCAACAATGGATACAATGGGCCCTCCCTGCTGGCCAGACTTCATTCTGATTATCTGTGAAACGTCCTGTGATTCTCCAGCACTGTGATGCTGCCTCCTTACCTGCAGATCTAGTTTTGCCCATGCCCTGGATGACTTGAGGTTAGGGCAGCTGCATTTCACCCAGGGTTTTGCTGCCAGTGAAGGTCAGCCTCACTGTTGACAGTGGTGCTTCCTGTCCATTATCAGCCTGTTTGACATTTGATGCGTGTCCATTTTGTGTGTCCACTGGAAGCCAGATGTCATAGCTCAAAGATAACATTTTGCCCCCGCTTTCCTCCCATTTCAGAATGAATTCAGGTTTTCTGTATGGGTAAGCTCCATTCAGAGTCTGGGGGGAATTCCAAAGTCAAGAATGTTCTGTTTATGAAGTAATCCTAGCAACGTGTGGAATTTTCATCATGAGTTTCTTTTTTCCTTGCAAAGAATAAATGTTTAAGAAAAATGCAGGAAACTGGCAATTAGAATCAATTCTCTTCATAACAACAGCAGGATATCAGCTTAAAAATGTGTCCTTTAACTGATGTAGGGATTGCAGTAATAGAAATCTGGGCAGTGCCCATGAAATACACAGCTTGACCTGGAGGTGGCTTGATGTACAGTTCTAACACATAAAGAGGTCATGTTTCAAGGGCTGGTTCACATGGTGGTGTTTGGAATTCAGAACGCAGGAGTTCTGATTAAATCCATGGTACAAAAAAGGATCCCAGGTTGGGCTCCACAACCCATAACAAGCAAAATGTAATCTACCAATAGCAGTTACAAAGTAAACAGTGAAAAGTATTAAGGAGTTGTATAAAATAGATTCTTTAGCCACAAGATCATTTTTTAACATGAGTTTATTGTGCCAAACTCTAACTTTTTAATATTGATATCTACTCCAATCTCTCCTTTTGTTCAGTTAATTCAGCAAATAATTAGAACCTATTGTATGCCAGGTTCTACTCTAGGGTACAGTGAACAACACTGACCAAGTCTCTGCCCTTGTGCAGCTGACATTCATCAAAGCAGAGAAGGGGGTTAGGAAATGTCAGTTTTATGGTGGCAATTTTAGGGGTATGTGTGTGTGTGTGTGTGTGTTTAAGATTTTATTTATTTGAGAGAGAGAGAGAGAGAGAGCAGGAGCTTGCATGAGCCGGGGAAGGGGCAGAGGCAGAGGGAGTGGGTGAGGCAGACTCCCTGCTGAGCAGAGAGCCTGCCGCCAGTGATGCAGGACTCTATCCCAGGATCCTGAGATCATGACCTGAGCAGAAGTCAGACACTTAACCAGCAGGTGCCCTATTTTAGGTTTTAATACTGAGAAAATATTAAGTCAGGTCCTGAAGCAAGTGAGGAGGTAACCAGTCCAGGTTTCACTGGGAGCCAGGTCTCAGGCAAAAGCCACAGCAAAGCAGAGGTCTTGGGACATGCTGGATTTGTTTAAACTCAAGTGAGAAAATGCTTGTTGGTTCCTATTTACAAGGAAGGAGATGAAAAGGTGTGATTAGAGAGCCCAGGCTAGGAAACATCCCAAGGTGCAGAGTATTTTAAGCTCTCTCCACTCTCTGGCTGACTGCTGACCACCTAATGTTCTCTTACAGACAAGCAGCAGGGCGGAAGGCTGGGGGCAGGGTGGGAGATTTCTATTCATCTCTTTCTTGGGTACTCTGATTTATGTACAAAACACCTAGAAAATGTTTGTGATGTATAATCCTTCAGTGAATTTATAAGCATGTGTTTTTATACCTGTATTTTATGGGGTGCTTTTGTGGTACAAAAGTTTGAGAAACTTTTATTGTGAAATGTAACATACATACAGAAAACAATGATACATACAGTTCAGTGATTTATCACAAAGCAAACGACCATGTAACCACTCTCCAGGTGTCAAGAAGCAGACACTGCCAGCTCCCCTCTGCCCAGTCTGAACACTCCCCTTCCCTCCCCTGTGAAGGTAAACCAGTCTTCTGACTTTAAAATAACTACTTCCTTGCTTTTTTGTTTTAAAGAAAGAATGGTGAAGAGTGTCCTCATGTACTCACCATCATTCAGTTCTAATAATTGTCAGTGACAGATAAGTTGTGTTTCATATAATCCCCATTCCTTGCCCTCATCATCCCCTTCCAGTTAAGTCATTTAATTAATTAATTAATTAATTTCTATTGAGATACAATCTATGTGAGGTAAATGAACAGATCTAACGTATACAGTTCCGTGAGTTTTGACAGTTGTTTGTGCATGTATAAACTGATATAAACATAGAGCATTACAAGTTTGCTTTGTGTCTGTGTGAGCTCTTTTTAATACCTAGGAACTCCTCCGAAGCACAGGAATGATTCAGTCCCCCACTGTGTACACGTAAAGATCCTGGAGCAGCTAGCTGGCAGCCAGATGCGGTCCCTGAAGTCTGCTTATATTGATCTTTCTAAACCCTTTCTAAATGCAGACTGTTATCAGCTACCCCACTCCTCTCCCATGCCCCCTCCCTCCTCTTCCTTCTGTCGGCAAAACAGTTTGTTATGGATTGGTGATAAAAATCAGTGTCCACTGAAAGACATGTCAAGACCACCGCCATGTGAGGCCTTCAAAGCATACCGGGGCCACATTATGGCACTGTGTGAAGGGACGTGCCTGTCAGGGGGTCGCAGCCCATGTCCGCCAACTCACTTCTCCTGTTTCTCATGAGTAGAAGGTTTTTGCCCCTAATCCAACCAGAAGGCCCTCCTCTTCAGCCTTTCCTGGGTGATGGAACAAGTAGGGTTTGTGGGATAGGCTCAGGAAGGTAAGGGTGGTGTGGACAGTAGGCTGTGTCTCTGGTTAATATCTCTCTTGGGCGGTACCTTCAGTGATGAGGCCTTCCTCATGACCCTGACCAGATTCATCTTCCTACTTCTGATCCCTCCGTTTTTCCTGTGTCACTTACATGGCTTTCTCTCTTGGGTAGTGAGTAATGATAAGCCATAAGCGTGCTAATCCCCTCTACTCAAAGGAAGCTCACAAAGGCAAATGTCTTTATTTCCTATTCCTCAAGAGATCGTTAACATCATTTGCATACGGCTGATGCTCAACATCTATCTGCTAATAAACGACGTTTACAAACGCGTCAGAAATCCATGACTTCAGGATGTAATTATATTCGACATCAACTGCATGCACAACAATATTATTTTAATCCACATCCGTGTCTTAGTTTAAAAAGCAGCAACAAAAAACAAACAAATTAAGCAAAGAAACAAACAAACCTTGGAGTTTTTCAAAGTATCCTTAACACTTGACTGTGTTTAAATGTTATATGGATTTTTTTTTTTTTAATTTTTGGCCTTTGTTTTTCTTGATACAGTTTAGGTCAGCCAAACAGTATCTCCGTTATCCAGAGGCTTATATAAAACTGCTACTTTAAGAAAACAAAACTGAAGTATGGTTTTCAAAACTGGCCTATGTTACTCACAAGTAGGAATGATACAACCCTTATTAGACAACGACATTATAAAGCCAAAATGCCACTGCTGTGCATGCAGGTTTCCAGTGGGCCTGAACATAACATGAGACCAGTGACAAACGATGCATAGTTCCAGAACTTCTAGAGTCTAAATTTTCCACATGGAGGGTTTGGTGTTATGGTGTTTCTTTGTGCTAAATATTTTTTTTACAACAGGAAAATAGACATAAAAATGCACACTAAACAGGGCTTTGATCAGCATTTCCAAGATGAAGAAATGCAGCTTTGTGTGGCCCTTCCACATCGATGCCAGTGAAAGGCCTGCTCCCCAGTCTCCAGGATAAACGGGAATCCCTGAAGATCTTGTGAAAAGACAGGCTCTGATTCAGTAGGTCTGGAGGGGGAACCCAAGACTCTGCATTTTTAACAACCTCCCTGGTGAAGCCAAAACCAGCAGTTCCATGTACTACACTTTGAGTAGCAAAGAGTTAAAGCAAGTGGACTTCCACTGCTCGAATTTTTCAGGTAGTGGGCCGGAGTGGGAGAGAGGAGGTTGGAGAAGGCGGAGGGTTGGTTAGGGTAAAGGTAAATTGCTTTTGTTTCCTGCAGTAACTTCTGCAGCCTTTCATGGGAAAGTGAGTTCAAGGTATGGGATTCCTGTCTTTTAAGCACCGTCTCCTGGATATAAAGTGTCCCAAGTGAATTTTCAAAGACTTGCCCAAAGTTTTGCTCTCTTGACTCTCATGGAAATTAACTATGGCCTTGCCAGTTTATGCTTTGAAAAAGCTTCTCTCTTTATTTTTTGTGGGAACCTGCATCCCATAATAACAGTGTTTCTCAGTGGGAGCAACATGAAAGCAAATTAACCCTTTAAATTACAGGGAACAGAGAGCAGTAAATTCACCCTGCTCTGAAGCAGCATCCCTTTCTCCTTTTCATGCTGCACAGAGCTCCTTTTAAGGCAATTAAATGTGTGTTGGCAAGTGAAGGCCAATGGATCTTGCTTCTAGGAAACATGAATCTTTCCACATGGCTGTTCTTGACCAAAATAAGTTCAGATGGATGAATATGGAAGTGGGCCCTATCAATTAGGGCATAAAAAGACAAACCAGGCTAAAAGAAAAGGAACTATTGGGGCACCTGGGTGGCTCAGTCGTTAAGCGTCTGCCTTCGGCTCAGGGCGTGATCCCAGCGTTACGGGATCGAGCCCCACATCAGGCTCCTCCGCTGGGAGCCTGCTTTTTCCTCTCCCACTCCCCCTGCTTGTGTTCCCTCTCTCGCTGGCTGTCTCTATCTCTGTCAAATAAATAAATAAAATATTTTTTAAAAATTGAGATCTATTGAAATTAAGTCCATTGCTTATGGTTCCACATTAATTAAATTTCAGATCTAGGGAATGTGCTCTCTCTGATTCTAGGAATATCGTAATTGTTTCCCAGACTCCTAGACTAAGGGTGTTCTGCTAATTGCTAGGCAGAACCACTCCTTGTGTGCTGTGCCTGGCACGCAGGTCCTCAGTCACTAACTTACATAAGTGAATGAACACATTCATATCACTTAAATTCATACACCCCAGCAAGAAGCGAGATTATTTTTAATGGCTATTTTCCACTTAAGGTATGGATGTGTATCACAAAAATAACATATTCGTGGGGATCCGTGATGAAAGCAGATAGACATTTGGGTTAGACCCTTCTGTCCTCCTTAAACACTCAACCCAGTGGTTTTGCTGTATCTCTTTGGAAAGTTCAGAGTGGCCGATTATCTAAAAAATCTGGGCCACCATAAAAGGAGCTAGACAAAATTCCTAGTATTGTCATTTGTCAAGTGCCATATTTTATTAGACTAGGGGTTTCAATAAGTTTGCTTGCAACAGAGGAGAAAAAGAAGGATGCTGTGTGGAAGTAAATCTGGATATGAGCCCAGGGCAGTGATGTGGGCATCAGTTATTATTATGCATACCATAGGAGGGTCCCTGTCCTACCTCAGCTCAACAGGAAAAAAAGGGAAATGAATCATGGTTTTATGACCCAGAAATACTAGAAAACATAACATGGAATGTCTTCTGCAGTAAGAAGTGAAGTCCCCATCCCTGCTTTGTTGACCATGGTATAGACTTCTCTCTAGTAACAGATATTACTGCCCCAGATGATAAAAGAAAATAAAACTCTGAGATGAAAAAGCTAGGAAAACACACACAGAGAAATAACAGAAAACAAGTGCCATCAGCCTCATAGGGACTGAGGAATCAGAATTTCAGACAGTATTTTGGTAATAATGTCACAAAGATATTCCAGTGTCCTCATATACTTAGTCATGTTTTCCAAACTCAAGAAAATGGCTCAGTTGTTTACAGGGAAGCAACTAGCTTAAAAACCTTGACATTATTTTCTAAAACAATGAGTACAGATATTCTTAGAAAAAGCAGAGGTGTTTGAATTGTTACATGTAAAGATAAGCCTCATGAGTTTATCTTCACATATTTCATTGTTTGGCACTTAGTAGTCCCTCAGTTTCTATTTGTGGGATTTAGGAAAGAAAAGCCAAGAAATTCTTTTTCTAAAAACCAAAGACCTGGGATAGTAAGGGAAGAGCTACAGCATTCATGAAAAAAAAATCCCCAAACATTGAAGACACATAGTTTATTGTCCTAATAACAGTAAATAGATGAAAGTAAGTAGACAGTAGTCATTTCTTACTGCAGAAGTCACATGTTGTGTTTTCTAATACTTCTGGGTCATAGAGCCATCACTTGTTTTTTCATTTACTTTTTTCCCCTGCTGGGTTCGGTTAGAGCTAGGACCATCCTATGGTACTCCATTGCAGTGGTGGAAACATCACTTGAAATTTCTCTGTCTTCTTAGTGTGAGGCATCTCAATCTCTCTCCCTCCTTCCTGTCCTTTTCCATTCTCACCCACAGGAACATATGATGGCTGTTCATTATTTGTCAGCATGGGCCTAGGAATGATGCTACAGAAGTCGAAGCATCTGAGAACACAAGGTTTCTAAGATCAACATCTATTGGCCATAGGATGAGAACACCCAGTGACCACATGTGTGCCCTGGGGTGTCAGGCTGCCTGCATGGAAGAACTGAAGTTTAAAAACCAGTTGTCTTTTTTGACTAGTGTGAAAGTTTTATAAATGTAAATGCTGACTCACGTCTCACAAAAGCAAACACTAGGCCTTGTCAGGTAGGAATGGAGATGTCCTCCATCCTTTCCCTTTCTCCTGCTGGGCAGCACGTCTTCCCTCTCCTCCTGTTCTCTCCTAATTTGAGTGACTTTTCTTGGGGACAGCTCTTCCTGCAGTCACTTTCCCAGGATTTTCAAGTGGTGTTTCTACCACCGCAGCAGAACATCAGGATCTGTTTATTTTGATAGGTCTGTCACTACAATAGAAGAGATCGTCAGCGCTTTGATATTTTTTTTTAACCAAGGCTCTAGCTCTTCTTTTACTGACTCAGTCCTTCAGTTATCAGAGCAAGCATTTCTTGGCCCTTCTTTCCTAAATCCCACAAAACAATTTCCTACAGAAAGCAAGATTTGTGAATATAAGAATAAGAAGCAGGACATCTTATTTTGCCTTAAATTCCACACTTCTATAGAAGAGAATACACGGGGGGGGGGGGGGCTGAAGGGGGGAGTTATTTAGCTCCTCCTGTAAGCTCTTAAATAACCCAAATCAAACACAGTTCAAGTAAGAAGAGTGTGTTCACAGTGCAATGCAACTTCAAGTCACTAGGAGCAAGAGTGCATTTTCACTGTGTCAAGACAGTTAATTGGTTTTAGATGAACAGCTCTGGGGTGGGGGCTCATACTGCTCTGCCTACCCCTGGAAAGCTAAAGGATCTAAGGAGACAAGAGGGTGAGCTTCAGGTAGATGACCTAGAGCCAAAAATGTAGAAGCAAATAGTGGAAGCTGAAATGAGCCAGGGGAGCAAGGAATAAAAAACTCACTTTGAGTTCTTTATTTATATTTATTTATTTATATTACCAAGTCATCTTGACTTGAAGAAAGTGAGCCAAGTCTGAAAGACACTGGAACTGCAATCAGAAACAACCACCTTAAAAAAGCATCTGGAATTTTATTAAAATGGAAACGTTTTAATGATACACCATTATCTTCCAACTTAGCTTATTACACCACAGTCATCTACTGCCCAGATGAGCTTCAGGGGTAGATTCAATAAAGAAAACTTAGGAAAAAATTATATATGCTATTTCACTGGAATATGGTGGTAAGATTTTTATGTGAAATCATCAAGTTAAAGGAGGCAGCTTTTGTATCTTCTTTGATTGAATACGTCTACAATATAGCTTTAAATTGTAAAATATAGCATAAACACAATTTCTTCTAAAAATGGTGTTTAGGTTTTAATTTTCAACTAAGCGTGAATAAATTACTTTGTATAAAGCATGAATGAACCCAAACAGTTGCTGCCAGCTTTGAACAGCATCTAGTAAAGCTTCCTGAAAGGCCGTACAGGCGGGCTGCTATGTTAGGACCATACAACGGCTAGACTCCTGCTGAAATGCCACCATAGAGCTGCAATA
The DNA here is from genome assembly GCF_002007445.2 of Ailuropoda melanoleuca. Taxonomy (NCBI): domain Eukaryota; kingdom Metazoa; phylum Chordata; class Mammalia; order Carnivora; family Ursidae; genus Ailuropoda; species Ailuropoda melanoleuca. Next base: position 81,280,608 of record NC_048230.1, on the reverse strand, counting down.
TTGGAAATATCAGGAGAATCAGTAACTAATTTCAGTAACCAGTTTCAACACGTAAGTGCTTTAGAAAATTTACTTATTCTTAAATCTCTGAATAATTCTTCCAAGTAAATAGAAAAACATTCATAGCTAATTGAAATTGAATCTCTCCTAATGTAAAAACAGTACTATTTATTATAAAACTCCTTTGGTTTCCTAGAGCACTTTCACCTATATTGGTTTATTTGTTCTTCAGAACCACTCTGTAGTGTGTGTGTGTGTGTGTGTGTGTGTGTGTGTGTGTGAGATGGGGCCTCCTTTAGAGAAGTGTTATTCAATTTCCTGATGTCCCCAAATCATTTTTTTCCACAGTGGATTTTGAGTCTTCCTACGTGAGGTATAACATAAGAAGAGATCACCTGGCGCAGTGGTTCCCAAAACTTGTTTCCACAGTGAAATTGCCTGAGAAATTTCAAAAAATATGGTGTCCTGTGCCTTTTTTCCCTAGAGAATATGATTTATTGTCTGGATGTGGCATAGGCTTTGGGACTTTAAAAAGATCCCTCTGTCATTCTAATATGCAGACAAACACAGGAGCCATCAACCTAGACTCTTTGGATCTCATTTCCCTCACCTGTAAAGTGGATGTGTAGGTGGAGTTGAAAGGGTTTGATGGTGTGGAGTAACAATTACAGCATTTCCTGAAGTAGATTCTGGGGAATGCTGGTCTTCTCTGATCCTTATGAAAAACCGAAACGGGTTCTCTGATAAAATCACTTGGGAAACAATCTGTAAACTATACTAGTTGAATGAATAATAATTGTCTTAATGAATGAACTAATCAATCTATCAAGAGTGCTGGTTCAAATTCTACCTTCACCACCCAGTATCTATGAATCACTGGATATCACTTACCTCACCAGGACTCAGTTTCCTCATCTGTAAATAAAAGGGTTGACCAGATCTCCAGTGAGTGTCTTATACTTTGAACATTCCATAACCCCATGACCAGAAAATTTCTGAGATCCCTTTTATTTTAGGATTCCGTGAGTCAAAGGGAACCAATGATCTTATCTAACTCTCTCAAGACTACAGAATTGGGGGAGGGTGCTTAATTGGTCTAATTTTACAGTGAATCATCATTAGGCCCCGAAGCAATATAGCTGTAGACTATGATTCTTCTCTCTAGTGGTTAAGACTCATTTTATTCCTAAAAGCTTTTTAAAATATTATCTTCCTTACTGTTGCAAATAGAGACAGCTGAGCCTCAGACAGGCTGATTCATAGCTACTATTTCTCAGGCTCATGACTACAGATGACAATCGACACAGGCCTTCCTTTGCCTTTAGCTTTCTTTCTGCCAGCAGACTGTCTGGACCTTGCCCGGGCTGTCTCTGGGCATTAATGAATGCTGCATTCACCCGCTGGAAATCCGAAGTGACTAATGGGTAGACTATTTGGGATGCCTGCAGTCGCATTCAATGTCCTCTTATGCCATCTATCCCCTTTCCCTCATTTAGCCTGGAAATGGGAACAAGGCATAAAATGCAGCAAAGCCAATAGAAATTTACTAACAGAGAGGAGAAAAAGTACTAAAGCCTGGCTGGTCCTATAGACCATCTATGTATTGATGACTTACCAGCAAAACAGTTTAGATGAATAGTTTCCTCCGAGCTGACCCTCTAAGGAAGTCTTGCAAATCATCCAAATACCTGTAAGTTAAACAGTTATTTTGAGAATAGAGGATTGCCCTTGATGCTTCAGTTCAGGAACTGACAAACTATGGCTCACAGATTGTTTTTGTAAATAAATCTTTATTGGAACACGGCCACAATCATTTGTTTATTCATTGTCTAAAGCTGTTTTTGCTCTAAACTGACAGTTGAGTAGTTGCAACAGAGATTGCATGAAATGCAGAGCCTAGAATATTTACTATCTGATCCCTGTTTGATAGGAACATGTTTTTTCATTCACTCATTCCTTTCTTCCCTCAATCATTTTGTAGATACTTAATAATAAAAGCAATGAAATGAATACTATAAAAATATAAAGAAGCATAAAATAATTTCCTGTCCTTTCAATACATACTTAGGCATCAGTGGTCATCTTGTTGCAATTATTTATGCACAGAATCCTTTTAGAAGCTCACCTCTGCATATACTCACACATGTGGCCTTCAGGAGGAAAAGAAAAGCTTGCACATGACCTGCTCGTGTACTCCACCTTATTAAGTCAATCAGATAGGATATATATAAACTATAAAATGATGCAATTTAAAGCTGAAGAGGTGATTATTTCTAGTCGATCCTCTCTAGTCAATGTCACAAAATTAGAGTTGGTGATAAATCTAAGTTTTATAATATGCAGGAATCTTGGCTCTTATGCTATCATTATAATACAAATACCTATATATACATGCACATATAAACGATCCATAATACATAAATATTTGTGGTATATTTCTAAATGTTTCAACATGCTCGCTTATTTTGCAATGTCTCCCTCTTAGGACAACTGTTGCCAGAATACAGTTTCTCCTTTTGTAGTCCTGGCATGGACAAAACAAGTAAATACAAGAGGAGTTTGATCCGGGATTTCCTCACTCCAAGGGGAGGAAAAGATCCTAATAGGGACTTAGTTTTAAAGAAGTATTAAAACATACCCTTGTTCAACTAACTCAACCTTGTGTACTTCTGGCGCTGTAAGATACATTGGAGTCAGGGTTGGTTCCTATAAGATCGACCTTGATTTTGAAGCAAACTTTCCCCCCAAGACAATAGCAGGTCAAAAACTCTTACGTAAAAAACAGAGGCCAGAACAAATTCAGAATTCAGTATGAACTGCTCACAGTTATAGATTGCTTTAAGCAATGCTGTTTCTACAAATCATTCCTAAGGAATATTTAAGTGTGCACATGGAGAATGTAATTCCAACAACAGTTAACACAATGGGTGATTTCTTAGTCTCAGTGCAACAACCTTGATGATGGTAATAATGAATAATTACCATATTCCTGGGATACTACTTCCTGGCATCTAAAACTCTAAATACACATTTGTTGAGGACCAGTCTTTCCCTTTTTCTGAGTCAGCCCATATTAGGATTTCATGAGCTAGAAGATCAGATTACTGCTGCTTACAGAGAGCTGCTGCAAAGTGCAAACTAAAGTGCTGGAATTTTAATGCCATATTTTAGTGGAGTGAGTGCATGGCAGAGGAAGATTAATTAGATTTAAGAAAGGAGAGTCCAATTTAATTTTGCCCTATTACTCGACATGCCTGGAAATTAGACTCAGTGTGTGGGATTCTTCCCCTGAGGGGAATAGCACCAGAACCTCCTCTCTATCCTGTCAAGCCCTGGGAGATGTGCACAGCTCTCCTTCTGCTCATCCGGCTCTGTGCCCTCAGGGATGGTTGTGCCAGAACTGCGCTGCAAGCCAGTGGGAGTTCTTTTCTGGCGCATGATTTGCAAAATGAGAAATGGGCCTCTATGGTTAATATACGTTGGCATGAATCTCCGGTTCTGATTGAAAATTCTCAGAGAGGCCTAGGCTCCAATTTTGTGTCAGGAGGGAAAAGCAGAGAAGCATGTGGTCACATTTTTATCCATTTGCAAGTAGATTCTTGCTTTTGCCAATTAACTCTGGCTTAACCAAATAAGGACTTCCTTGGCTGAATCAGGAAATGTTCTAGACAAAGCACTATGCCAGGATTGCACCTTGCTCTTTTTCCCCTCAAGAGTTTCACATTTATTAGCCCTTGAAAAGCCCTGTCTTTACCTATTGAAATTCTTTAAGACCCAGCTCCAATTCTTTAGTCCTTTCCTAGTCCTTCTCAATCTCGATCCTCTATATGTCCCTATAGGGGGACATATATTGTGTGTTCCATAGAACTTGGCAGCGAAACTCCATCACTTTCCACCTTCCAACTTACAGACTTTGAAAGCTATTAAGCAAAACTCCTGATGGGGCAGAAGCATATTGACTGCCAACCACCAACAGAGGGTGTGAGCAGTTGGAAAGTGGGCTCAGGAACCAACCACTTGTATTTGCTGGACAACTGTCTCATGGTATTTCACTGTTCTTAGCTTGTTTGCCATGGTTGAGCATAAGCTTTTGAGAACCAGAAGCAGTCTTCTTCAACATCTTGATTGTGTTAATCTATCATTTCAGTTCTGGTCTTCTTTTCCTTCCAGTGACCCTAAGTGATCACAGCTAACTCTCATGGCAGATCTCACCTATGGTCCAGCTGCTGAGCTAGTCTGGAGAACACAGGCAACACCATATGTCCCTGAATTTAGGATGTCATAAATCTTAAGACAGACCATCAATTTAGTCATAATGAAAAAGAATGCTGCATTAAGTGTATTCATTGATTATTAAATGAACTGCAATTTCAAAAACATTACGGGTTGAAAAACAATTGTTACTGTAGCACTGATAAATAAGATTTACCAGTAGCATGAGTCCCAGATCCAGTGGAACTTGGAGCTGAGTTGCACTGATCACAGATGGATTTGTGCTCATGAGTCCCCAGAGTGGCAATAATTCTGCCTGCTGAAATAGGAGACTCTGTTTTAAGATTTACAACAGATAATTCTTGGTTTTGCTCTTATAATCCTGCTTCCCTATAAACCTGGATTTCTCTGTGAACCCTGACCTGATTTACTGGGACATTGAGCCTTGTCAGCTTATCTTGGTGTTGTCCCTTTTCCCCTATTGGTTTTGTATTTCCCTCTCATACAGTCAAAAGAACTTATGCACAATGGTAAAGCTCTCCAAGATCATTGCCTGCTACCTAAGGGCACCCAAGAACCCAGTTCATCAGTACTGAGGTCAGTCAACTGTCTAGAACCTTCAGGTTTTCACAATTGCCTAAATCAGTAGTTCTCAATGGAATTGCACACTGAGAGCTTTTTGTTGAAAGAGCTTTTAAAAAATATCACTGCCTAAGCCCCACTCCCCAGATTCTTGATTTTTTGTTCTGTAATAGAGCCTATAACTAATACTGATTTTTTTTCTTTTAAAGATTTTATTTATTTATTTGACAGAGATAGAGACAGCCAGTGAGAGAGGGAACACAAGCAGGGGGAGTGGGAGAGGAAGAAGCAGGCTCCCAGTGGAGGAGCCTGACGTGGGGCTCGATCCCATAACGCCGGGATCACGCCCTGAGCGGAAGGCAGACACTCAACCGCTGTGCCACCCAGGCGCCCCTGATTTTTTTTTTCTAACTACCCCAAACAATTCTAGATACAACCAAAATTCCTTGCTTTGGACAGTAATTGTGTATAAGGCACAATGCATATAAAACTTAGGTCCTTGAAGTTGACCCCAACAAGCTGATGCAAGGACATAAAAAACACTGCAATGGATGAATATGAAACTGATAAAAGAATATTTCTCTCTTCTGCAAAATATTTCAGTTCTATATACCAACAAATAACATACCTTTAATTTCAAAATTGTACATCTAATTCTGACACTGCAGATTCAGGGATTCAAATGTCTTCTTCTTTCTTATACATACTGTCTTTAGACAGAAAATTTTAGTGAATGTCAGAGCTTTGTTTAAAATTATTTAACATCATTGAGCAATGACTTTAAGCCACATACCAGGAACTTTTCCCGTAGCTGGATTTAAGGTCACATTATCAACAATTCATTTCAGTTAGAATTTCCTTTTAAAAATCAGTTGATAAAGGAATATAGATCAGGAGCTTATAAAGTGTTGCAGAATGTTAATTATAATAATTTGAAGAAACACTTTAAATGTGATCATTGTAGTGAACTAAAAAGTTGATAGGCACTAACTCTGAGCAATGAAGGATCTGTGACTACAACTACCTTCATTAACAATTTTCTTATTAAGAGACTCATACCATTTTAATAATTAAAAAAAAATTAGCTATCAACATGTTGGTCTTCTTTGAATCTCATTAGGAGCCAGATCTCAGGGTTGAAGGCATGAAGCCTCTCAATGGTAAAATAGATTCATGGTGGGAACCATTTGTTTTATCAGTGTTTAAACTCCCTTAAAAAGCACACCTGGTGGCTCAGTCGGTTAAGTGGCTGCCTTCGGCTCAGGTCATGATCCCAGAGTCCTGGGATTGAGTCCCTCATCAGGCTCCCTGCTCGGTGGGGAGCCTGCTTCTCCCTCTGCCTCTGCCTGCTGCTCCCCACCCCCCCCGCCCCCCCTTGTGCGCGCGCTCTCTCTCTCTCTCTCTAGCTCTCTCTCTGTAAAAACAAACAAAACAAAACGGACTCCTTTAAATAGCTTCCAGGAGTAATGCTACAGCAGGCTGAAGTTTATTCCTGAGGATTAGAAAAGGGGCTTCAATTCTCTACTTTTTTGATCCACACCTTTTCCTCCTGTCAGAAGATGGGATCTGTTGCCCTCCCTTTGAATCCAGGCCTTGTGATTTGCTCTAGCCAATGAGAAAAGTAAAAATTATCTATGATCCAGAAATATTCCATTTTTTTTGTTTATCTGCTTAGATTTCNGGTAATGCTACAGCAGGCTGAAGTTTATTCCTCAGGATTAGAAAAGAGGCTTCAATTCTCTACTACTTTTTTTATCCACACCTTTTCCTCCTGTCAGAAGATGGGATCTGTTGCCCTCCCTTTGAATCCAGGCCTTGTGATTTGCTCTAGCCAATGAGAAAAGTAAAAATTATCTATGATCCAGAAATATTCCATTTTTTTTGTTTATCTGCTTAGATTTCATTCTCTATTTATAGGAAATGTGTCTCCATATACTCACAGAACATATATTTTTCCAAATGGTAGCATACTGTATATAGTGTTTTATAAGCTCTCCCTCTCCTTTATTTTAAAATATATTTATAACAAGGTATTGTAAAACACTTTTCATTTCAATACATTTACCTCAGCACAATCATTTCTAAAAACTTCACTGTATTTCATACTATGGTACCATAATTTATTGAACAAATGCCTCTGTTGTTGGACATTTATAGTGTATGCTCAAATAAAACAAATGGAAAAATATGTGGAAAAAACACGTATTTTTGGCTCACATTACTGTATCTCCTTAGATGTTCAACAGTAGTTTCACATTAGATTTGGTTCAGTTTTCTTTTTTTGCATAAATAACTCTGGAATATGTTTGTGCCACAAGGTTGTGCATTTTGGCGCAAATTCTTAGGGAAATTTTCAAGAATTGAGACTACTCGGTAAAAGCATATGAACATTTTTAAGACACTTCACAATTGCTCCTAAAATTTAAACTACTCTTGGTTCTCATTAACAGTATAAACTGTTGTGAAATGAGTAAGGTTTTGTATTTGTTTTTGAGAGATTTCATTTCTACATTTTTTCTTAAGATATTTTTGAATTTTATTTAAAATTTCCATTTCAGGGCCACCTGAGTGGCGCAGTTGGTTAAGCATCTGACTCTTGATTTCGGCTTAGGTCACGATCTCAGGATTGTGAGACTGAGTCCCGAGTCAGGCTCTCTGTTGGGCACGGAGATTGCTTAAGATTCTCTCTCTCTTTCCCTCTGGCCTCCTACCCCTTCCCACCCCAAACTGGTCTCGTGTGTGCATTTGTGCAATCTCTCTCTCTCTCTCTCTAAAAAAAATTAAAATAAACATTTCCATTTCATTGAGAAGAATGTTCATAATTTCTTTTTTAAAAAGTGTTCATAATTTCTTAACAATGCATCTATATTATGTGTGCAGTGCCTCTTTATTCTTTCATGATATTGGTTACTGGAACCTTCTTTCCTATTTTCTCTTCTAATTTTTCCCTTAATTTGCCAGATGTTTTTATGTTTTTGTCTTTTAAAGTAACCAAATTTTAGCGGTGTTGATCTCCTCCTTCCTGTTATCATTTTTATTGGTTTCTTCTACTTTGTGAAAGTTCATTTACTCTATGTAATGAATGCCTCGTTCATTAATTTTCAGCCTCTATTCTTTATTGATTTTCGTTTTTTACCTGTAGTTCTGTCAGTTACTGAGAGAGAGATAAAATCCTGAGTACGTTATTTTGGGGTGACTTGTTCTTCTGGTTTCTGTGAGCTGTGTGTTCAGGTCTTCTATATGACCGGAGTTTTATCTGGATCTTCTTTCAGTTCTCTTATTGTCTGTGTCTTCTTGTAGTTTCAGCAGTTTCTGATTTATATATTTTGAATCTTTATCATCAGGTACATGGATATGCACAATGATTACATCTTCCTATAAATTGAACTTGTTATGAAATATTACCTAACTATGCCTTTTGCCTTCAATCTGTTGTTTAATATTAAAATAGCTACACTGGCTATCTTTTACTTCTTATGCACATAATATATAGTTTTTCATCCTTTTACTTTCATCTCTTCTGTTGTTGGATCCAGGACCACATAGGGTGTGCACTGTACAACTTTAGGTATGAGCTATGGTGTGAATGCCTCTCCTCGGAATCATGCTATGCACCAGGTTTCATTGGGATTTCCTTTAACCCAAGTTAATGTTCTTTACTTTCGATTATATAATCAATCTGTTTACATTTAAATAATTACTAACATACTTGTGTTTAAAATATCCCCATCTTAATTTTCTTTCTTTCCTACTTGTTCGGTTTCATTTCTTTCCCTGCTTGTGATCTTTTGGCTTATTTTTTATTCTGACTTTTCCTTATATCAATTGGAAATGATACCCTAGAAATTAAAATATGAATAGTCATGAAAGTATAAAATTAGTCAATACTTCTGTTATGTCCTAAAAAAATGCATGGCCCTTAAAATATTTTATCTCCCTATTATCTCATTCCAAGTTAATCTGTTAATGTTATTTTGTATTTTAATTCTATTTAATATTTAATACCTTGTTACTATGTCTAATTATTATTATTTTGTGTACTTTGTTAGATTTATCCACATATTTACTATGTTCTCCACTCTTCATTGCCTCATGGACTTTAGATGTCTCTGGGTTCAACTGCCTTCTGCCTCAAGAATATTCATTAGTAGTTCCTTTACTGTGGGTTCACTGGTGGCAAATGGTCTGAGTTTTTGCTTGTCTGAATTATCTTAATTTCTTCTTTATATGGAAGATATTTTTACCTGGTATGGCTTTTCAGATTAACAGTTACCTTCTTTAGCACATTAAAGACATCATTCCATTCTTTTTACCCCCCAACCTTCCTTCTAAAAAGAAGGGGGAATGAACCATGAGAGACTATGGACTCTGGGAAACAAACTGAGGGCTTTGGGGGGGGGATGGGATAGGCTGGTGATGGGTATTAAGGAGGGCATGTATTGCATGGTGCACTGGGTGTTATACGCAAGTAACGAATCATGGAACTTTACATCAAAAACTTGGGAGGTACTGTATGGTGACTAACATAATAAAAAATTTAATTAAAAAAATAATAAAGATCATTCCATTGCCATTGGCTTTTACTGTTACTGTGAACTCAGCTGTCAGTCCTTTCTTTTTTTGTTTTTCCATGCCGAAATTCTTTTTTCATTATGTTCAGTTAGCCTAAGCATATAGTACATCATTAGTTTTTGATGTAGTGTTCAATGATTCATTAGTTGTGTATAACACCCAGTCCTTTCTTTAAAGGAAATCTCCTTTTCTATTGTCTGTTTTCAAGGTTTTTTTTTTTTCCCTTTTGGCATGATGAAATGAAATGCCTTTTTATTTACCTTGGTGTAGATTTGTTAGGCTTCTCTAATCTCTATATTTCAACTGTCACCAGTTTGGGGAAAATTCCTAGTTATTATCTATTCAAATATTATTGCTCTCTCATATTCCCATTCATTTGCAACTTGAAGAGCTCCAGTAGCAGACCTTCTCAGCATCTGTCTTGCCCCTTGGCTTCCCTTCTGTCTTTCATCTGCTGTCTCTTCACGCTCCATCCTGGAGAGTTTTCTTCTAAAGTTTCTTCTGGGTCTAATTCTCTCCTAGATTGTATCAAACCTGTTTTTAAATCCATACTTTTAACTAATTATTTATTATATTTTTAAATTCTAGAAATGTTAATTTTAAAAATAAGCTACCTCACTTCTTAAAATTTCCTTGCCAATATTTTCAAACTTTAACTTTTTTAATCAAGCAAACATGATTGTTTTATAATCTGTTTCCAGTAATTCCAGTAACATTTTTGTCATTTTTTCTTTTTCTATTTTTATTTTTAATTTTCTGCTGGTTCTTGCTCCTGATTCCTAGTTTCCTTGGATGTTCAGAAATCTTTGACTTTGTGTTCCTCCTTTTACTTGAAAATTATTTTTGTAGAAATATTTTGAGGCCTATGATAATAATATCTTTCTCCAGTAAGGATTTGCATTACTTCATTCACCTGCCTTATTGTTATTACCAAAGCTAGTACTACTTTCATTAGCTTAACCTCTTGTATGGGGTATTTTTTTTTTCATAAGGGGCCACCCAGGAATTGTAAATCTGTTGGCAAATCCATGCAAAAGCCACCTTATTTTTGCTTTACTCTTTTCTGATACTGCATTCCTCGGATTCCTAACTGAAGTTGATGACTCCAGGACCTATGTAGGTTCTTGGTTTGATTTCTTTCCCCTCTTTTCCTTCAAGGCTAAAGCTCTCAAAATGAAGTCCACCATTTTCAGTTTTGGCAATTGCCTTCAGAGTAAAATCAGACTTTGCTTTTGGCCTATTTCGTGGGTTACATCTTTCCTACAATTTTGGCCTGATAAATTTTTACTATGTTTTATCAGTTCTTTCACACTTTATAAAAAATTATCTTTCAATTTTTTATCCATAATTTGTATAGCATTGATCAGAAAGACTGATATGAGTATAGCCTTAGCCTGATATTAGAAACAGAAGTACTACAGTTACGTTCTTCATAAGTTAACATTATTAATCTTTTGTCCTCTTGCCATAAATATTTCTCCAGGTAGTTTTTTGCCCATCTTTCCTCTCATGGTTCTTTAGCATTGGAATAGATCACTAATTCATGAGTGAATAAACTGTGAAGCACATGAAATAATCACCCACTGACTAATAAGCTTTCAGAAAGATTATAAAAAAGATTCCTATAATGAAAGATTGAACTAAATGACAGTTCTGTCTAAAGTACTAAATCAAAGAATGTGGGGATTCTCTTTTCTCCCTTAAAACGTGTTTTCAATAAATTGTGTTTCCTTGTTAACCATTCTGAAAAAGGATCTACCTATTACCCTCTATTTTATCAATATCTCTGTTTCATAATATTATTTTTTGAATATTCGTCTTAAATTTTTATACATATAAGTCTTCCTCCTTAGCTATTTTTGTAAATAAGAAATGGCTTTGCATATACCTTTTTAAAAATCTCCAAACTTCTGTCCATTTTTTCTTGCATGTTATTAGATCTCTAGAAACTGCTCGATTTTATTTCAGCTGAAAAAATTTATAATGAATAAGATATTAAAGGTAATCTCCTTTTCTATTCTCTGTTTTCAAGATTTTTTTTTTCCCTTTTGGCATGATGAAATGTAAACGCCTTTTTATTTACCTTGCTGTAGATTTGTTAGGCTTCTCTAATCTCTAAATTTCAACTGTCACCAGTTTGGGGAAAATTCCTAGTTATTATCTATTCAAATATCATTGCTCTCTCATATTCCCATTCATTTGCAACTTGAAGAACTCCGGTAGTAGACCTTCTCAACATCTGTCTTTACATGCATTATTTTATATAACCCTCGTAATAATTTTATGAGCTCTAAGTTATTATTTCCATTTGATAGATGATAAAATTAAGGAATATGGAGATAAAGTACCCAGACCAAACTTAAGAAGTGGTGGAACCTGGGTTTGGTCTCAGAATGTCCAACTCCAGGACTCCCATTTGCAACCACTGAATGATATGAAATTATAAAAAGTGATAAACAGCTTACAAATAATTTCAGGATAACCAAAAAAGAAACAATGAAAAGACAGTGAGTAGTCAAGGGCTGGCAGGAACCAGCCCTCTTTGGCAACAGGATGAACACAGAATCATTTATTCCTTCCAGTCAGTACTCTGTGTGTTTGTGTGTGTGGTCTATGTCTGTGTATATATGTTGATGGTTATGGTTTGTTTCTTTTAACAATTTTTCTTTGCAAAATTATGTTTCCTCATTCCCTTGTCCTCACCATGTGAAAATAGCCATGCAGGAAGACCAAATGCCCCTCCCTTGCTGCTGCAGTCCCACTTCCTCTCCCTCCCTGGTTTTTCGGTGCAGTTCCAGCCCTTCAGCATGCTCTAACCTTGACAGCACTGACGTCAAGAATTGAGGGAGTATACTGAGCCAGACCAAAGCCGGCAGGTTTTGGCTACCAGCACTTCCTCTAGAAGCTGGCCTCTTTCTGGCTTAGGCATTCTTCCCCTTCCTGGCCTCATTCCTCCTTGCCAGCCAGCCCTCTCTCTGCTCACACATCATGTGAATCTTTACTAAGCTTGTGCTGTTCTTGTCATGTGCATGGTCATCATCCATGTTGAGAGCTCTGCCACTCCAGGATAGTTGAGAGATGGCGACCTGCCCCTCTCTACAAACACCACAGTACAATTTTGGGGTATATACACAAAGCAAGCCTTGCCATGATTTTTCTTGACCATGGGCATGCTCCAGTGAGACCCTGGTTGAGCAGAGAATGAATAGAAGATCACAGTGGGTGCTCTCCTGTTCCAAATTACCACTAGTGGTGTCCCTATCATCCAGGGACACTCCAGAGCCCAAACTGGGGACAGTGTAGCAACTTTGATGTCCAAGTCCTACACCATTCTTTCAGAGTGGGATTTGGCAGATGCCCAAAAGATCAAAGCCCTGTAGATTTAGGATAGTTCATGAAAAAAATCAGACTAGCTACTTTTGGATTTGGGCAATGGGTAGGAGGACTTGGTGGGAGAGAGAAAAGGTATTGTTCAGGATCCTATAGCATGCATTGTTTTCTACCACCTTGCATTATTCTTTCTCTTTAATNGAGCCCAAACTGGGGACAGTGTAGCAACTTTGATGTCCAAGTCCTACACCATTCTTTCAGAGTGGGATTTGGCAGATGCCCAAAAGATCAAAGCCCTGTAGATTTAGGATAGTTCATGAAAAAAATCAGACTAGCTACTTTTGGATTTGGGCAATGGGTAGGAGGACTTGGTGGGAGACAGAAAAGGTATTGTTCAGGATCCTATAGCATGCATTGTTTTCTACCACCTTGCATTATTCTTTCTCTTTAATCTTGTTGAGAAATTCAAGATTATAAGTAACTATGTGAAGGGCAATATTATCATTATTATTTCTTTTCTTTTTCCTGCAAAGGGCAGTACAGCACCAGCTGTACAATTCTCATAGGACATGGAATGTTAGACCTGCTGGTTTCCTTAGAGTGCATCTAATTCAACCCCTTACTTGACAAATGAGAAAAAATCTAGCCCATAGAAAATAAATGACTTTGCCAAAGTCACATGATTTCCTTATGGCAGTGCAGATGTGAAAATCTAGCCCTTGACTCCAAGCCCAAGAGGTGCTTGTTATAGGTCTGATATCAGGAGGATTAAGCATGTGAAGGGCTTCAGGCCCTGAAATGCTGTCTTCTTCCCACAGTGACTATGAATGAATAGCACTTTATTGTGTAAGCCACGATGACTTTTCGTAAGTCTCCCTATCAGTCCTTGAAGTGGGTAACTGGGGAAGTGATGTCTTTTGTCCCTTATCCCTCTTTAATATGGTCCAGAAAAATTAAATTCACCCAGAATTTGTTCAAGTGTCTTCTTCTCAGAAAAGAGAATGTTTAACGAATCTTCTGAAACACTGATGTTTCCCCCACCCAGTCCTCTTCCCCTAAACACTCAGTAATATGCTTATGCTGCTTAATTTTTCTCCAGAGCACTAAGTATCACCTGATATGTCATAGATTATCTTTTTATTTTTATTAAATGATAGAACCCAAAATAGGGAAGATACTTGTGAAGAACTGAGAAAATTTTCCTACTAACGCTAGGGTTGTCTGCTATTGATTTAAAATACTGTAGGGGGCATACGGGTGGCTCATTTGATTGAGTGTCTGACTCTTCATTTCAGCTTAGATCACGATCTTGGAGTCATGGAACTGAGCCCCATGTGGGGCTCCTCGCTCAACAGGGAGTCTGCTTGAGATCTTCTCTCTCTCTCTCTCTCTCTCTCCCCTCCCCCAACTGCTCATGTATATGCTCGCTCTCTCTCAAAATAAATAAATCTTTTTAAAAAATTACTGTAGAAAAACAAAGAGTTCTGATAAGAAAGGGTAGGTGTGGGGAAAGAGAAAATAAAGGTAAAGCAAAAGGGAGAAATAAAAAATCCTATAGGGTAAAAGAAGACATCAGACTGGCTCACTAGCAAAAATATGAATAGACGGGGCTCCTGGGTGGCACAGCGGTTAAGCGTCTGCCTTCAGCTCAGGGCGTGATCCCGGCGTTATGGGATCGAGCCCCACATCAGGCTCCTCTGCTATGAGCCTGCTTCTTCCTCTCCCACTCCCCCTGCTTGTGTTCCCCCTCTCGCTGGCTGTCTCTATCTCTGTCAAATAAATAAATAAAATCTTTAAAAAAATATGAATAGATGACCAAAGAACAGAGACATGGAAATAAAACATTAAACAGAGGGCAACTACATCATCTATTTATTGCTGCAGTCATGCTGTATAAAAAACCATCCCCAAACTCTGTCTCAAAACAGATTTATTGAGGTTGGACTCAGGTGGTTCCATTCACACTTCCAGAAGTCAGTTAGCTGTTGGCTGATTTAATATGGTCTCAGGACAACTGTGGTAACAAGGCTCTGTCCCTCCTGTCTCAACCTCCAGCATGTTATTCAAGACATGTTGTCATGGCCGTGATAGAAGAGTGCTGAGTGAGCAAAAGGAAACACACAAGGCACTTAGGGTTTAGACAGAACTGGCACAGCATAACCTCCACAACTGGCCCAGGAAAGTAACAGGGCAGAATCAAGGGGTAGGAATATTGACCCCACCTCTCGACAGGAGGAGCTTCAAATAGTAAAGAGGGAGAGGTAAAGAATTGGGTCTTGATTACAGTTTACCACAGCAACCTTGGAGGTCTTGTGGCTCAGAGCATGAAAGTCTCCAGTTCTCTACAGTGCCTGTCCTTGAGGGTGGGAATGCTCCCCAGGGGACCTAGATTTTTGAAAACCCTGTTTCTACCTGTGTATTATCAACTAAATATGCATGTAGACATAGAGTTTTCAAAAATCCAAGTCCCCTGGGGAGCATTTTATACACACACACCTACCCGCACGTGCACACACACTACACTTCCTTTAACGCTGTCTTGTGGACCCCTCATTCAAGGGTACTCTCCAAAGATGCTGAGTGGGCTTCAAGCCCAGTGTGAAATGGTTTCATAAGGAAAATGTAACTTGGATCTATTCTGGCAGTACCACAGAATGACATGAGGGACCAATGTACATATGGGTGAAGGGCACTCTATCATCTCAGTCTCTAGAACTCTTTTGGGGTCTAGAAGCATTTGCTTTCCTCTTTAGCTTCCCACTCCTGAACCTCCAACAACCTAAAACAAGCCTATATTTTTTTTTCATTAAAGAGACTGTGACTCTACTGACCCAGAATCCCAGATGTCCTCTCAAAACTTTGGTGAGCAGATCCAATCATTATTTCCCCACCCCAGTGAAGTGGCTGGCATCAGGGCACATCCTAGATGTCCTTCTGGTCTCCTTACAATCAGGCCAGAACCCAGACAGGCCCCACCATCCAGCCACCAGCATTCCTTAGTAGTCCTCAACTTAGTGTAGAGCTCATCACTATTTAGAAAGGAAAAAACTTTGTGTGGACACCTCTGTCTCCTCCCTGCAAGCATATTATTCTAGGTGCAAAATAAACTATAAAAAAATGACAACCAAAGGCTTGCTCATCCCCTATGACTCTAGAGGGGAATTCCAATCACACAGAGAACACCCTGTCCCTTCCTCCCACCTTTTCCACCCAACAGAAGAGGAGGAACTAGCCTTGGGGAGGGGATTGTTTTCCTGTTCCACTGTCTGTAAGCACATTTTCCAGATCATTCCTTTTCAATTTCAGAAAGTCTCCACTCCAAATGAGGCCCGGTGTTGGACCAACCTCATGATGTACTTCCTACTTCTCATAGGTAAAATGTTTATCAGCCTGAAGGGAAATGGCAAATCCACAGGGCAATAGAGAGAACATGCACAATGTTGGCTGATAAACAGAGTTTTGCTCATGGTAGCTTGGGGGGTGAGCAGTTATTTTCCATGGGCTCTTATCAACAGGAAATCTAACTGTAGTTAATGCAGCGGGAGATTTTGGCTAGTCTCTTGAAAGAAACTTTTGAAAGCCCTTTAAGATAACTGTCGCTCACCTTCCAGACTCATTAATCATTGACAAGCTAAAGCTATCCAGTTAGGAGGAAATGAAGAGGGGGCCGTTGAATACATGTCAAACAAATCACACTCTCAAGCTGGCACCAAACGCAAGAAACTCCAGTGAGAGACAGAATGTAAGCTAATGTGCTAGATTAAATCCTAGCACTGTAATTGTGGTAGGGAGGGGGAAAGAAGGGATTGAAGAGTAAAGAAATACCATGGCTCTGAGATCAAAAACTTGAAACCTTAACTCTCATTTCTCTCCCTTTTACTCCCACCTCCAATGGGAATATATTACCCTGTCTGGGGGAAATAGAGTAGGAAGGTGGGGGAGACTCAAAAAGAGATAAAGCTATAGAATCCTGTGTTCCTGACTTCCTTAGAGACCAAGGTAGTTCTTGAAAGACTTAATTTTTCCCCATTAACTTTTATGAAGCCTGACTTCGCTGTAATGTTTCTTAAATGCCAGCCAGTTTCCAGCCAGGATTTTCCAAGTGCATCTAATTGCCCACTTTATCACAGGCACTATCAGGTAAATGGCGTTCCACCTCCGCTGGGCCTGCCTAAGGTTGACACCCAGGACTTGTCAGGCAATGGATCACAGAGCCAGCATGGGGGCCCCTTGCACTACATTCCTGCATGAGGGTGACAGTAAATTATGACATCTGCTTGGAAGATCGGAACATAGCTGTGCTACCGGATGCACCTCAACTACACAACCAGGAAGGCTTTTAAGATGTAATTGGAAATGCGTCTAAGAGCTCTTAAAGGGACAAAGAGCCTCTTTCCCTAGCAACAGTGGAGCAGAGATGAACCCTGGATTTTGCTTTTCTCTTTGATGACATTTAATGGCCTATTTTTATGTTTGCATGCATAATGCTACTTGGCAATTATAAAGTGCCCCAGAATTTAAATTGTGCTTCTATCTGTCCTCTCAAGACCCTAAAAGCCACTCAAAGAGTCCTCATCATGGTGATAGCCTAGGATAAAGAAACTGAGATGGAGCCATGGTGGGTGATGTGGTTTGGGTCAAAAGAAAGTGATAGGAAGTGCCATAGAAGGGGCCTCAAATCTAGGTCTTCAAACCCCTTCAAAACATGCATTTTACCAAGTTTACCTTTTCTTACCTTTTCTACCTTCTTCCTTTCCAAAAGTCGTTTTGTTAATTGTGGCTTTGGAAATATGGGGTTATATTTTTGTACATGTATGCCTTTTTAGTCTAAACTTTTACAGGACTGACACTGAAACTGGTCATCAAAAAAAGACAAAACAAAATTCAAAGAAACACCAAAACCAAAATGGAAAAATAATCCTCTCTTAACTAATCAAAGTAGATTTTTTTGAAGGAGCTCATGGGAAAAATAAAGAAGGAAGGAGAATAAGTGACTGGCAGCATAAGATTATCAATGCAAACAATAATTTATTAAAACTTTCAGTGGAATAAGTTGGGATTTCAGACAAACTCTACACAAGATGGGAAGGGTGAAGATGTAACTTGAGACATTTTGGGTCTTGGGAAGTTCTTTGAGTTTGATAGCATGAAAGACTTAATAAGCAAGCAGCAAAGTCAAGAATCTAAGCCTGACATCACAAGACACAGTGCAGAAGATGTTTCTCATTTCAGTGATTTTTCACAAAGCAAATACCCAGTTCTTAAATTTATAAAGAAAAAAAGATGGTGGTTTTGTAGGTGTAAATAACATAAATGCTGATCTAAAATGGTGACAATACAGGGTCACCTGGGTTGCTCAGTCCGTTAAGCATCCGCCTTTGACTCAGGTCATGATCTCAGTATCCTGGGATTGAGCCCCACATTGGGCTCTCTGCTCAACGGGGAGTCTGCTTCTCCCTCTCACTCTGTGCTCTCTCTCTCTCTCAAATAAATAAAATCTTTAAAAAAATAAAATGGTGATGATACAAATTGTCCATCAGCATCCCCACTGGTAAATGACAGATTTATGGCTTATGAAGGCTACACAGAAATTATGTGGTGCAAAGAGATCAAGATTAGGTTTGCTTCCCAACATGGCGACTTATTTTATGGTGACCTTGAGCAAGTCATATAACTTCTTTGTGCTTAATTTTCTTATCTTAAAATGTGAGTAAGAATGTCTAGTTTGTGGGGCTATAATAAGGATTAAACTGAAAAATTGGATAGAAGAGCCCTTTGTAAACTATAAAATGCCATTATTTTCACATGAAAACCACCTAGTATTTATTGAAAGTTATGCCATGCCCTTCAGGATTGAAAAAGAAAATGGCATTACTGATTTTATTCCACATTAAGCCACTGTTTATTGGGTACTTGGTATATGCAGGATGCTCTGCTAACAACACTGGCTTCCTCTAAATAGAGTAAGACATGGTCATGACCACTGGAATGTTACATTGGTCTAGATCAAAGCTACCATATATATATGCATGTGTTTCTATTCCTTTTGTCCAGCATTTACTGAGTAGTCATTGCCTTAAATGTATAGAATGGTTGGCACGTGTGTGCATGCACACATGCGTGTGCATGTATGCATATATGCGTAAATAGGCAGATTCTACATTATGATGTGTATTATGACAAAATAATTTTATGAGTCTATTTTATTATAAAATTTTCTAAAAGAGAGTTTCCAGAAAGCTTAATATATGCACTTAGTTCTAGACCTGGAACTATTTATACATAAATGCCATTTTTTAAAAATAATAGTTCAACATATAATGGCTTGGATAATGTTTTTCCTCACTGTAGTTTTTGGCAATATCAGAGGTTAGTAAATAGATGGATAACTTAAGTGACCAGGAAATGGAAAAGCTGATATGTCACTGTAAGCAGGCATGACTGGTAGAATGAGGCTGGTTCACCACAATTAGAAGCAGTAAAATTCTAGAAAAAAATATGAATGGATGTGGCATCTTCTAGCCTTCCTTGCGTCACAGTCAATATTTCAAAGACACAAATAAAATACCACCTGTACTCAAATGCTTGGTGGATATATTGAACTAAAGAGGTTTTGTTTTTTAAGGTTCAGTGGTTTCCTTCGCATTCACTCTCAAGTTGCAATCCCGAGGTAAACAAGTGAAACATCCTCTTCTTTCTTCTATTAGTTAAACCTTTCCAGAAAGAGATATTATCATTGTTTCTGAGAGCTACAGAAATTACATAATAAATACTGACAGTTTGTGTAGATCAAGTAGAAGGTAAGTGTATTTAATTAGCAATATGTTTTATACTTTATTATAAACATCCATTTGTTTGAAATTTTACTGAACAATTACTTGTCTGCCTTCATTCTTAAGATACATCATGGACATTATTTTCATGCTAATCATGGGCTTCCCTAAAAGATCCTGTGAATCCTGTCATTTAGGAGCCTGGAATTTCGTTGCCAGCATTCCACTCCAGTCCACAACTGCTGATGTCCTTCATTACAGTTGTTAACACATCACGAAAAACACAATAACATGACCAGAATGGACCCTTCAGTTTTTCAAGTGGTTTGAAAAACATTGTCCTTTGATTCTTTTATGAGGGTTCCATAATTTCTTGGGGTTTTCCAGCTGCTTTTTGATCACTGGCCCTGCCAGCCTCTCTTCCCAGACAAAAACTGGGACACTTGATGGTGGTTGTGGTGAATTAATAAGGAGAAAAAATAAACAGAAGGCCCTTTTCCCATGTGTTTTTTTTAACTTTGCAAATCTGTTCACTGTACAGTTAATTTGGAGCTTGCAATGCAGGAACTCTGTCTGGCTCTTCTAATTCATCATTCCCTTCTGATGTTATTTCATCCTTAGAGAGTCCACAAGTGGAACTCACAGCAGGCAAATGAATAGATAGTCCTCTTTCCAGGTTCCCACATTCTTCCAGGACATCTGGGTAGCTGGATGCAAAGGCAAAGCAAAACTTTCTAGGATTTCCACCATCCAATCCCATAGGTTTAATATCTAAATTAGTGGTAGGCAAACATTTTCTGTAAATAGGCAGATAGTGTATGTTTTTGGTTTTGCAGGCCATATGGTCTCTGTCACAATTACTCAACTCTGTGGTCATAGCATGAAAGCAGCCATAGATAATACATAAATGAATGAATGTGGCTATGTTCCAATAAAGCTTTATTTATGGACACTACAAATTGAGTTTCCTATAATTTTCATGTGTCATAAAATAGTCGTCTTGTGTTGATTTTTTTCCAACAATTTAAATATGAAAAAACACCTAAGCAAAAGAAGTCAATCAGAGAAAGACAATTATCATATGATCTCACTCATATTTGGATTTTAAGAAACAAAACAGAGGATCATAAGGGAAGAGGGGAAAAAATAAAACAAGATGAAATCAGAGAGGGAGACAAACCATACGAAACTCTTAATTATAGGAAACAAACTGAGGGTTGCTGGAGGGGAGGAGATGGGGGGTTGGGGTAACTGGATGATGGACACTAAGGAGGGCACGTGATGTAATGAGCACTGGGTGTTATATAAGGCTGATGAATCCCTGAACTCTACCTCTGAAACTGGTAATACATTATATGTTAATTAATTGAATTTAAATTAAAAATATGTATTTAAAAATAAATAAATATGAAAAAGTACCCATAGCTTATGGGGCCATACAAAACAGACAGTGGCTAGATCTGGCCCACATGCAGTAGTGTGCTAACCCCTGATCTGAATGATTAGTTCTTCACACTTATGTCTCAAGCCAGTACTTACCTTTTGGATCCCATAATTGATATCTCTACATGTCTGTCTCTGGAATACCTTCAGTGTCCAGAATGGAAGTCATGATTCTCTTCTCCCTGGGCCCAGGATTTTTCCATCTGAAAACAAACATTCTCATAGCTACAGTTAGAAAACTGCTAACCATTCTTGAGTGCTCTTGTACTAAACTCCACATCCAGCTCATCGCCAGATTCTGTGCATTGTACTTCCACAGCATACCTCAAATCTGCTCAACTTTCTCCATCTTGCCCAAGTTACTCTCACCTATTAACTGGGTTCCTTTAATAATTTCCTAATTGAAATCTTCCCTTTTCCGTCTTTCCTATTAGCTAAGTCATTGCAGAATGAGTTACTTTCATTGCTTCTGAGGTATACAGAAACTGTGTGATGAATATTGACAATATATGTAGGTGAACCAGAAATTTCCATAACTACCCTCAGTTCATTTTGCTATACAACGTCTGAGGTGAACTTGCTGAATCATTAGTCATAAAATCTCTCTGATGGCTTTCCTTTGCCCTGAAAAATAACCCAAGCTCCTAATTAAATTCTTCAAGGTTCTCCCTGAAACAAACTCCATTTTCTCCTCCATCTCTTCACCACCTCTGATCACTTTCATCCTTGTTCATTACACTTCAGTACACTGGCCTTCTTTCTGTTCTTGCTGTTCCTTTCCTGGCTCCACACATTTTCCTCATTCTTCCCTCTGAAGTGGTTTTTCACCACTTCTTTGCTTGGCTGACTCATTCTCATCCTTTAAATTTCAACTTAATTATTACTTCTCCATCTGGCCACTTTATCCAAAGTAGGCATCTCCATCTTCTTAGCCTTGATGACTTCCCTCATAGGCTGTATCCTAATATTTAACAATTTTGATTGCCCCTTTTTAAACCCATTCATTGTCTGTCTTCCAAATGGAATGTAAGTGATGTGAGGGTAGATCTTGACTGTGGGGTTTACTGTATCCAAAGTCCCAGTCTGATACATAGAAGCTACTGAATAAATGGCCTACTAAATGAATCTATCAATTTAAACATGCAGACCAATCCTGTAGTGTAACTGTTAAGTGTATGCCAATTTTTAATTGATCTATACATTCAGAGAATGTTTTCATTTTTAAAGCTTTAACACATTTTTAAATTTATCTACCAAAAAAATGAGTACTTTTTTTAAGTAACAGAAACGCAAATGTTAAAAGGAAATCCCATCCTGCTAAGTTTTTGTCTTTACTTATCTAAATCATGTCCTTGAAATCTGTGCAGTTAACACTGATGATGGAAAAGATTCAGTGTCTAAGGTAAATGGAAAAGAGGCAGTATGCCACCAGGAGGCTGTCACTGAGAAAAACCATTAGAGATCAATTTATCCCTCAAGTGGAGCTCTAGGGAAGGATGTGGGGGCTTTAGTTCTGGAACTATGTCTTCTCTGTTGAATCATACATCTCTCAAACCTACTCTTTCTGCTTTTTCAAAAACATCATTTAATTTGAAGGATGATTAAGAAGTGATTTAAAAAATGTGCATGGATGGGGGCCATGACACGGGTTTCAATACTGTGTCTTTTTGGCCTGTGTAATGTCAACCTCCAACCCCCAGTGTCCTCCTCAGGGTCCCAGAGTAATTTCTCATTATACTATTATTTGAAGACTTGGAATATATTTGTAAGGACCTGGCATAATATATGACACAGACAAGGTAGACATAAAAATAAAGTCTTAGCTTATGTGTCATAAATGCTACTTTTTAAAGGAATAAGTTCAATGAAGTAGAAATGTCTTGTATGTTTGTAATAAAAAGAAAGACATCTGGCTTGAGAAGGATTTAGGCTATTATAAGTGCCTGAGATGAAATTTTTTTCACTATGTTCAGCAACTTGCTAATTGTGTAAGACAGTATTTACTACATTATGCTGCACTAATAGCTTCTGAAACCCAGCAACAAAGGTTTATAAAGGTTTATTTCCTGTTTATTTTGTATTTACGCTGTGTTAGGTGCACATTAACTATGACTCTGCTCCATATACATTCATCCCAGAACATAAGGAGAAGAAGCAGCCTTTCTTTGGTACATATCTTTCCCATTGCAGAAGAAAAATGGAGATGGTTGAATCATACATGACTCACAGCTTTAGACATGGCATGTGTTACGTTGCTCACATTCCACTGATGAAAGCAAGTCACATAGGCAGAGTGCTATCATTGAGCGAAGGGATTCACTCCTCCAAGGGAAGTCACTGCAATTCACATGGCAGCACTTAAGAGATTTATAATTCTCTTAACAAGAGGGGGCTTAGTAATTGGGTATAATAAGACAATAGACTCTATTCACCTGAATTTTTTCCCTAAAATTAAAAGGAAAAAAATAATTAGCATGCCTTCTAGACTTATGTGGACAAATTTCCTCCACCTGAAATAAACCAATAAAAACACTACTTTGTGGAACCAATAAGATGAGATACTTAGCATGATAGAAAATGCTGTTTTTTTAGTAGCAAATTAAATAGCACAGTCTCAGAATACAGTTTCCTGTGACTGATATGGCTTTAGTAGGGCTGATCAAATAGGTGGATTTAGTGTTAGATGGATAGGTCTGGGCAACACTGATTATCATTCTCCCAGGACAGGCTCTCAGAGCTGCAGTAAGCATGATTGCATTGAGCCTTAGGCTAAAGGATTTATAGTCTCCCTTAGTCAAACCACAATATATTGATTAAATATTTGCCCAGAGTTTATTAGATTTGGACTACCCAGAGTTGTCTGTATTAACAACCAGCAGATTGAATTTTCTATTTATACACTCAGTCATCTGTAAACCCTGGAAAATCCCTTTCCCCCTTGTATTACTTGTTTTGCCACCATAAAAATTAAATAACATATTTCAGCTCTCCAACTGGTACCTGTCTCATTGGTCAATATTTGAGTCCAAATTTGTCCCACTTAGAAAGAAATGAAATAAGTACTTTCATTCTCATTTTTAAATAGAGAAACTGATATTCAGGGAGTGAGTCCTGTCCTCTGACCATGGCTGGTAAGGGGAAGACAAGGAAGGTGCCCTGGATTCTTCATGAAGACAGTGCAACACTATGGCTAGGCATTTCAGTTTCCATGGAATTCCATAGTGGTAGACACCTAAACAATTTTATTATGAAAAATTAACAGATTTTTTCACAGAGAAGAATTAATCAAAATAGTTTCTTCCCTCCAATCAAGTTTAACAAACTCTTTTATAATTGTTATTATTATTGGTGTCATTTGTTTTTTAAAAAATATCAATTTACATATGATGCTAGATAAAAACAGTTTCCACCTTAAGAATCCTAGGTATTTTTTTAAGGATTTTATTTATTTATTTACTAGAGAGAGTGAGTGAGCCAGAGTACAAATAGGGGAAGCAGCAGGCAAAGGGAGAGGCAGGCTTCCTGTGGAGCAAGGAGCCTGATGAAGAACTTGATTTCAGGATCCTGGGGTCATGACCTGAGCCAAACGCAGACACTTAACCAATGGAGCCACGGAGGCGCCCCAAGAATCCACATATTTCTTCATATGCAAATGGCAGCCAAGTTGGCTTTTAGCAAGTTGGTTGCTTAGGGAGTGGATTTTTTTTCAGTCAATTGGTATCTTTCCCCATTTTTACTGCCCTAGAATGTACATTCAGGTTCAGGAGGACTGAGCTTAATCCAAAGATTTTAAGAAGCAAGGAATTGTTTGATGTGTTCAACTGTATATTTCTACTTATATCATCTCTAGAACTATCGCCAGGAGAAGCTAACCTGCATTCACAAAGAGAGTGACCATAAGAAATGGAAACATGAGTCAAATATGAGTGGCCTATACTAAAAGAATTTATACCAAATTAAGTCATCAGATCATCTGTCAGGGTCCTAACCAATATAATAACACTATCATGCTAGGGGGAGGAGTCTGCCTTCCTTTACCCTGAACTTAGCAATGTGACAGCAAAGTGGAAGAGGTCCAAGACCACAAGTAAGAAATAGATGGAAGTCAGCCTGAACTAACCATGTAAATTCCATAATATAAAGAATGAGAAATGCTGTCAGCAAGATTGAAGTGCTTGGGCTTATATTGCTGGAGATCCAGAATGAGCATCTAGTGTTTCTGTCAGAGATATTGCCTGATGATGTCTTATCTTCACTCTAGATTCTAGAGGAGGGGAAACTTGAGATGTGGTTTGAGTTATTAAAAACTGTATGTCTTTCATAGGTCAGTATGAATTCTAGATTATTATCTGATAATTGCACACTTCCAAGAATTCACAGTCAGGCTAGTGGTCCAGAATGAGTCCACACTGAATCTCTGAAAATAAATGACAAGAGAAACATAGGATTTTCTTCAGTTGTAAAAGTCAAATATCTCCTTACTGTGTGGGGATAGACTCAGAGGCATGGTATGTAGAGAGAGGTCTTAGAAAGGCAAGACCTGAGTTTGAAAATGATACAAAACAGTGAGATTTGCCACTTCCTGGGAAGTCTGATGGGCTATGGTAGATGGCCACTTCACTATACCCCTGGCCAATCATAACCTTAACATCTACATTGGAAATGTACCACCCTTGATGGATTGTTTGGGAATGAAGTACATTTCCCCTGAAATCAAAGTCCCCTACGTGATCAATTCAAACTCTCAAAATAAAATTTGAGTATCAATATGGATGCTTACATGGACAACCCAGGTGACTCCTGGAATAACAAAATTTTTCCCAGACTATATGAACATTTGATATCTGTTGCTACCATTTATGGGTTTATACTCAGTAGCTAAGCAATGTATGAGGACAGGAAAAGTTGAGAAAACTGAAGTGAGGGAAATCAGAGGGGGAGACGAATCATGAGAGCCTATGGACTGCAGGAAACAAACTGAGGGTTTCAGAGAGGAGGGTGTGGGGGGATGGGTTAGCACGGTGATGGGTTAAGGAGGGCACATATTGCAATGAGCACTGGGTGTTATACACAAACAATGAATCATGGAACACTACATTAAAAACTAATGAAGTACTGTATGGTGACTAACATATAAAAATGAAAAGTTTGGATTAAGAATGTTCAGAAGCCACAAATTCCAATTAGATTTTGATACACCCCTTCCTCTCTTAAAGACAAATAAAGGGTATGTGTGAAACTTCTAAGAATAATACCATTCTTGGAAATTTCAAATATTAAATTCTTCCAAAAAAACATTTTTGGGTTATCTCTACTTGGCTGGTGCAGTAAGTATGTCACTAGTCCACCCATGTGATTATCTAGCAGTGAGATGGGCTCATTAATCTTGGCCACTAATAACATTTGCTGTGAATTTTGCTTCCATAAATCACTGAGCATGTGTTTCCTGCACTGTAGAATGAGACTAAATCTTCAGTGATTTCAGAAGTTTTAAGAGAGAGGCTACAAAGATGAGTCCATGATGCATACAGACTGCCAAGTCTGTTTCTGTAATATCCTGAATGAATTTTTAAACCAGAGAAGAACAGCAAAGCTATTAGCTACCTGAGAGAAACAGGCAGTCAAGACTGAATCACAATGACTTAGAGATGGGAATGAGCTCAGGCCAATCACATAATACTTGCTATTGTGCTCTGGCTTAGTCACAGTCAAATTCAGGAAGCACATTCCATTAGACTAAATAAAGCTTCGATCCTGTGTAAAATTTCCAGCTTGAATAGGCAGCCATCCTATCACTCATCAGGCTAGATGCATTTAATGGGTGTAATTTCTTCCTCATATTTCTATGCGTTTATTGTTTCATTTTTATTATAGGAATCTGCACATATTATTAAGTTTATTATTTTGTGTTAAGCCTAGGCTTAAGTAAATACTCTTCGACAGGGTGTACATGCAAACATGTTTCCTTTAGATTGTCGAAAGAATGGGGCCATCTGATTCAACTGAACTATGAGATTAGAAGAAAGGAAAAGTGAAAAAAAAAAAAACTTATCAAGCACCAAGCCAATGTAATGTAAGAGTTTATAGACATTATTTTAGGGGGGAAGGGATTGTAAGATGTGAATTCCTCAATTCCAGAAGTTCTGATTCTGTAGACTCAAGATGGAATTCAGAAAAAACGTATTTTAAGAAAGCTTCACAAGTGATTTTGATATAGGTGAACACTGCCTTGGGCCTCTGTAAACTACATTAAACTTAATTTGCTTAAGTCCTTAAATTGCTTAGAGGAAAAGGGAAGGTAGATGAATGTTCTTTTTATTCTACGCAGGCCAATTATCTGAGAAGCTGAATGTCAGAAATTATCCCTGCAACATTTTTATTGTAGGATTGAAGTTCATTTTCCAGAGCTGCTGAGCCACACAGCTCTTGAGGATTATATGAGCCAGGCCTCTGCCGGCTGCTGGCTGACCAGAGCTTCAGTCTGAAGCAAGTGCTCATTAAGCATGATTAAGGAGATATATATGATTAAGGAGATATATATGATTAAGGAGATATATATGATTAAGGAGATATATCTCCTTGAAGATATTATCTGTGTAATATGTTTTTTTCTTGTGGATTTTCCAAAGTTATGGTATGCCCCGGACTAAAGTCAATATGAAAATATGCCCCAAAGTAGAGATTTAGACCTTCAGTAACTGGGAATAGGAGGTGGTTTATTTAGTTATTTGGGGGTTTGAGGGATAGTCAGGCTGAAGGTGTTTCTATTAAAAATTCTCCAGAGTTCCCCCAGAAGGTGGCCCTGAGACAAAGATTTAGAAGTAAATTGTTTGGGAGGAGTTTTAGGAAGCACTGGTAGAGGAGCCAGGAGCAATGAGACTGACAATGGAAGGCAGTCAATAAGGATGCTTTATCAAAGCAGTGACTGTGGACAACTGGGGCTCAGTTCTAACTGGGGAACTCTGGGAGACAGGGTAGAACATGTGCTTCAGGATTAGCTTCCTCAAGGGCAGCAGGAGCGAGACTGTTGAACACCAACTCCCATCAGTCATTGGTTGAAGGCTGCTCCGGGGGGACTTTCATTCCCAAGTACTTCAAGCCTGCCTCTTGCAGCACAGGCAGATCTGGCTCCAGAGCAAGTCCTCAGGCCAAGGTGCAGGCTCTGGCTTTTGAGATTCAAGCATGTGTCTTGAAATGGTAAGGGCCAAGGATGCAGGAAGAGTACTGAAAGCATAAGCTTTCAGAGATTTGGAAAATTTAAATCTTTGAAGCCAGCTACTCTTAGTGTAAAGGACAATGGAAGAAAGGACTCGACAGGTAAGAGCCAAGCCTTACTACATTTACTGTGTCTCTTCTGTAAAAACACTAAGCCAGGTTAAAAGCACCGTGAGCTACTGGCTGCCCTGATTATCAATCCATGAATGGTATTAAGTTATCACAGTGATGAATTGGATGTGTGGTGCCAGTTCACTTGGATTTCCATTTGAGAGTCCTTCCATAACGGGTGAAATGTAAAATTTTCCTTATCCCCCAAAGTTGGGAATATGTTCAGTGGAAATTTTTAAAGCACCTCTTGCTTGAATGTCCTAGCTCTGTTACATGTTTTTCCCTCATCTAAGTGTAGATTTCATGGTACAGGCCAACGTATCCCAGTGTCACCTAGAATAGATTTAAAGTGAGCAGAAATTCTTGGGGCACCTGGGAGGTGGAGTCAGCTAAGCATTTGACTCTTGGTTTCAGCTCAGGTCATGATCTCAGGGTTGTGGGATCGAGCCCTATGTCGGGCTCCATGCAGAGTTTGCTTAAGATTCTCTCTCTCTCTCTCTCTCCCTCTTCCCCTACTCCCTGGTCGCACGAGCTCTCTCTTTCTCTCATATAAGGAAATAAATCTTAAAAAAAAAAGTGAAAAGTAACAGAAAAAGAAAGTGAGCAGAAATTCTAAAACCAAATGACACATGACAAAATGCTGTTCACCGGCAATTAGTAATTTGTTTTCTAAATGAATATGGATTATATGCCTCTTATTCAGTGTTTATATAAAAATTACATTAAAATTAGGAATTTTTCATTTTAAAGAAAAAGGAAAAAATTTTAATGAATTTAAAAAGTTTTTCTCTGCCTCCACAAAGTACATAAGAATTGAATATGTAAAGAGTATCATATTGAAGGAACACCACTTTTTTAGCCCAACAGGAGAAGTTTCACGTGGTTTCATGTAGCACTTCAGGAAACCACCAACTTTGTTTGACAGTGAAAGTGATTAAGAATCTTGTGTTATTTTAAATATGCTCAGTACCTTCTCCCAAAATGTTGAAGAAGTGTCCACAGCTGCACAAACTGCAGCTTTGCAAAGAATTAAAACCACCTTCTTGTTCATGAAGGTCAAACAGTTATAGTGCTTATAGACATGATGCCCTAAAGCTATATGAATGGAATCATAGAGAGATTTTTTTCCACTGGAGATTTGCAAACTCATCAGATAGAGACACTGTAGAAAGTAGCTTGCCAGATTTAGATTTCATTCCGCCTCTGGTCTGTTCTGAAATTCAGAAGACTTCCTCTTGTATGCTCTGTGAATCAGAGCAAGCTTCTCTGTCTCTCTCTCTCACACACACGCAAACAAGGTACGATTGTTTGTGTCTTTAAATTCAGTTTATTCCCACTTCCACATTTTGCCCTCCAGCAGTATTTACAAATTGTAGAATGATTTCCTGACTACAGTCATGCCTGGGAATACTTTCCAAAGTAACTTAGCTTAAAGCTACCAGCATAGCACTGGGACAATTAATATCGAAAGATAGCCTAAATTGGGTGTCAGTTTCTCAGTGTCTTTACGGTGTGGTCTCTGTTACAGTTAAGAGATTCTGCTGCATTACAAACTATTGTCAAAACATCTTTTCTATGAGAAAAAATCTAAATATCAGTATTGTAATNATCTAAATACCAGTATTGTAATTTGAATATGGGTATAATTTTGCAACTTGGACTTATCCTTTCTGTTTTGCTTTATTGTTAAGACTGAAAAGACACAAATTTTAGCTGTGAAATCCCCCATATCACCACTGGCTATTGAAATCTTTATACCTCTCAAATGATAAAGCCATATTAAAAGTGTCCAGGGGCGCCTGGGTGACACANTCTAAATATCAGTATTGTAATTTGAATATGGGTATAATTTTGCAACTTGGACTTATCCTGATGATTTGGGTACTTTCTGTTTTGCTTTATTGTTAAGACTAAAAAGACAAAAATTTTAGCTGTGAAATCCCCCATATCACCACTAGCTATTGAAATCTTTATACCTCTCAAATGATAAAGCCATATTAAAAGTGTCCAGGGGCGCCTGGGTGACACAGCGGTTAAGCGTCTGCCTTCGGCTCAGGGCGTGATCCCGGCATTATGGGATCGAGCCCCACATCAGGCTCCTCTGCTGTGAGCCTGCTTCTTCCTCTCCCACTCCCCCTGCTTGTGTTCCCTCTCTTGCTGGCTGTCTCTATCTCTGTCAAATAAATAAAATCTTAAAAAAAATAAATAAAAGTGTCCAAATTAAAGAAATGAGATGATAAACTAAGTGGGGCTAGAATGAGTTGAGAGAGATGCTGACTGAAAGACAATGATACATTTATATGTATACCCCCCATTTAAGTTATACTTTTTTTAATTAAATTTTTAATCTAAATTTCCGTATAGTTAACATACAGTGTTATGTTAGTTTCAGGAGTACAATGTAGTGATTCAACAATTCTGTACTCTTGTGCTCATCATGATAAGTGTGCTCTTTAATCCCTATCACCTATTTCCCTCTACCCCCTACCTACCTTCCCTCTGGTAACCATCAGTTTGTTCTCTGTAGTTAAGAATCTACTTCTGGGTTTCTCTCTCTTTTTTTAATTTGCTCCTTTGTTTTGACTCTCAAATTCCACATATGAAGGAAATTATATATAGTATTTGTCTTTCTCTATTTCACTTAGTATCATACTCTTTATAATCCATGTTGTTGCAAATGGCAAGATTTCATTCCTTTTTGTGGCTGAATAATATATCACATCTTCTTTATCCATTCATCTATCAATGGATACTTGGACTGCTTCCATATTTCGACTATTGTAAATGCTACAATAAACATAGGGGTGCAGGTATCCCTTTAAATTTGTGCTTTTGTATTTTGGGGGTAAATACCCTGTAGTGAGATTACTGGATCATAAGGTAATTTGATTTTTAACTTTTTGAGGAACCTCCATATCATTTCCCAGAGTGGCTGCACCAGTTTGTATTCCCACCAAAAGTGCGTAAGAGTTCGTTTTTCCTCCATATCCTCACCAACACTTGTTACTACTTGTGGTTTTAATTTTAGTCATTCTGACAGTCACAAGGCTACATCTCATTGCAATTTTAATTTGTATTTCCCTGATGATGAGTGATGTTGCATATCTTTTCATGTGTCTGTTGGCCATCTGTAGGTCTTCTTTGGAGAAATATCTATTCATGTCTTCTGCCCATTTATAGTTGGATTATTTGTGCTTGCGGTGTTGATTTTTATCAGCTTTTTATATATTTTGGTTCCTAGCCCTTTATTGATATGTCATTTGCAAATATCTTCTCCCATTCAGTATGTTGTCTTTTAGTTTTGTTTCCTTTGCTATGCAGAAGCTTTTTATTTTGATGTAGTTCTGCTGGTTTATTTTTGCTTTTATTTCCCTTGCCTCACAAAACATATACATAAATATGTTACTATGGCCAATGTCAGAGAAATTACTGCCTGTGTCCTCTTCTAGGATTTTTATGGCTTCAAGTCTCACATTTAGGTCCTTAATGCATTTGGAGTTGTGTGTGTATGGTGTTAGAAAGTGGTCCAGTTTCGTTCTTTTGCATGTAGCTGTCCAGTTTTCCCAACACTATTTGTTGAAGAGACTGTCTTTTTCCACTGGATTCTTTTCTGCCTTGTCGAAGATTATTTGACCAATTGTGAGTTTATTCCTGGTTTTCTATTTTTTTTTTAAGTCAGTTTCTTTTTTTTTAAAGATTTATTTATTTATTTATTTATTTATTTATTTATTTATTCATTTATTTATTTATTTGACAGAGAGACAGCCAGTGAGAGAGGGAACACAAGCAGGGGAGTGGGAGAGGAAGAGGCAGGCTCCCAGCGGAGGAGCCCGATATGGGACTCAATCCCAGGACTCTAGGATCATGCCCTGAGCTGAAGGCAGACACTTAACGACTGAGCCACCCAGGTGACCCTCCTGGTTTTCTATTCTATGCCATTGATATATGTGTCTGTTTTTCTGCCAACACTATACTGTTTTACTACAGCTTTGTAATTTAACTTGAAGTCTGGAATTGTGATACCACCAGTTCTGTTTTTTTTCAAGATCACTTTGGCTATTCAGGGTCTTTGTAGTTCCATACAAATTTTAGGATTGTTTGTTCTAGTTCCATGAAAACTGTTGGTATTTTTATAGGGATTGCATTAAATGTGTAGATTGCTTTGGGTAGTATAGACATTTTAACAGTATTTGTTCTTCCAGTCCATGAGCATGGAATGTCTTTTCATTTCTTTGTGTCATCTTCAACTTCTCAGTAAGTGTTTTAAAGTTTTCAGACTACAGATCTTTCACCTCCTTGGTTAGGTTTGTTGCCAGCTATCTTGTTATTTTTGGTGCAATTGTAAATGGGTTTATTAATTTCTCTTTCTGCTGTTTTATTATTGGTATATAGAAATGCAACAGATTTCTGTACAGTAAATTTGTATCCTGCAGCTAGACTGAATTCCTTTATCAGTTCTAGTTTTTTGGTGGAGTCTTTAGGGTTTTCTATATATAGTATCATGTCATCTGCAAATAGTGAAAGTTTTACTTCTTCTTACTGCTTTGGATGCCATTTATTTCCTTTTGTTGTGTGATTGGTGTGGCTAGGACTTCCAGTACTACATTAAATAAAAGTGGTGAGAGTGGGCATCCTTGTCTTGTTCTTGTCCTTAGGGGAAAGGCTCTCAGTTTTTCCTCTGTGACGATGATGTTCACTGTGAGTTTTTCCTATAAGGCCTCTGTTATGTTGAGGTATATTCTCTCCAGACTTACTTTGCAGAGGGTTTTCATCATGGATGTAATACTTTGTCAAATGCTTTTTCTGCATCTGTTGAAATGATCATTTGGTTTTTATCCTTTCTCTTGTCGATGTGATGTATCATGTTGATGATTTGCAAATATGGAACCATCCCTGGATCCTGGGAATAAATCCCACTTGATCATGGTGGATGATTTTTTTAATGTATCATTGGATTTGGTCTGCTAGTATTTTGTTGCGAATTTTTGCATAAATGTTCATCAGAGATACTGGCCTGTAGTTCTTTTTTTCTGTGGTGTCTTTATCTGGCTTTGGTATCAGGGTAATACTGGCCTCATAGAATGAATTTAGAAGTTTTCCTTCCTCTTCATTTTTTGGAATAATTTGAGAAGAATGGCCATTAACTCTTCTTCAAATGTTTTGTCGAAATCTCCTGTGAAGTCATCTGGTCTTAGACTTTTGTTTGTTGGGAGTTTTTTGATTACTGATTCAATTTCTTTGCCGGTA
The DNA here is from genome assembly GCF_002007445.2 of Ailuropoda melanoleuca. Lineage (NCBI taxonomy): Eukaryota > Metazoa > Chordata > Mammalia > Carnivora > Ursidae > Ailuropoda > Ailuropoda melanoleuca. The sequence continues at coordinate 81,247,123 of NC_048230.1, read as the reverse complement.
TTCAGTCTGTTCAAATTTCCATTTCTTCCTGTTTCAGTTTCCTTAGGTTCTATGTTTCTAAGAATTTATTCATTTCTCCTAGGTTGCCCAGTTTGTTGGCATAGAATTTTTCATAATATTCTATTACAATTGTATTTTTGTGGTGTTGGTTGTTATTGCTCCTCTTTCATTTGTGAGAGTCCTCTCTCTCTCTATTTTGGTGGGGGGAGGGGAGTTGTGGCTGAAGGTTTATCAATTTTGTGGACCTTTTAAAAGAAACAGTTCCTGGTTTCATGGATCTGTTCTACTGGTTTTTTTGTTTTTTGTTGGGTTTTTTTTTTGTCTCTGTATCAATTTATTTCTGGTCTAATCTTTATTATTTCCTTCCTTCTGCTGGTTTGGGTTTTTGTTTGTTCTTTTTCTAAGCTTATTTACGTGTAAAGTTAGCTTGTTCATTTGAGATTTTTCTTGCTTCTTGAAATGGGCCTGTATTGCTCTAAATTTCCCTCTTAGAACAGCTTTTGCTGCATCTCAAGGATTTTGGACCACATTGTGTTTTCATTTTCATTCAGTTCCACGTAAGTTTTGATTTCTTCTTTGATTTCTTAGTTGACCCATTCATTGTTAAGTAGCATGTTATTTAACTTCCTTGTATTTGTGCTCTTTCAAGTTGTTTTCTTGCGGTTGATTTCTAGTTTCATAGCATTGTGGTCAGAAAAGATGCATGGTATGACTTAGATCTTTTTGAATTGGTTGAGACCTGTTTTGTGGCCTATTATGTGGTCTATTCTGGAGAACTTTCCATGTGCAACTGAAAAGAATGTATATTTTGCTGTTTTAGAATAAAATGTTCTGAATATATATGTTTAGTCCATCTGGTCCAGTGTGTCATTCAAAGCCATTGCTTCCTTATTGACTTTCTGTTTGGATGATCTCTCCATTGATGTAAGTGGGTCAGTTACACTTTTTCAAATGTGTGTCCCTATGGCTGCAGAAGTGGAGAATGATGAGAGAAATGCAGAACAAGAAAGGGAAAAGAAAGATAGTAAAGTAAAACAAGAAAGACAGGCATCACTGAAGGTTCAGAAAGAGAGACAGTCAAAGAATGAGCAACCATCTTGGTCTTAGTCAACGTGAGCATTTCACAGAGGAGAGTACTAAGGTGGTCTCTAAGGATTTAAATAATTCTAAGTAATTCTAACAGTTTCAGTTCTTTGTTTTTAAAGTGAGAATCTGATTTTAGCCAATGAAATATCTCAAAATGATTGTCTCTCATATCTTTGGATAAAAATATCTCCTTTAAAGTGATTTGTGAGAACTGCCTAACAGCTTTTTGGCATTTTTTATACAGAAAGATCAAATTATCAGGTGTTCAATCTTTGGAAAAGTTTGCGCAGAATTACCAAGTGGCAGAATACAGTTCCACATTCTGGTTATTTGAAGGCTGCATAGGCCATAAATCATGCCAGCTGATCCTTTCACTGCTCAGAAGTGCAGGAATTACCTACATATAGGCAGTCAGTCTCGAGTTTGCTGCAGTGGATCTGGGATTTGAACCAAGGACTTAAGATTTCTCAGCTACTCGGAGGTAGTAGCAAATATTTCTTTATTAGCAGAGCTATATCAAGGGTAAAGACACCTTAATCATTTTTTTTAGAGTGCAGATCAAGTTATTCCCATTTCACAGATGAAGAAAGACGAGCCATGGGAGAATTTTCCTTTTTTTTTTTTTTTATAACCAGCTAGCCACTGAGAGAAACCCATAGGGGAATACTAACATATTACCTTCTTAAAGTTACTAAAAGCTGCTAATATATAGGTGCTCAGGAAACAAGGAGCAGATGCAGCTATACATATTGAGATGGTTCTGATGGAATAGTAATCATTGCTATAATCTTAGAGGTTCACATTTCTCTGCTTTTATTTGGACTCATAGCCAAAGAAAAAGAATCTCTTATAATGCTAGCATTATAAACTTTTGAAGCTCGGATACGGAGCAATTCCGTACTCAAAATTCTGGGAGCTTCTCTGACTTAAATTAAGCAAATCATCCTTGTTGTCCCAAGTCCTTCTCTAGTCCACATCCCTTAGGAGATAAAAATGTAAATTCACATCAATTAATGGCCACTTGAGGAGTCTAGGTTTCCAGAACCTAGAGACAAAAAAACAGATTACCAATTTTGATATAACCAAAAAATATCAACATCGGGGGATTTAAAATGAGATTTAGGCCTTTCTTGTTCCCTTCAGATTTTGTTGTTTGGTTTAGGATAGGTAACGGAAAAAAACTTCATGGAATATTTGGGGGTGGCTCTTTATGTAAAAGAGGAAAAGAAAAAACTCCCAGTGTTTCCTGATTTCAAGGCCAAATGACAACAACAATAAAAAAAATGTAGTGTTTCTTTTGTTGATCCTTCCAACTGTGCTAAAAGTCCCAAGGGGAGTGTCAGCCCAAGCAAATTAAGCTGGTGTATCCACTATTTCACAGAGTCCAAGTTGGAGTCAGCATCCTGCCAAGTGAATATGTCTTGTTAGAGTTTGCATTAATGGATGATTCTTAGGGGGCTTGGGTCACCTTAGTGGCCAAACACCACTCCTTCATACTGGCAAGGTACTGACACCCACCAGACCAGACCATAGTATCCAGTAGTCAATTAAAGGATAAAGGATGAAGGAAATATGTCAGAGCTATATATTTTGGTTAACTCATTGTGTAAATTAAATGTACTGCTCATAATATGTCAGAAATGGAAATATGTTTACTGGTGGTATCATGTCAGTCCCAGGCAACCTAAACCTAACTGGAAATCAAGAGAACAATTTTTAAAACTCATCCAAACAGAAATTGAATATTAATTTGTAAAAGAATTATTTGTAGACAGGATAAATTTCCTATATGTTGAATCATTTTTGTATATTTTATATAGAATTTGATTTGTCTAAATCTGGTTTATATGCATTCTTTACAAAAAAAGACCTATAACACAAATTTCTTTTGGGTCTTAGAGGAAATAATTTATATTTAACTTAAGTTGTACAAGTAAAGCTCCAATGAATTGCAAATGCAATAAAACTTGTTCCTGTTCCAAGATATGTCTGGAAATCAGGAAGCAAAAGTAGATTTCAGTTTATTGTTGAAAACAAAATAACTCAACATGGATTGAGAGAAATTTCCTCATCTTTGGTTTAGAATAGTGAATTCCTTATTATCTGTAAATGTACAGCATATCTGTCAAAGGCAGAACAGGATGAATACAAGACTGAATAGAACAACATCTGGGGAGAGATCCCAAAAGAAGAAACTCAGTGTCCACAGCATCTTATCACAGGCTGAATGAAAGGCCATGATTAGGTGGGAAAAGGCATTCCATTAGGAAGATACAGAAATGCAATCTTTGCATTATTTACACTCATTAGAGACTGTTTTAAAAAATCATGAGAATAAGCTGTGGACACGTTTTAGAAAGGGTCTTTGAAGGAGCAGGAATTTAGATGGGAAGCAAGTCCTAAGTGGCATTTGGTCATTCTGTCCTGTGTGCACATAGAATGAACTTGAGAAAAATACATTAACTTGAAATGTACAGACTGTGTTTTACCACTGTGGGTGTTTTTCGTTGTGAGAAAATGAGTGAAGAGAAGTTCTCCTCAAAGGAGAAAATCCAAGCAATTTAAAAGAAAGGAAACAGGTTAATATTCAAAGCAATACATTAAACACTTCAAAAGCAGTAAAAAAACTGACTCTAGAAATTGGGAAAATATAGAGTGTTGGGGCTTGACTTTGCTTTTATGAAAAGCAAAGTGATATTTGTGTTAGAAGAAGCCAAAAGAAAGTCATGAGAGTCAGAATTATTACATGCGAAAGGAAATGGGTAACAATAGGCTTAGAGTACGCAGGAGCAGGGAAGTTTGATGGTTAATTTCAAGAACTAGGAGTCTCATAAAAGAAAATGGATGGGATATTACAAGAGAGAAAAATTTAGCATCCAACTGATGGGGAAAAAAAGATGGAAAAAACTTCTTTTCTTCACCTTAAGATATTACCCTCTTGAAGCTGCCTTAGAATGATCAATCTATTTATCACTCATCCCAACCTCCTTCACTTTACATTCATTATCCCCCTTGTCCTGCCCTAATTTTTTCCATAGTACAGGCCCTTCTAATGTACTGTATTAGTTTCTCATTTACTTCATTTATTGGATGGCATCATTTCCCTGTCTAGGGTAGAAGCCCACTGAGGGCAGACAGTTGCTTATTCAATGATGTGCCTTGAACCTCTAGAACTGCCTGGCATACAGAAAGCACTTGAAACATATTTGTTGAATGTATGAAAGAATGAGAAATACGATATTCAAGGAGTCAAGGTCACATCTTGAACTTGAACTTGAAGATTTCCCATTATAAAATAGGTACACTTGATAGTGATACATAGAGGAAAGAAGCCCCACATCATACTTTCTCTTGGATCCAGCCGAATTTATAGGAAAGTGGTAAACATTAGTGATACAACAGAAAATTCCATTAAGTATCATAAAGAAAGAAAATGAGAATCACAAGTTGACATGGCAGCTAGAGGTTGAACTTAGGAATCTGGCTTTGTGGTGTGTGTTCTAAACTGCACATAATTCTAATATCCTGCTCTCCAATAAAACAGTGTGTCTTAGTATCCAGTGCATAACACAGACTCATCAAATTCATAAAACTTCTTAATACCATCTGGTATCCAGAACAACTTTTATCAATTGGTAAAGCACAAATACAGTGGCATTTAATCTTGATAAAATTTAGTTTTAGGAAAACCTGAATTATTGCCTTAGGCTTCTCAAATTTTATAAGACCTCTAATCTAAATATGTGTTTAACAACCCCATTTATACCACTTCTTAGTCATCAGCAAACAACAGATCAATGAAATCAGTAAAGATGTTACTGCATGTTCCCTGTAAAGTGGAATGGTGGATTCAGATGCATATATGATTCTTGTCTTCAGAAGCTGAGGTGGGTTGATGGCCCACCCCATCTCCTCAGCACTCAGAGTTCTCTTATCCGAAAACCTATTTCTGAACCTTCAATGATGCCTCTCTTGGCATGAAAGCATTCTCTTGTAGAAAGAGCATGTGTGGCTATACGNCCATCTCCTCAGCACTCAGAGTTCTCTTATCCGAAAACCTATTTCTGAACCTTCAATGATGCCTCTCTTGGCCTGAAAGCATTCTCTTGTAGAAAGAGCATGTGTGGCCTATACATGCCAGAAGTATCAGGGAGTTAGCTGCCCCACATTAGGCACCCCTCAATTATGGACAAGAATTGGAGGATAAATGTCCCATTTCCTCACCCCTTGGGTGGAATGATTCAGAGGTGTGCTCTGCAGATTCTCCCAGAGGTTCTCAGTGGAATTATGCTTCAGTTGCTGACCATAGTTAACCTTGGTAATGTGCCTCAAACTGCCTGCATCCCATTCCCTGTCTCACTTCTCCATTCCTCTGTCAGCGCTCCCTGGAATCGCATCCTTAATACTCAAATCCTCATCTCAGGTTCTGCTTTTGGGGACTCTCAACCTAAGATAATCTTATAGTCTATTTATGAAGACAATATGTCTTGAAAGCAAACACCACCAGTAATTAAAGTTAGACTATGTGAGGAGAAGAGGATAAATGAGGTTGAAGATGACAGATACACTTTGTACTTTGGAGAGAATATGGGATATTTTGCAAGACTCTGGGGGATACAGTGGCTTTTCAGCTGGATGTGAGAGGTGAGAGACGTTAGGAGTCAGGAAAAGAGCACAGAGTGTTTGAGGGATTGAGGGGGAGCAAGTTGTTTCAGGAATAAGTCTCATGAAAGTTGGCCAGATACCTACTGGTAAGCAGAAGATGCCATCATAAAGTGTCCTCTGTTATTTCCTGCATGGCCGAAGGTTTAGAGTTTAGAAAAAAATAATCCTTCTACTCCCACCCCCCTGTAGAAAATCCCCAGGAATCATAATTTGTGTGTAGAAGATACTACTGGTGTCCTCACCTGGGTCTGTATTGCTAGCTGGGGTATCTATTCCCCAGTTCCTATTGGTTATGAATTGCTCTCCACTGCTCCCTTCTCTGAAGAAGTACCCTTGGCTGTATGGGAGCCTCCTTGGCCTGGGAGACAGCTTGCTGCCCCTCACAATGGCTTCCTTGCAATAGATGACTGACTGATAAGAATGACAAGGGGGTACAAAATGTTGGACCCCCCCCAAGCCTCTAGATGGTACATCTCATATTCCAGAGCCCCCACAGGATCAGGCAGGATGATAGGATCAGGGAAAGATGCCTGCTTCTCTCATCCCTTGCTCATGAAAGCACACCTTCAGTAAATCACGTCAACCAAATACCTTCTTAGGCTCTGCGTGGGAACCTGATCTAAGATTTCAAGTGTATGACAGGAAAGAGCCTTCCTAAGCCCACTGGGAAAGGCCTTATGGCTTACTTGGTCCTTCTCAGACCCCTATTGGCTCTCAACAGAAGATGAATGACTTTCCACCTTCTTGAAGCCACCTACTTAGACACTCTCAGACTTTCTTATAATCTGCTACTAGCCTAAGCAGAATGCACTGCCTAAAATGGCTGTATCCATTCAAGGTCCAGCAGGCTACTAACTGATAAGGTGGACGTGACCTCTGGCAGAAACAAATCTCCAATAATAGTAGCACAAAGACATCGGAACTGTTCTTTGGGCCAAACTACCCCACCCACATGCAGTGGAAATAATGAGCAGGTGACTTTCTGAGAGGCCTAAAAATGGATCTCGCAGGATGGCTTGGAAGAGAAGAGCCATAAAACTTTTATATAACAAATCTTGGGATCAATTTAAGGGATTGATGTGTGGGAGGCCCTTGTCCCAGGTCCTAAATGCATTGCCTGAATCCTCTGTTAAACTAAAAACAAAGCAAAACAAAGCACAGTCCCACTGTGCCTAATACTCCCCAGATGACTTTAAATGAATACACGCAGAGTATTAGCAGAACATGATGTTTTTCTTTCTTTCCTGTTTTTGTTTTTTCTTTTAAAAGGGCATTCTTCAAACTCATTGTGACATTGTAGTGCCTGTTGCTACTATGCTGTATAATGGGGTCTCTCTCCCTCTGCCAATATGTGGTTTTTGTTCAATGAATAGAAATGTGCTTTAACATTAGCCTAAGTAGGCTTAAGCAGGAAGTTTATCTGTAGCTCAAATATACATGCATGGTTACTTATGCATTTCTAATCCAAGAAGCAATGGTTTGGCCCCTTGAGGGTGGGAATGTATTTGAGACCCCAGTACCAAACAATAGACCAGTTACATATAAACTACTCAAAGAGAAGTGTGTTATACAAAATAATCCAGCAGTTCAGCTCCAGGAATACACCCAATAGAAATGTGGATACATGTTATCAAAAGACACATGTCAGAGTGTTCATAGCAGCATTATTTGTTAAGAGCCCTAAACTGGAAACTACTGAAATGATAATCAACATTGAACTGTGGTATTTGTATACAACAGATTATCCTACAGTGAATGAGCAATGTTCACATGTATCTTACTGTCTGAATGAATTTTAAAACATAATGTTGATAAGGCAAAAACTAACCTGTAGTTGTACACATCAGGATGGTTTACCCTTGAGGGAATGGGAGATAGGAACTGGAAAGGAGCATTACGGGGTGGCACTTGGGCACCAGTAATCTTAAATTTATTAATTTGGGTGCTGGTTACATAGGTGTGTTCACAAAATCATCAAACTGCATAGGTACAACTTTTAGACCTCTATGCGTGTCACTCTTCAAAAACGATTAAAAGTATGTGGGCTCAGTTGAACTGAATGTTTCATTATTTGAGGTCATTCAGACTTCTCTTTCTTCCATAAATATCAATAATCCAATGCCAAGTGGTTAAACTAAATCTGAGTTGCTAACAGGTCTCCTATTTTAGTTTACACTGGGAAGCACTGGTGAACCAACACAAATGACTGATTCATAAGATTCAGGGAAAAATACAACAACAGTGTATTTGGGTTGGGGGATGGAACAAGGAGAACATTAATTTGTTAGGTATTTTTGAGTTATGAAGATATTACAATAACTCTATTAAAAACCATAGGATTTGGGGGCACCTGGTTGGCTCAGTCAGTTAAGCTTCTGTCTTTAGCTCAGGTCATGATCTCAGGGTTCTGGGATCAAGCCCCGCCTTGGGCTCCCTGCTCAGCAGGGAGCCTGCTTCTCTGCCTGCTGCTCCCACTGCTTGTGCTCTGTCAAATAAATAATAAAATCTTAACAAAAATTATGGGATTTTAAATTGGGAGGGGGCTTGGAGAATAACATAGCCCACGCATATTACAGATAAGAAAACTGACCTCAAGAGGTTAAATAATAGGCCCAAGGTCACATGTGTGGTTAGAAGCAGCCCTCAGAGGAGGTCCAAGGTCCTTTTTCTCTAGACCACACAGCCGCCTTGTTTTCCAAACCTTCTGAGAAAGTCTGTGAATACATTTAAAATGTCAGTTTTCACAATTTTTAAAGATTGACTCATTTACCTCCTATTGGTGCAACACAGAGGATATGAACTGACTCAACACCCTCCACTCCAATCTGTCAACAGTCAACAAGTCAGCAGACTACTGGCATTTCTGCTTCAACTTAATGGTTGATTTTAATTAGCTTATGGTTTCTGTGCTCACTAAAACCCTTTATTTAGCTCACCCGAACAAGCTAAAAATCAACAAATATTCTCAGCAACTAAGACAACTGAGGCACTCAGGGTCACTTTTCAAAAGCAATGACATTTGCACATTTCTTGAGGGGATCACAAAGTTATGGAGGAAAATATCTCCTAAGTCTCTGAAGTTTACTACAGAGATTCACAACCTGACTTCTTTCCAGGACTATCTGCCGAGGGTTTTCAGCACTGTGAGTCTGTGGCTCTACACCAGACCTCCCAAGTTGGATTCTCTAGGGACAGGGGCTGGGCATCTCAATACTTTAAAAGCCCATGGGTGATTCTGGTGCAATCACAGTTGGAAAAGTCTGCTCCATTGCTCCCCTATGGCACAGCTCTCACCATCTTCTCTGTGATCATTTAAATATGTGAATATTTAACAAAGGAGTAACTGGCAAATGGTTGATTCAGCTGAACCAAACTTGAGTGTCTACTCTTTCCCAAAAGTTCACTGATTACATTCCACAGATTGATATATTGCCTCCTTGATTGGCTACATCCAACCAACAGACCAATTAGTTTTTTATGGATAGGTACTGAAAATTTCTTAATCTAAACTATGCTCTTACAATAGCACTGGTAAGGGTCATACACAAATTGAAAGAAAAATCAAAGAAGGCTATGAGAATGATCAACTTAACAGTGAGAGATTCAGCCTGAACTCTGAATCCAAAGTCAGAGGAGTCTAGGGGGGGTCAGAGAAGGCCGTGTGGATCAAAGGAAAATGGACTGTCAAACTGAAACTCATCATATTTGCGTTTTTGTTACAGAGACATTTCTACTTATATATGTAAGTGAGTGTTACCTTATATAACTAAATGAGTGTTACCACATTGCTATAGGATACTGTGAATTCTGTTAACAAGGACCTAAGAGATATAAAATACTGACATCATCAGGCATCAATAATTAATCACTGACCTCATTACTTAGTTCATTAACTAATGAATTCATATATTTTGTATCCATTATACAGTAGTTTTAAATAAAACATTTTTTAATGACTCTAAGCATTTTACATCTAGTGGGATGGCAGATACTGTAATATGGTGTTAGGATAAAATTCAAAGACAAGGGCTATGGATATGCAAAGGAGAGCTCCTGCCCCAGAGAGACCTGGTCATGTAAAGTCACTCTTGATTTAAGTCTCAAATGATAAGCAGGAAAAGGAAAGAAAAAAAAAGGTGCCCAGTTATGCATAGGCGCAAGCCCTATAGCATAGGCTTGGAGAGATTCTATTCAGTTCATAAATTCAGAAAGTTCAATATGATATGAACACAGGGCTCATGAATTTAGAAAACTCCTCTGTTTAGCTTACACATTCCCATCTCATGTTATCTCTCATGTACCCTGGACTCGTGTGTGTCTTCTGAGTTCTTTTTGGACAGGGGTCATGTCTACCCCTTTTGCAAGTATATCCCATGGCTTACTGTGTGGTAGGTCCTCAACACATACTTCTGAATGAATTTTTTTGCAGCTGCATCCTACTGTAATTGAGGAAACTGAGGTCCGGGAGATACAGTGGAGAGTCTAAAATCACACACAATTCAGGAGCCAAACCAGATATTAAAATAATCTTGGGGGCCACTGCTATGTCTAACTCTGCCATAACAACACCCATTCAAAATCCTTAGTTGTAGGACTCTTTTCAGCTTTCTGTGAATGTATCCAAAGAATACTGGGAGTGGAAAATTTATTTGAATTTTTATTTCTTTAAGTATTGGCTATTGGCATTATTGAATGCACCACAGAGAATGCATCTGAACCAATGACTCTGTGATTCAGGAATTCTGTATTAACCAAACCCGTTTTTTAAAAAGTTGGCCACTGACAGGGAAGAAGGTGGTGGAGTAGGAGGACCCTAGGCTCACCTTGTCCTTCAACTACAACTAGATAACTATCAAATCATCCTAAGTACCCCAGAAATCAGTCTGAAGGCTGGCAGAACAAACTCCACAACTAAAGGTAAAGAAGAGGCCACATCAAAGAAGGTAGAAAAGTGCAGAGATACAGTTTGGGGGAGAAATGGGTCATGGCCACTGCAGTGGGGAGAGAGCCATGGTTGTATAGATGGGCAAGAGACAGACTGACACACAGGGAAGCACACAGAAAAAATGAATCCCCATAGCATGGGGGAAAGTGACGTGGCCTGAATCTCATGAGTTCTTGCAACTAGCAGGGCTTAATGCCTGGAATTTAAAGGTCAGCGTACTTGGCTCTGAGAGAGCTAGGAGGACATTGGGACTGCTCTTGGAGAGAAGGCAAGGCAAACAGCCCATGGACATACAGCATGGAAACAGCAATCTGAAGAGCACCTGGGCACACGGTGGGGTGTTAGTCACTCATCTGGGAGCATGTCCCACAGAGGCACACTTCACAGAGAGACCCCTCTAGGAACAAAGGAACTGGCAGGTGCCATTTCCCTCTTCTGCCTCTCAGCATAAGCACAAGGCCACCTGCAGGAACCAGTACAGCAGCAACACTTGCTACTTAACTTGATTACTTCAAAACTTGTCCCTCTCCCATCCCCCCATACTCCAGAAGAACCACCCTTCCCAGTCAAGCTTGCATCGACCCCAGTGCAGCAGGCACCTACCCCCAGAAGACCAGCCCAACCCTTGCCAATACCACATCTCCTGACCTGGGAGTTTTGCAAGGCCTCAGTTCTGGTGGCGGCAGTGGTGACAGATCTCATTTCACAAGGAGACTACAGCACACCTAGTTAAAATGTGCCACACTGAGGCCAGGGACCAAACATTGCCCACAGCAGGCAGACAGCCTCTGCAGACAACTGGCCTGAGGGATAGAGCAGCCAGGATACAACAACAGAACACGCATAACACATACTGGAGATAATCCTGGAAGTACAAGACCCTGGAGAACTGGGGACCCTATACTGCAAGGCACTCCAGGATCTCTTCATAAAGCCATTACCCTCAAGAGCAGAAGACACAGCTGACTTTCCTAACACAGAAACGGTCACAGAGACTTAGACAAAATGAGAAAACAGAGGAATTTGTCTCAAATGTAAGAATAGGACAAGGCCACAGTCAGAGATTTAAGTAAAACAGATATAAGAAACATGCCTGACAGAATTTAAATCAGTGATCAAAAGGATACATACTGGACCTGAGAAAGGAGTAGAGATCATCAGTGAGACCATTAAATCAGAGATAAGGAATAACAGAGAGAAAGTACCCAATAAATGAAATGAGAAATACACTTGCTGGAATGAACAGCAGGTTGGAAGAAGCAGAGGAAAAAATTAATGATCTAGAAGAGTCTTCTGTAATTAAGCTGAACAAAAGAGAGAGAAAGGGAAGTCCGTAATTCCATTAAAGGCAATAACATTTGTATTATAGGAGTCCCAGAAGAAGAAGAGAGAGAAAAGGGGACAGAATTTATTTGAAGAAATAACAGCTGAAAACTTTCCTAATCTGGGGAAGAAAACAAATACCCAGATCTACCAGGCACAGACAGCCCCCAACAAAATAAAAAAAAGCAGATCCACACCAAGACATATTGTAATTAAAATGGCAAAATATAGTGATTTAGAAAAAAGATTAAAAGCAGCAAGAAGGAAGAAGACAGTTACAAACAAAGGAACCCCATAAGGGTATCAGCAGGTTTTTCAGCAGAAACCTTCCAAGCCAGAAAGGAAAGGCATGGTATTTCCAAAGTGCTGAGTGAGAAAAATCTGCAGCCAAGAATACTCTAACCCGCAAGGCTACCATTCAGAATAGAAGGGTAAATGTCTAAACAAAAACTAAAGGAGTTCATGAGCAATAAACCAGCCCTGCAAGAAATATTAAAGAGGACTCTTTGAGTGAAAACAAGAGACCAAAAATGACAATATAAAGATAGAAAACACTACAGCAGTAAAAATGAGTATTTCTGTAAAAAAAATCATTCAAAGAACTCACAGAAAAAAAGGATGTTAAATATGAAACAATGGGAAGAAAGAATGGGTCAAACTTAAATGACTATCAACTTCATATAGACTGTTATATGCAAAAGATGTTGTATATAAACTTAATGGTAATCACAAATTGAAAACCACTAATATGCAAAGAATAAACAGAAATAAATCCAAATATATCACTGAAATCTCCAGCAAACCATGAAAGACAGAAAGACAAGAAAGGATCAAAGAAAGTCTTTAGAAACAATCAAAAAGCTAGTAAAAAAAATGGCATTAAATACATTCTCTATCGATACTAATTTTGAATATAAATGGACTGCACACTCCAATCAAAGACCTAGAGTGACAGAATGGATAAAAAAACAAGACTCATCTATATGCTGCCTACAAGAGAATCATTTTTGACCTAAAGACATGCAGATTGTAAGTGAGGGGATGGAGAAACATTTACAATGCAAATGGATGTCAAAAGATAGCAATACTTATATTGGACAAAACAGACTTTAAAACAAAGATTGTAACAAGAAACAAAGAAGGACACTATACAATAATAAAGTGGACAATCCAACAAAAAGATTTAACAATTGTAAATATTTATGCACCAACATGGGAGCACCCAAATACATAAAATAATACAATAGTAGGGAACTTTAATACCACACTACATCAATGGACAGATCATATAAACAGAAAATCAGCAAGGAAACTATGGCTTTGAATGACAAGATGGATTTAACAGATATATTCAGAACATTCCATCCTAAAACAGCAGAATACACAGCATTTTCAATTACACATGGAACATTCTCCAGAACTGATCATAGACTGCAAAAAAAGCCTCAGTGAATTCAAGAAGATCAAGGTCATACCATGCATCTTTTCTGACCCAGCGCTATGAAACGAGAAGTTAAACACAAGAAAAAAATCTGGAAAGACCACAAATAAATGGAGGTTAAATAACATGCAAATAAGAACAATGAATGGGCCAACCAGGAAATCAGAAAAGAAATTTTTAAAAGTACATAGAAACAAATGCAAATGAAAATAAAATGGTTCAAAACCTTTGGGGTGCAACAAAAGCTGTTCTAAGAGGCAAATTTAGAACAATATAGTACTGCCTCCAAAAGCAAGAAAAACCTCAAATGAACTACCAAATCTTACACATAAAGGAGCTAGAATAAGAACAAACAAAACCCCAAACCAGCAGAAGGAAGGAAATGATAAACAATAGAACAGATCAACGAAACCAGGATCTGGTTCTTTAAAAAAAAAAAATCAATAAAATTTATAAACCTCTAGCCAGACTTATCAAGAAAAAAAGAGGAAGGACACAAATAAAAGCACAAATGAAAGCGGAGAAGTAACAACCAATACCACAGAAATATAACAATTGTAGTTTCTAGAGTATAGATCCTTTACCTCTTTTGTTAGGTTTATTCCTAGGTATCTTATGGTTTTTGTGCTATTGTAAATGGAATTGATTCCCTAAGTTTTCTTTCTAGAGTTACAGTGTTAGTGTATAGAAAAGCAACTGATTTCTGTGCATTAATATTGTATCCTGCCACATTACTGAATTGTTGTATGAGTTCTAGTAATTTGGGGATGGAGTCTTTTGGGTTTTCCACATAAAGTATCATGTTATCTGCAAAGAGAGAGAGTTTGACGTCTTCTTTGCCAATTTGAATACCCTTTATTTCTTTGTGTGTGTGTGATTGCTGATGCTAGGACTTCTAGTACTATGTTGAACACTAGTGGCAAGAGTGGGCATCCTTGTCATGTTCCTGATCTTAAGAGAAAAGCTCTCAGCTTTTCCCCATTGAGAATGATATTCATTGTGGGCTTTTTATAGATGGTTTTTATGATATCAAGGAATTTTCCCTCTATCCCTACACTCTGAAGAGTTTTAATCAGGAAACGATGCTGTATTTTGTTAAATGCTTTTTCTGCATCAGTTGAGAGGATCATGTGGTTTTTGTCTTTTTTTTCATTAACGTGTTCTATCACATTAATTGATTTGTGAATGTTGAACCACCCTTGCTTCCCAGGAATAAATCCCACCTGGTTGTGATGGATAATCCTTTTAATGTACTGTTGGATCCTATTGACTAGGATCTTGTTGAGAATTTTGGCATCCATATTTATCAGGGATATTGGTCTGTAATTCTCCTTTTTGATGGGGTGTCTGCCTGGTTTGAGATCAAGGTAATGCTGGATATTACAGATAAAGGGCTGGTATCCAAGATCTATAAAGAAGTTCTCAAACTCAACACCCAAAAAACAAATAATCAAGTCAAAAAATGGGAAGAAGACATGAACAGACACTTCTCTAAAGAAGACATATGAATGGCTAATGGACACACGAAAAAGTATTCAACATTATAAGCCATCAGGAAAATTTAAATCAAAACCACACTGAGATGCCACCTTATACCAGTTAGAATGGCAAAAATTAACAAGGCAGGAAACAACAAATGTTGGAGAGGATGTGGAGAAAGGGGAATCCTCTTACACTGTTGATGGGAATGCAAGTTGGTATAGCCACTTTGGAGGTTCCTCAAAAAGTTAAAAATAGAGCTATGCTATGACCCAGCAATTGTACTACTGGGTATCTACCCCAAAGATACAGATGTAGGGAAAAGAAGAGGCACATGCACCCCAATGTTCATAGCAGCAATATCCACAATAGCCGAACAGATAAAGAAGATGTGGTTCATATGTAAAATGGAATATTATTCAGCCATCAG
This sequence comes from Ailuropoda melanoleuca, assembly GCF_002007445.2. Taxonomy (NCBI): domain Eukaryota; kingdom Metazoa; phylum Chordata; class Mammalia; order Carnivora; family Ursidae; genus Ailuropoda; species Ailuropoda melanoleuca. The sequence continues at coordinate 81,231,754 of NC_048230.1, read as the reverse complement.
GATGAATCTCCACCATTTGTATCAACATGGATGGAACTGGAGGGGATTATGCTAAGTAAATTAAGTCAAGCAGAGAAAGACAATTATCCTATAGTTTCACTCATATATAGAACATAAAGAATATCACAGAGGACATTAGAGGAAGGAAGGGAACACTGAAGGGGGTATATCAGAGGGGAAGAAGAACCATGAGAGACTATGGACTCTGGGAAACAATTCAGAGGGGAAGGACGTGGAAGTGGGGGGGTTGGGTTATCCCAGTGATGGTTATTAAGGAGGGCACATATTATAATGAGCACTGGGTGTTATACACAAATAATGAATCACAGAACACTATATCAAAAACTAATGATGTACTTTATGGTGACTAACATAATAAAAAAAAGAACTATACCAATTTTAAGACAATATTATGAAAAATTACATGCCAACAAATCAGACAACCTAGCAGAAATGGATAAATTCCTAGAAACATAGAACCTACCAAAACTGAAACAGGAAGAAATAGAAATTTGAACAGACTGATTTGGTAAGTAGAGAAATTGAATCAATAATCAAAAAAACTCCCAACAAACAAAAGTCCAGGACCATATGACTTCACAGGAAAATTCTAAAAACATTTAAAAAGGAGTTAATACCTGTTCTTCTCAAACTGTTCCAAAAAATGAAGAGGAAGGGGCACCTGGGTGGCACAGCGGTTAAGCGTCTGCCTTCGGCTCAGGGCGTGATCCCAGCGTTACAGGATCGAGCCCCACATCAGGATCTTCTGCTATGACTGCTTCTTCCTCTCCCACTCCCCCTACTTGTGTTTCCTCTCTTGCTGGCTGTCTCTATCTCTGTCGAATAAATAAAATAAAATCTTTAAAAAAAAAAGAGGAAGGAAAACTGCCAAATTAATTTTATGAGGTAAGTATTACCCTGATACCAAAGCCAGATAAAGACACCACAAAACAAACAAACAACAACAAAAAAATAAGAACAGGGGCTCCTGGGTGGCTCAGTCATTAAGCTTCTGCCTTCAGCTCAGGGCGTGATCCCAGAGTCCTGGGATTGAGCCCCACATCAGACTCCTCCGCTGGGAGCCTGCTTCTTCCTCTCCCACTCCCCCCTGCCTGTGTTCCCTCTCTCGCTGGCTGTCTCTCTCTCTGTCAAATAAATAAATAAAATCTTTAAAAAAAAAAGAACAAAAAACTACAGGCCAATATCTGAGATGAACATAAATGCAAAAATTCTCAACAGAATACTAGGAAATTCAATCTAATGATACATTAAAAAAAATCATTCACTCCATGATCAAGTGGGATTTATTCCTGAATTGCTAGGGCGGTTCAGTATTTGCAAATCAATCAGTGTGATAAATCTCATCAACAAGAGAAAGGATAAAAACCATATGATCATTTCAACAGATGCAGGAAAAGCATCTGACAAAGTAAAAAATCCATTCATGATAAAAAGCCTCAACAAAGTAGGTTTAGAGGGAACATACCTCAACACAACAAAGGCCTTATTTGAGAAGCCCACAGTGAACATCATCCTCAATGGGGAAAAACTGAGAGCCTTTCCCCTAAAGTCAGGAACAAGACAAGGATATCCACTCTTGTCACTTTTATTTAACGTAGTACTGGAAGTCCTAATCACAGCAGTTACACAACAAAAAAAATAAATGGCATCCAAATTAGTAAAGAAGAATTAAAACTTTCACTGCTTGCAGATGACATGATACTATATATAGAAAATCCAAAAAAGTCCACCAAAAAACTACTAGAACTGATAATTCAGTGAAGCTGCAAGCTACAAAATCAATGTACAGAAACATGTTGCATTTCTATACACCAATAATGAAGCAGCAGAAAGAGAAATTAAGAAAATAAACCGATTTACAATTGCACCGAAAATAACAGGATACTTAGCAATAAACCTAACCAAGGAGGTGAAAGACCTGACTGAAAATTATAACACATTGATGAAAGAAACTGAAGATGATACATAGAATGATATTCCATGCTCATGGGTTGGAAGAACAAATATTGTTAAAATGTCCATGCTATCCACAGAAATCTACAGATTTAATGCAATCCCTATCGAAATATCAACGGCAGTTTTCACAGAACTAGAACAGACAGTCCTAAAATTTATATGGAACAACAAAAGAACCTGAATGGCCAAAGCAAACTTGAAAAAGAAAAGCAAAGCTGGAGGCATTACAATCCCAGACTTCAAGTTATATTATAAAGCTGTAGTAATCAAAACAGTATGGTGCTGGCACAAAAACAGACACATAGATCAAGGGAACAGAATATAAAACCCAGAAACAAACCCACAATTATATGGTCAATTAATCTTTGACAAATCAGGAGATAATATCCAATGGGAAAAAGACAGTCTCTTCAACAACTGCTGCTGGGAAAACTAGACAGCTACATGCAAAAGAATGAAACTGGGCCACTTTCTAACACTATACACACAAATAAACTCAAAATGGATTAGAGACCTACATGTGAGACCTGAAACCATAAAAATCTTAGAATACAGGCAGTAACTTCTTTGACATTAGTTGTAGCAACTTTTTTCTAGACCAGTCCCCTGAAGAAGAAGAAACAAACAAACAAACAAAAAACTGTTGGGACTATATCAAAATAAAAACCCCTGTTTTAAAAAATAAAATAAAATAAAATTTAAAAAAAAAGCTTCCATACAGTGAAGGAAATAATCAACAAAACTAAAAGGTCACCTAAGCAATGGCAGAAGGTCTTTGCAAATGGCATATCCAATAAAGGGTTAGTATCCAAAATATATAAAGAACTTCTACAACTCAACACCAAAAAACCCCCAAATAATCCAATTTAGGGTAGAAGACATGAACAGACATATCTTCAGAGAAGACATACAGATGGCCAACAGACATATGAAAAGATGCTCATCATCACTTATCATCAGGGAAATGCAAATCAAAACTACAATGAGATATCACCTCATACCTGTAGAACTGCTAAAGTCAACAACATAAGAAACAACAAGTTTGGCAAGGATGTGGAGAAAATGGGCCATCTGGCACATATGGTGGGAATATAAACTGGTACAGCCACTCTGGAAAACAGTATAGTGGTTCCTCAAAAAGTTAAAAACAGAACTACCCTACCCAAGATCCAGTAATCGCACTACTGGGTTCCTACCCAAAGAATACAAAAACATGAATTCAAAGGGATGCATGCAACCCTAAAAACATAGCAATAAACAACTTATAACAGCCAAAATATGGAAGCAGCCCAAGTGTCCATTGATTGATGAATAGGTAAAGAAAATGTGGTGTGTATACACACACACACACACACACACACACACACGAATATTAGACAGCCATAAAAAAGAATGAAATCTTGCCCTTTGTATTATTAACAGCTGGAAGAGAGGACCCCTCTCAGGAATTAAACATTGGGGACAGATAGTCAAATAGAGGGTGACAAAATACTCACCAATATTTCCCTTTTTTGGGCATTCTGGAAAATCTATATTTCTAAGCCCAAATGGATGGAGCTAGGGAGTATAATGCTAAAGAAAGTAAGTCAGTCAGAGAAAGACAAATACCATATGATTTTACTCATATGTGGAATTTAAGAAACAAAAAACAAATGAGCAAAGGGAAAAAAACTGGAGAGAGAGAGACAAACCAAGAAACAGATTTTTAACTATAGAGAACAAATTGATGTTAATCAGAAGGGAGGGAGGTAGGGGGATGGTTGAAATAGGTAATGGGGATTAAGGAGTGCACTTGTCATGATGAGCATTGGGTGACCTTTGTGCCATTGACATTGGTATGCAAATACATGATGCGTTAATAAAATTTTAGCTTTTAATTTTTTTTAAAAAGATTTTTATTTATTTATTTGACAGAGAGAGACAGCCAGCGAGAGAGGGAACACAAGCAGGGGGAGTGGGAGAGGAAGAAGCAGGCTCCTAGTGGAGAAGCCTGATGTGGGGCTCGATCCCGTAACACTGGGATCACGCTGTGAGCCGAAGGCAGATGCTTAACGACTGTGCCACCCAGGCGCCCCTTAGCTTTTAATTTTTATAAGCGTAATAAGAATAATTTAATTTATAATTTCAGGGGCGCCTGGGTGGCACAGCAGTTAAGCGTCTGCCTTCGGCTCAGGGCGTGATCCCAGCGTTATGGGATCGAGCCCCACATCAGGCTCCTCTGCTATGAGCCTGCTTCTTCCTCTCCCACTCCCCCTGCTTGTGTTCACTCTCTCGCTGGCTGTCTCTATCTCTGTCGAATAAATAAATAAAATCTTTAAAAAAATAATTTACAATTTAATAATTTATAAGCATAATAGTCAATTTAATCAGATCATAATGGGAAAAATGGGAAATAAATGGGGAAAATGGGAATAATGGGAAAAAAATGAATCCCCATTCACCCTTCAAGTGGTGAGTTCTAAGGACTGTATCAAAGACAGAAAATGAAAGAATTCAAAATTATGCGTAAACATTATCATAGAGCCATGAAGACAGAATTGATAAAGTCCTATCAATCCTCCAACAGTAATACCCAGCCATTAATTATATATTTCTCTCAGATCCATGGTGTCCTAGAAACAACACTTTTTTCAAGTCTGCAAAAGAGGAAAGCTGATAGCAATCTTTAGTTGGTGTTTAAAATTCTCAGTGCTGAGGCTTAGTTCTTTTTCTTCTCAGTTCTGAATCTGGTATGCCTAGCTCTATTATAATGTTTATAATCGCCCTCTTCCACCAAAATGGTCCCTCTCCCCCGCCCAAGACATTTTAAAGTGGTTTACAACAAAACCGTCCATCACAATCATTCTTCTGGCTCCACCAGTGTGGCCATGCCCTAGTTACTCAGTCTAACACAAACCATGTGATCAGGCTCTACCTAGACTAGGATTGCAAAGGTGAACCCTTAAAGTGTTCTTCAGACCAGAGGGTTATACAAAACACTTATTCTCTATGAATGTAAAGGACCAAAAGGACTTATCAAAGGTCCAAACTAGTAACCAGCATTCAAAGGGGTGATTAAAGCTTACCAGGAGTGGAGGAAATACAGGGAGTTATTTTGTCTTCAAATATATAATAAGATTTTTTAAAAGATTGTTTATTTATTTATTGAGAGAGGGAGCAAGTGGGGGGGGGCAGAGGAAGATGGAGAGAGAGAATCTCAAGCAACTGCATGTTGAGTGCAAAGCCCAATGTGGGGCTCAATCCCACAACCCTGAGGATCATGATCTGAGCCAAAATCAAGAGTTGGGTGCTCAACCACTGAGCCACCCACGTGCCTGAAAATATTTAATAGGATTTTAAGTAGAGTGCCCTGAATGCTCTGCAAACATGCCTGGATTTTTTTCAATAAGCTGTGGGGGGCCATTAAAGATAAATAAGCAGGGTTGTTTGAAGGAACAGCTTTGGCAGTAGGATTAATTGAAGTCCGGATGAAAAGCAAGGGAAGAGTTAAGGACTTCATCAGATCTATAGTTTTGGCATTCATAGCAGCATCTGTATTACCTAGGAGTTTGTTAGAAATACAGTATTTCAGGCTCCATCTCAGACCTACTAGCCTACAATCTCTTGTTTTAGTGAAATCTCTACTCTAATTGACAATGTTGCGTATGCCCGGCTTGGCAAGCCTGGCTCTCAAAGAGTTGGGACTGGCCCAAAGCTTTGTGTGAGGAGAAAACAAAACCCAAAGTTGATACACTAGTCAGGGCTAAACTCTGGAAGTGGATGATTATTTAAAGATTCAAGGCCCCCAAGTATGCACGAAATATAAGAACTTGTTCAGAAATGAAAGGGCTACAAAACTGAGCAGGAAGGACCAGGTTTTGTCTGGAATTAGGGTATCTGGAGGGATTCCAGAAAGCAACTGACGAAGGAAAGGAACCTTCTATGGAACAGCTGCCAGGGACGCTGTGAGTGAGGGTTGCATCCAGGTGCAGGTGGGAGGTGGGGGTTTGGAAGAATGTACATGCACAGGATGCTAAGTAGTTCTAACTTGGAAACAGAAAGCAGGCAATTTCAGAGTCATAATGGAGGAATAATTTACAAGTTTGAGTGACAGACTTTATGTACAGAGTGAGAAAGAGAGAGATGCTGAAGGTGACACTTATGTTTCCAACCTGCCGAACTACAGGAAGACAATATCAACTACATGTGAAGTCAAATGCCTAAAACTTAAGACAATCTTATATATTACTGAGGACTATAAACCTCTAGGATATTGTGTTTAGGAAGTGCACACTGTTTGCACCCGGTTAACTTTACACAGGGAACCTTTAAGAATGAGTAAAAACATCTAACATTTACTGAGCACTTTCTAATACAAAACATGCTTTCCAAAGTTTAAAATGCCTGTTATGAACCTCATAACAACTTCATGAACTAGGCTCTATTATTATTCCCATTTCACAGATGAGGAAACTGAGGCATGTAAAGGTTATTTAAAGACAAAAATTAGTGTCAAAGCCAAGATTTGGATCTGGTTAGTGATTTTATAGCCCGTCGTCATCATCATCACTATGCAGAGCTCTACTCCTTCCCTCCCCACATACCTTTATCCTCCAACCTAACCTACAGGGCATTTCTAAGTTCAAACAGGTGCCCAATTTTTATTTACTGTGCAAAAAAAAAAAGAGTGTTAGACAAGATTTTTGGTTCTTTGGAACCTAATATATATCTAAATTCCTGGAATTATTTTTATGAATTGAAAAGCATTAAAGGGAAAGATTACTTAGAAATAATAAATTAGGGGCGCCTGGGTGGCTCAGTCGTTAAGCGTCTGCCTTCGGCTCAGGGCGTGATCCCGACGTTCTGGGATCGAGCCCCACGTCAGGTTCTTCCGCTGGGAGCCTGCTTCTTCCTCTCCCACTCCCTCTGCTTGTGTTCCCTCTCTCACTGGCTGTCTCTCTCTCTCTGTTGAATGAATAAATAAAATCTTTAAAAAAAAAAAAGAAATAATAAATTAGCTTTACAAATTAGAACAGAGACAATTCCTGATTATCTGTGTTAATTAGTGACAGTATTAGCAGGGGCACTGAAATCCTCCAATATCCCACAAAGTTGACTCTGATCAGCCAGATAATTGATCTCTTACTACCGTCTAATATAGATCCCAGGCATTTTCAAAGGTAGCCTACATGAAAAAAAGGAAAACATGAAGTGATATAAAGAAACAAAGGTTATAATAAAAATACTGTGTAATTACAAGGCATGGTGCTCAAAACTAGCCTTCCTGATGAGTTTATGTCCACTTGCCAGTCACAAATCCATGAGTCTATGCATCAGTTTCCCCATCTATAAACTGGGGTCATAATAGTATATACCCAAATATTGTTGGATGGAATATAATGACATAATTCATGATGAGCATATAATAACAGAGAATGATCCAGTCATCATCAGATTAATAATCAAACCAATGCATAAAAATTAAACTGAAAATGGCGATCCCTCTTTTCTGAACTATCCACCAGACTACAGCCTATCTGTCTCTGTCTCCATCTCGCTTAGTTGTGGATTGAAAGACGAAGCCCAGGTTGGCAAGAAAAATCTCTTTTTAGTATTCTTTAAATAAGCTCCAGAGGGCTTTTTTCCCTGGCCACTACTGTTTACTCCAGCACTCAAAGTCAGCAACAAAAACTATTAGCAACCCCCCAAATCACATGGATATCAATACAATAAAAACCTTCCAAGATTCCATATCCTGCCTATGCCGCAAATCCAGAAACATCCACTGACCTCCTTTTTGCACTGACTGATGACAATGCAGATATTTCAGGCTGCAGTTCCCTGTTCACTGCAGTCTGTCTGAGGTTATTTTGCCCCTAGACTATTTTTGCTTATATGGTTGCTTTTGGCCGCAGACATTCAAAGAGAAACCAGAAAGATCCAAATACTTGGGAGGAACCTATAAACAAATGCAGGAGGAAGCATCTAGTCTGACCATGGCGCCCATAAAAGTTTCTGTAGACAGAATATAAGGGGCTGGGTTCCCAACACCTACTTCTTGAGAACTTGCCTAAATCTTTCTCAGAAGTTTAGCTACTTAAAGGTGCCTGGGTGGCTCAGTTTGTTGAGTGTCTGACTCTTGATTTCAGCTCAGGTCATGACCTCAGGGTCTTGAGATTGAGCCCCACATGGGGCTCTGCACTCAGCATGGAGTCTGCTTAACATTCTCTCTCTCCCTCTTCCTTTGCCCCTCCCCTCTGTGTTCTTGCTCTCTCTTTAAAATAAATAAAAATCTTAAAAAAAAAAAAAAGAAACTTAGCTACTTCACAGGGATGGAAGGATAGAAAGTGACAGGATCAGGTTGGGGAAAGCTTATTCAGTGCATGTGTATGTGTGTGTGTGTGTGTGTGTGTGTGTGTCCAAAAGACTTCCCTTTTGGGAGCTCAGAAGAACTGAGGGTAGCTGGATACCTGCCATTTTGTGCTTAGAGAAAAAATACAAATTGGGCCATATTTATTTATTTTTTAAATTAAAAGTCAAACAAAAATAGGTCCCTAGGTTCAGAAATGTAGAGAAAAACATCCAGCCAAGTTAAGGTATGTTTTAATTAAGAAAAGAAAATGTTTATAATAAATTCTAAACACTGTATGAACAGTATCTATTTGGGGATCAATAAGTAACCCCAAACCCAACAATAAATATCCAGACACCATTAACCACTAAAGAAATCTCTAATTCTGTAGAACCCTGAAATGCAGTATTCTGCCTTGTATAGGGCCTTCCAAATTTCTATTCTTTCTCTCAGTGTCAGGTTCTTTCTCTTCTCCTCCCCACACCATTCTGATTGACTCACCATCCACCCAGAAACTGATGCAAAATAAGGAAAGGAGAGAACCCAAACCACGAGACTGCTCTGGCAAAGCATAAATTCAACTTACCAGCAGTTTCATTCATCACAATTCTGGGTCACATTAATCGACATGTTGTCACTTTTGAGGGATTTCCAGCCATAAATCCCCAATGCTTGAATGCCAGAGAGAAAGAAAACAATGTTATCTGAAGCCCTACTGTCCTAACTTAATGAGAACATTGAGCCACTGACTCTAAATACATAAAAACAAGCAAACAAAAATATCCCAATCCAAAGCAATAAGAAAACGAGAAGGAATTCTAACTTTCACAAGTAACCAAATCTTAAAATGTGTACCTATTAAATACATCTTCTAAGACTACCTAGAAAATGACATGCAGTCTGCCAAAACAAAATCAGCTTATAGAACATTTTCACCTTTTCGCCTTCCAGCAAATTGCTTGTTTTCCCATCCAAACAATAACCTTATTGTTTATACTGAAGTACAGTACATGACTAGTCATGTTAGGAAGTGAATGAATTGTTGTCCTGTCAACAGAGTTTTTTTCCCACATACCTATTATATCTAGGAATTCCTTCTGAGGTTAGAAACTTTGAAGAAAATATATACTGCTTTCATCTGTTTTCATTATCCTGAGTTCCACTGGCATACAGACTAGGGCTGCTTAGCAATGTGAAATTAGTAGTAGTTATCATATTTGTATAGGTTTCTGAGTATATACTTTTGTATACGTGTCAAAGTCTGAGAATTTTGGTCCATGATGCTTTCTGTGTTTTATTTAAGCTCAGATTAAACACATGAATGCTCTGTAAGGGTTCAGTTTACTAACTGACACAGGAATATATGGAGACATAGTAAGGGCTTAGGATTGAAATGGGATATCCTAAAATTCTTCCTTTCCCTTCCTTCTCTCACAGCCCCTTGAAACTTAGGAGCCTGTTGGTGAAGAGGAGCTAGCAAACGTCCATCCCTATCTGATCTGGATGACACTCCCTTATTAATTAACCCAGCAAAAATGGAGCACAAACCAAATCTTTTAACTGTGAGTCAGCAGAAAAGCACTCATGTCTTCCTACCCTGTTCAACAGCCATAAAGAAAAAGTCAGACTGTCAGAGAAACTGATGCATGCAGCTGGATGAAATAAGTTCCACGTGATATCCATTTCCAGCCTCAGCCAAGGCCATGCCTACACTAATGAACACCTAAACTTTGCCTTCACATGTTCAACTAAAGTTGCCCACAAAACTCTTGCCACATGGACCAACCAGCCTTCAGTACCCACCATTCATTTTTACTTGCTTTTTATCCTGTAGTCCTCTATTTCTTTATTTTTCTTAAACAAGGAAGGGGTGATACAGTATGAAAAATGAAGTTTATCTTTAGTTCCTTGGTGTGCTCAGAATTCTAGGGCTGAATCACATTATGCTTAAGATGTCTATATTCATGTATGAATATGTTTTCTCAAAAACTTGCTGATATCTATGTATGAATGATTAATAATGATTCTTTAAGAAAAGTAAAATATTTCAATCTATTTCCTCTCCTGGGTGAAAGGAATGCATAGAAGCTAAACCTTCTTCTCCACCTTACTCTCCCATCCTTCCAACAGGCTAGCCTAGGCATGTTCTCATGGTGATGGCAGATGTGTACCAGTGGAAGCAGATGCATGCTAGTACAGTTATTTTTCAAGCCTCTGCATGTATCCCGTCTGCTAACATTTCATTGGCCAAAATTAGTCACATGGCCACAGTCAGACTCAAGAGGCACAGAAGTAGACTCCATTACCTTGTACATCAAAAGGTATGGTTACAAGCAGGAGAAAAGAATGGGAGTCATTAATGCAGTGAATCTACATCAGTCATAGATGTACTCATGGTAACTGATAAAAATACAGAGATCCAGAGATGAAACTAGAACCCAGGTCTCTCTTCTTATGGTTTACTCCTCTTTTTATGACACTCACTGCCATTATTTTATTAAAGAGCAAGGAAATGACTCATAAAGTAAAGCATAATCAATTTCAGTATTATCAGATGTAATCCATACTCTCTAAAATAGTACGTTAGAATACTGTATTTATAAAATATATGTGAACCGAGCATGAAAAATTTCATTCCCCTGTCTGATGTTTTAGGAGTTAAAATCTTATTCTATTAGATTGCAGATAAAGCAACTATTAGAAAAAGAGAAACACAGGGGCACCTGAGTGGCTCCAACTCGATTAAGCATCCAACTCTTGATTTTAGTTCAAGTCATGATCTTAGGGTCATGGGATCGAGCCTCACATCAGGCTCCACATTCAGCACAGAGTCTGCTTGAGATCCTCTCCCTCTCCTTCTGTTTCTCCTTATGTGCTCTCTCTCTCAGATGAATTAATAAAATATTTTAAAAAAAGAAACATAAACTATGAAGGCTGGAGATACACTCTATTAAGAGTTACCAGATTTAGAGGCGCCTGGTGGCTCAGTCATTAAGCGTCTGCCTTCGGCCCAGGGCGTGATCCTGGCATTCCAGGATCGAGCCCCACGTCAGTCTCCTCCACTGGGAGCCTGCTTCTTCCTCTCCCACTCCCCCTGCTTGCGTTCCCTCTCTCACTGGCTCTCTCTCTCTCTCTTTCGAATGAATAAATAAAATCTTAAAAAAAAAGTTACCAGATTTAGCAAATAAAACTACAAGATGCTAAATTAAATCAATTTCATAAATAATGACTAATGTTTTAGGATAAGTATGTCTTATGCATTTTTTGAAATATACTTATACTAAAAAAAACATTATTTATCTAAAATTCAAATTTAACTAAGCATCCCCTATTTTATCTAGAAATCTTAAATCTATTAGCAGATTAAAGATACATACTAATCATAACTAACAATAAGTAGTATACATACATAGATGTTAATTCATTACTAACATTACTAAAGATTTTTCAGAGGAAAATTACTGTTAAGTATTCAGAATAAAGGTACCTTTATAATGAAAGTTGTCATATTTTGCATATTAATGTCTTCCAAAACAAGCTTTTCCACAAAATTACATAAATAAGAGAACATAGTAAGATTTCATATGTATATATGGCAGTTGATTCCATGATAGGGTTAGAATGCATAGGAATCGAAACTCATCAATGAACAATACATTCATTAAGGTTACAGAGCCTTTGCTGTGCCTTTTATGGGCTACAAAAGTGAAAACACGGCGAAGGAACTCTCTGGATTCCATAACCACTGTTGAAAAGTCTGCCCCAAAGCGGATGTAATTAGGAGATATGGATTCAGTGGCCTCAGTAATTTCTTCTCAATGCCTTTCAGTGCTCCACTGGCAAGGAGATATCACTGAGTAGATTCACATCCATGTACTTCTCTCTAGGAATTCCAGACACAATGCCTGTGATCCCAACATTGGAGCCCACTGTTTGTGAGGAAAGGAAACAAATGGGTAGCTGAGAGAATCCAAAATTGTAAAAAGAAAAAAAAAGTAAAAAGTTAAATAAATGTAAAAGATTTTTGTCAATGTGAATCAGTATATGACATGAAGAGTTCATAACTGTCTGGTGGTTTTATCAATAGCTGTCAGGGGGAAGGAATTAAAAAACACCACCAACATAAAACTTCCTCCTAAATCTGGCCAAGCTGTCTGTTAAAGCTGGTTCCCATTAAATGTTTGTTAATTTAATTTATAAAAGCCAAAGCCCAATGGCTGCTGTCTGCTATACACAATAAGGGCTGTATGTGTACAGGCTGGCTCTCTGCCAGTATATAGTGTCATACAGACTGGTATCTTGTATGTAAACATTGTATGAATCTTTAATAATCAAAAATTTAAAAAAAAATCTTTATGGCTCCAATATCCTTATAATGCAAAGTAAATACTGAACTTCCTGTGTTGAGATTGTGGGCCTTCTTATTGGCACATGGATGTGAGCAGGGGTTTGTTTCACCATTTTCATTAGGTCAAAGTTTTTACTTCCGCAAGGGAAAGACAGGAAGTTCCCTCCAAAGGACAATGAACTCTGTTATATGCTTTATCGTCACTGGACTGGAATATTAAATTTAATAAAACTCCTTATATTATAGAATGCTTGTTTCTAAGTTAAATATTGAATATGTATAACTTATGGACATAAGTATCTTAAGGATATGTAATTAAGCTTTTAATTTTTCTCTGAACTTCCTACCAACCAAGCTGAAATTTTTTAAAAAGGAAGAGAATATTCATTCTCTTTTCCTGGCTTGTATTCAGTCTATAATTATCCCCCACACAGCTTTTCTCCCTTTTCCAACCCACAAACAGGCAATGAGAGAAGCAAACATTGTTTTATTCATTCTGCCAATCAGGAAGTCTTTAGTAGGCATCTTCTAAGTGCTCTGCACTGTGCTATACAGAATGGAGGATAAAGAGCAAGTACAAGACATGTCCCTGGTCTATAGCAGCTTACAGTCCACTAACAACATCTCCATAATGGCTCTGTCTTGGGATTTCGTCATTTATATCAAAACTTCCCACTGGCCATATGGTGGCCAATAGTCAATGTGGATCCTATTGGATGCCTGTGGTGAGAAACACTGAGATACAGGCTAATCTCATCCATATTTTTTAAAGAATTATTTATTAAATGCTCATCATGTCCCACTGAAAACATCAATATATCAGTATTTAATCTTGAGTGTGTGTGTGCACAAGAAAGAAAAGGGGAGAAATTTAGTTTCAATGAACCTTAATAATAGTAATCTGAAATGTCAGTGTAGCACCCATAACTGGGTGTCTACTTCACCAAAGGAAGGGGGAAATTAAGGGACTAAAAAATCAGGGTGGATATTTGATACAACATTGAACAAACAACAGTTTAACTGTTGTTGTTGTTATTTGTTTTGCTGTTTTGTTTTCCAGTGTTAAGTGGTTGCCATGATATTCTGTGGATGTCATTTAATTCCCAGTCCAGGACGTCACTTAGGCATGGAGAGAATGTGGTTTGTTGATGAAAAACTTATCTGTGTGCAATATTCATGTGGACTTCATTCCTATTAAAATAAGATGCTTTATTTAGCCAATGAATTGGAATTTTAAAAAAATTCCTTTGTGCTAAAATCATCCCTATATCTCATTTTAAAACCAACCCAAATATCTTAGAACCAACCAAAGAGAAGCATTCAATCAGCACTTTGTCAAACTCTAGAATGTTGATTTGTTAAAACTAACATGTTTTTACTTTGTTTTCTTATACATACCTCTTAGTTTTATCCAACCAAGTACTTTTCCATCTGAACAGATGGTAGAACCAAGAGACTTTGACAAATGTGGCTATTCACACCTTTGGTATGGCTTCAAGTGAGTGAAAGTTGGCAACTGAGATCTATGAGGAACACTTGTGGATTTGGTATCTGAAGACCAGGTTCCAATGTCAGTGCTTCTTGCCTGATGGACATTGGATAGGCCCTTCAATGTCTTCTGGGCATCAATCCCCAGTCTTTTAGATAAAGATGATACACAGGCTTGTAGTGTTATGGGGAGGGTTAAATGAGAGAAGGTATGCAGAAATGCTTCATATAGTGGAGTACTGCAATATGGCTTCAATAACTCCATAAAAATAGGGCAGAACCACCTGAGAAGTCTTCCTGAAGATACCACTCAGAGAAACCTTTGTTCTCTCTTGAACACCAGATCTTGGTCAATCACGTCACCCTGTAGTTGCCCTGATGACAGAACCATTTGGAATTTTTGTTGCTAACCCTCAAGAAAATCCTAAATCTATCACAATAAAATTAAAGAGTATTTCTGATTTAAAAAAATAGTAATAAAGTATTGATGGTTGAGAGAATTTAAGTCAATAAAAACCTCAATAGGGGCGCCTGGGTGGCACAGCGGTTAAGCGTCTGCCTTCGGCTCAGGGCGTGGTCCTGGCGTTGTGGGATCGAGCCCCACATCAGGCTCCTCTGCTATGAGCCTGCTTCTTCCTCTCCCACTCCCCCTGCTTGTGTTCCCTCTCTCGCTGGCTGTCTCTATCTCTGTCGAATAAATAAATAAAATCTTAAAAAAATAAATAAAAAAATAAAAACCTCAATAAGTATTCTGTCTATGAGCTTAAAAATACTAGGTGCCTTATTTTTAAAATAACATATATAGTAAGAGAATTAACGTGAAAAGCTGAAATTAAGTGTCCATGGAAAATGTGGAAATTTTTAGCAAATATACTAAACAACTAGACTAATAAAAATCACTGTAAATAAAGGTAGAGCACTGAAACAAACAAAATCAGAAATGAAAGAGGAGAAATAACAACAAACACCACAGAAATAAAACAAATGTAACAGAATATTATGAAAATGTATATGTCAACAAATTTGGACAACCTAGAAATAAATTCACAGAAACATTAAACTCCCAAAATTAAATCAGGATGAAATAGAAAATTTGAACAGACCAATTACCAGCAATTAAAGTAAATCAGTAATCAAAAAACTCCCAACAAACAAAAGCCCAGGACCAGATGCCTTTGCAGGTGAATTTACCAAACATTTAAAGAAGAGTTAATACCTATTCTTCTCAAATTATTACAAAAAGTAGAAGAGGAAGGCAAGTTTCCAAATTCATTCTATGAGGCCAGCATTACCCTGATACCAGAACCAGATAAAGACACCACTTAAATAAGAGAACTACAGGCCATACTTCGGATGAACATGGATGCAAAAATCCTCAATAAAATACTAGCAAGCCAAATCCGATAAATACATTTTAAAAGATCATTCATATGATCAGGTGGGATTTATTACCAAGATCCAAGGGTGGTTCAATATTTGCAAATCAATCAACATGATATATCACATCAACAAGAGAAAGGATAAAAACCATATGATCATTTCAACAGATGCAAAAAAAGCATTTGACAAAGTACAGCATCCATTCACAATGAAAACCTTCTGCCAAGTAGGTCTAGAAAGAACACACCTCAACATAACAAAGGCCTTACATGAAAAACCCACAGCAAACACCACACCTGTTGGGGGAGAAACTGAGAGCTTCCCCCTAAGGTCAAGAACAAGACAAGGACTTCACTCCATGTAGTACTAGAAGTCCTAGCCGCAGCAACTAGACAGTATGAAGAAATAAAAAGCATCCAAAGCAGTAAGAAGTAAAACTTTCACTATTGCAGATGACATGATACTATATATAGAAAATCTAACAGACTCCACCAAAAAAATGCTAGAAATAATAAACTCAGTAAAGTCACAGTATACAAAATCAATATACCAAAATCAGTTGCATTTCTATATACTAATAATGAAGCAGCAGAAAAAAAAAATTAAGGGGCGCCTGGGTGGCACAGTCATTAAGCGTCTGCCTTCAGCTCAGGGCGTGATCCCGGCGTTATGGGTTCGAGCCCCACATCAGGCTCCTCTGCTATGAGCCTGCTTCTTCCTCTCCCGTTCCCCCTGCTTGGTCCGCTCTCTCGCTCGCTGTCTCTCTCACTGTCAAATAAATAAATAAAATCTTAAAAAAAAAAATTAAGAAAACAATCCCATTAACAATTGTACCCAAAATAGTAAAATACCTAGGAATAAATATAACCAAAGGGGTGAAAGACCTGTACTCTTAAAACTATAAAACATCAATAAAATAAGTTGAAGATGAAACAAATAAATGGATAGTCCATGTTCATGGATTTGGAGAACAAATATTGTTAAAATGTCTTTACTACCCAAAGCAATCTACAGACTTAATGCAATCCTTATCAAAATACCAACAGCATTTTTTTCACAGAACTAGAACAAATACTACTAAAATTTGTATGGAACAACAAAAGACCCTGAATTGCCAAAGTAATCTTATAAAAGAACAACAAAACTAGAGGTATCATAATCCCAGATTTCAAGACATACTACAAAACTGTAGCAATTAAAACAACATTTTACTGGCACAAAAATAGACACATGGATGACAGAACAGATTAGAGAGCCCAAAAATAAACCCAGAATTATATGGTCAATTAATCTATGACAAAAGAGGCAAGAATATGCAATGGAAAAAAGATCGTCTCTTCAACAAATAGTGCTGGGAAAACTGGACAGTTACATGCAAAAGAACGAAACTGGATCACCTTCTTATACCATACACACAAATAAACTCAAAATGGATTAAAGACCTAAATGTGAGACTTGAAACCATAAAAATCCTAGAAGAGAACACATGCAGTAATTTCTCTGACATTGGCTGTAGCAATATATTTTTGTATATATCTTCTGGGACAAGAGAGATGAAAACAAAAATAAACTATTGGGTCTACAATAAAATAAAAATCCTCTGCACAGCAAAGGAAACAATCAACAAAACAAAAAGACAGCCTACTGAGTGGAGAAGATATTTGCAAATAACATATGTGATTAGGGGTTAGTATCCAAAATATATAAAAAACTGATAGAACTCAACACCAACCCCCCAAAAAATCCAATTAAAAAATGGGCAGAAGACATGAACAGACATTTCTCCAAAGAAGACATAACAAATAGCCAACAGATACATGAAAAGATGCTAACCATCACTACACCACTAATAATCAGGGAAATGCAAATCAAAACTGCAATGAGATATCACCTCACACCAGTCAGAATGGCTAAAATCAAAAACACAAGAAATAATAAGTGTTGGCAAGGATATGGAGAAAAAGGAACCCTTCTACACTGTTGACCAGATTGCAAACTCTTGCAGTATGGGGGTCTCTCAAAAAATTAAAAATAAAATTACCATATGATCTAGTAATGCCCCTACTGGGTATTTACCCAAAGAATATGAAAACCCTAATTTAAAAAGATACATGCACCCCTACATTTATTGCAGCATTATTTACAAGAGCCAAATTACAGAAACAGCCCAAGTATCCCATCAATAGATGAATGAAGTAGATGTGTGTGTGTGTGTGTGTGTGTGTGTGTGTTGAATATTACTCAGCCATCAAAAAGAATGAAATCTTGCAATTTGCAACAACACGGATGAGGCTAATGAGTGTAATGCTAAGCAAAATAAGTCAGAGAAAGACAAATACCATATGATTTCACTCATATGTGGAATTTAAGAAACAAAACTAATTAATAAAGAAAAAAAGAGACAAATCAAAAAACAGACTCTTAACTATAGAGAACAAACTGATGGTTACCAGAGGGGAGGTGGGTGGGGGGATGAGTGGAATAGATGAAGGGGATGAAAAGTTCACTTACTTTGATGAGCACCAAGTAATGATAGAATTGCTGAATCACTATATTGTACAGCCAAAACTAATATAATACTGCATGTTTATTATACTGGAATTTAAAAATCAATAAAAATTTTAAAAATGATGTAATTAAGATTTTAATTTTTCCTGAACTTCCTGCCAATCAAGCTGAAATTTTTTAAAATGATGTAATTCTCATTATAAAAAATCTCAATATAAAATATCAGTGTAAAACAGCTTTTATTTCTGGAAACAAATTATAAAGAGGGTGTATTTATTCTTTTTTTTATTGAGCTATAATTGACATATAACATTGTATTAGTTTTAAGTATATAACATAATGATCTGATAAGTGTATTTTGAAAAATGATTGCCACACCAAATTTAGTTAACATCCATCACCTCACAGTTACAATGTTTTTCTTGTGATGAGAACTTTAAAGACCTCTCTTAGCAACTTACAAAGATATAATACAGTACTGTTAACTATAGTCTACATGCTGTATATCCATAGGACTTACTGATCTTATAACTGGAAATTTGTACCTTTTGACTTTATTTATTTGTTTATTCTCTATTTCTAGGACCCTAATTAAGATATAATGCTATAATTCTCAAGCTTTATTGCAGTATTATTTACAAGAGCCAAATTACAGAAGCAGCCCAAGGAGCCCATCAACAGACGAAATGCCCCGAGGAATGTGGTGATGTACCAAGGCTATACCTAAAGCCACAGATGACTTAGAGCAACAACTTAGCAAATTGGGGTAAAATTCACCTATGTTTATATTAGTATAGATACATGTCTTGTGAAATAGAAGCAAAATTTTCATTTGCTTTTACAATAAAGACATGTCTAGAACTATTCTATTCCATATAGCCTACACCCCAAACTGCAGGAGCAAGGCTATACTCCTCTGCCAGTGGGGTCCTTTTGCAGAATTTTCAGATGTTCTGAAATAATGACAGTATCTTAAGTAACAGTTTAGAGAAAATGCTAACATATATATCCTCCATAAAAATCCAGGGCAGACCATTAAAACATGACTCATAAAAAAGTGCATGTTCCAGGAGCCAAAACAGGGAAGCTTGTTTCTGGCCAGGTTGCCTGTGCTCTAACTTTTAAGGAAACAACTTTATCTCAAAATGTGGTCCTCAGAGCAACTGCATCACAAAACCCTGGGAGTGCTTATTAAGATAAAGATTTTTTAGAATATATTCACGCCGAGAAAGGATGATCATTTTCGGAGCAATGGCCCAGGAAGCTCCATAGGAGCTTATAAGACAATTGATAGATAAATCCAGTAAAAGTTGCAAACAATATAACATGGTTGGAGGGATTTTAAATTCCCCTAGTCTAGCTTTCCTGTGTATCACTTTCCTCAGCTGGACTCTTTGCAAGAGCATGGTGCAGCTAAATCCCTAACAATTTTTAGAGCTGACTGAAGGGAGCCCCAAAGATTATGAATACCAAAACTCTAGGTGGAAAGTTTACTGTTCGACTGGAAATACTGAGAGCCTGACTTATAGCCTCATTCTTCTGGAGAAGTAGTAACACTCACCTAAGAAGAATTGTCAGGGTCACCACAAAGAAGGTCAAACAAAGAGGGTCTAAAACTCCCTTTCAATGTGCTCAAGTGCCTGAACAAATATTTGAATGGAGACCACACCTCAGACCATCCCTTCCTTTCACAAACGTGCAATTTCCCAGGTTGTTAAGAGATAGCATACTAAAATATGGTTCTATAGTCTATTAGTTTTGTATCTGACTTCCTCAGAGCAGATTTTTCTCAGTCTTTAATTTATTAATTTGCAGAGTTTTGAAGAGGAAGCTAAAAATGCAGCTGTCTTTTTCCTGAACTTACTGGACCAGAGACTGTGTTGGACAGCATCTTACAAGACCAACTTTCTGTATCTCAAATATACCTAAAGTAGAATTCAGGAATCAACATGGATCCACATCTTCCCCCAGGAGCTGGTCAGAAATGCAGAATCTCAAGCCCCCATCCCAGAACTACTGAAACAGAATCTGAAGTTTAATAAAATACTCAGGAGATCTGTATGCACATTAAAGTCTGAGAAGTAAGGCTAGAGAACACATTTTGAGAACCAGTGCCAAAGACAATGACAGAAATGGTTTTAACCTGGAAAACTTCAAGAATCGGTTTTATATCACCTTGGCTTCTGAAAAACTCTGGTATTATTTCCAAAGAACATCTGTTCTTGTGCAGGGAGTTTTCACTATGAAAACTACATCTGAAGGCTATGGAAAGCAAATCCTTATATAATTGAGAAAAGTCCAGATTTATGCTATGGTTTGTATCTTTCTTGGCCTATGGACAGATTTGATTTGCATCAAACTGTCCCATGCAGATAAGAGATGCTGAAAGAATTAGAACTCTGTCTGCCATCTGAATCTACTCTCTTGCAGAGAAATAGCCCATTTCCCAGCTGCAGCTGGGAACATATCATCCCATTTTTGCTGACAAATTGTCAGAGATTTTCCAAATTACTATTCCCAAGCCACTCTGTGTCCCAAGCACAGACTCTGAATCAGGTGCGTGTGAAATACAAACAGGGCTTGAATTGGGAAGAAAAAGCTGAAGCTCGAGCCTTAACAAGCAAAATGCACATGTTAATAAAAGCCACGCACAGCTTCAAGTCCATGTAAGGTATGGATCAACCAGCAAAAGCAAGGTTCCCATCGGAATCTTCCCAGCATACAGTCATGACTCATGCCCAGAGCCATCTTGTCCCTGTAAGAAAAGCATAAATCATCATCCATTCTTAAAAATGATGCCAAAAGTGCATTTTATTCAAATGCATTCCTTAAAATAATTGCTGAGAAAATAATGCAAGTGTGTTCAACTGACAGCTGACTCTTTAGTGTTCACATCTGGAGGGAAAAATATGTTATGGAGTAGTTAAGTGGATTCTAGAGATGCTGGGAATTCCTAACCCCACAAAAGTCCATCAGAGCTTGTTTTATTCTTTTGAAGAGGAAACCTCTATGCCTCAGTCACACCTACAAATAGCACAAAGAGGTCTCCTAGGTTTTATAATGCAAACCTTATATTTTCTTTCCTTTTCTTCTTTCATATTTTAGCCAACAGCATCAGAGGAAAAAAACGTATTTGTCATGGATTCCTATAATCTCTCCTCTCTCTCCTACATTCTTTCCACCAATATTCAAACAAGCTCAGGGGTCTTTCACAATTATAATAAACCACCTGTGACTCTTTCTCCTCCGGCTACCCCCCTCTTAAGCTATTCTCATTACGTCCGCATTTGCTTCTCTACCTCCTCACCTCCTACATGGAGTGGGTACCGCAGAAGCAGCCTCTGAGACAGGGATTCAAGGGTATGATCCCAGAAACAGTGATGGGGGAATAGAAGAGTGTGAGGACGGGCAGAAATTTCATGGAAAGGATGTTATGCAGCCAGTCACCACGGTAGGCAGCTAGAGCTCAGGCTTCCTGGCGAGCTCTGAGAAACAGCATAGGCTTATCTCAACTGAAAGGCAAAGGACTAGGGTATTTAGTTCTCAAATCTCTGTCTGTCATTGAGGTCTGTTTCTGCGGGCATTAACTCTGTCATTTTGGCTTGCTCTGTGCTTAGGCTAAGAGTGCACTTTAGCCAAATTAATAAATGAATGAACAAATGAACAAAAGACCTCAAGCAAAGCAGTCTTTGGAATACAGAAGTGCTACCAAAGGGATATGGGCAGGACATTAATACCTGCTACACCTTCTTTTCATTACTCAAGCCCCTGCAAGAGCTCTTGCTAAACTCCAATGTGGCTAAAATGCTTAAACTTATTTCAGAAATTATACTGCTTGACTTAATAGTCAGTAGTTTAAAGACTATCAGCTGCTGCTTCCCTCTTGAAGCTCCATGACAACACATTGTTTTTCGTTGTCTCCTTTCTTTCCTGCCACTCCTTTTCATCCTTGCTGACCTATCTTCTTCCAAACTTAAAATGTTAGGTCCCTCAGTTGTTCTTTCCTTTCCCCTCTCATCTCCCTCTCTCTTGCTGAGTAAGCAATCTGTTCCTAGGGCTTGACTTACCATTTATATCCCAACTACTTACAAACATCTATCTCTGGTGGCTCAGATCTCCTAACCAATGAGGCTGATGGCCTACATAATATCTGACATCTCACTATTGCTTCAAATGCAGTGATCAGGCACCAGACTTCATCTTCTGTCCCTCTTTTCCCCTAGAAGAAAAAAATGGCCCTTATCTAGTATTTCCTATCTCAGTGAGTAATACCACCTTCCACTATTTGGGCAAGTTAGAAAACTAGCAGTCAGTAGTTTAAAGTCGACCTTGATGCATGCCTCCCTACCACCTGCCTCTGCAATCTTCATTTAATTATTGGACCTTATACACTGGATCCCATCAGTGATTTATTCCTTAAATCCATCCATTCATGTCCATTTCCTGGTCTATCCTTACCTCTTACTATAGCATCCAAGTGGTTTCCTCAGATCTGTAAGGGAGCTTTTAACAATGCCACTCTGATTGTGTCACAGCACGTGGTATCTGGCTCTTGTCTCCCTCTCCTGTCCCATTCAGCACTACTTTTCACCTAGCCTTTCCTTTTCCGTGTATGCTTATCTCTTTTTTTGTTCTGGAAAATGCTGTGATGCCTCTGACACTGGAATAATAACTGCTGTCCCCTTACCTTTCTTTCTTTCTTTCTTTCTTTCTTTCTTTCTTTCTTTCTTTCTTTCTTTCTTTCTTTCTTTTAAAGATTTTATTTATTTATTTGACAGAGATAGAGACAGCTAGCGAGAGAGGGAACACAAGCAGGCAGAGTGGGAGAGGAAGAAGCAGGCTCATAGCAGAGGAGCCCGATGTGGGGCTCGATCCCATAACACCGGGATCACACCCTGAGCTGAAGGCAGACGCTCAACCGCTGTGCCACCCAGGCGCCCCACCTTTATTTATTTTTTAATGTATGCTCTCCCCTTATCTTTAAAGCCACTTCGCCCAGCATGTCCTTGCATTAACTAACTTCTATTCATTCTTCAAAGAGAAGCTTAAACACAACTATCTCAAAGAAGCTGTTCCTGCTTTTCCTGATTCCTCCAAGAAAAGGGTTGGTTCTGCTAGTATTCCATTCTTTAGGAAATTCCACTGAAGCTCTTAACTGTTATTATAATTCTAATGAAATATCTGTGTAATTAGTTGCCTATCTCAGTGAAAGCTCCCTGAGAACAGGTACTGTGTCAATTTAATTCACAGCTAAATACCTAGCACCTACAACAATGCCTGGCAAGTAAGATTATGGTCATTAGTCAAATGAATTTTTACCGACTATTGACAATTCCAAAAATCTAACTAAATTTAGCTTGGGTTACATTTGTTCTTTGCTTTTATATTCTACTTCTCTGTTTACATTTATAGGATGTTAAACACCATAGTAAGAATAATGGAAAGGTATTTATATTAGTTTTCTAGGGCTTCTGTAACAAAGTACACAAACTGGCTGGCTTAAACAACAGAAATGTATTGCCTCACAGTTCTGGAAGCTAGAAATCTCAAAGCAGGGTGTCAGTAGGGTCAGGTCCTTCTAAGGGCTGTGAGGAAAGGATCTGTTCCAGGCCTGCTTCTTTGGCTTGTAGATGACCATTTTCAAATTTACATGGCATTCTCACTATATGCGTCTCTGTATCCAAATTTCCCCTTTTTATAAGGACACCAGTCATATTGAATTAGGGCCCACCCTAATGACCTCATCTTAACTAATTACATCTGCAATGATCTTATTTCCAAATAATATCACATTCTGAGGTCCTGAGGGTTAGGACTTCAACATATGAATACTGGGGAGGTGCTTCCCCTGAAGCACACAATTCCACCCATGACAATATCCAAGTATTTTAAGCAGGGGAGATAAACAACTAGATTCACATTACTGATAAGTCATGTTGGTTACAGACGGCGTGAAGAAAAGATTGGGGGGGAGGACCAAGGCCTGATGAAGGCTAGGGGCTTATTATAATACTTACAACAATGCCCATCAGTGCAGTTTCTTGATTAGCGTTACACAGAGTCAAAACTCTGCTCTACTGAGTGCCAGCAGTATGACCTTCACTATACAGGGGTCAGTTTTCTTATCTATAAAATGGCTGTATTTTTAGCCTCACATAGTTTCTAATGCTGGAGGAAAGAGCCACAACTAGATTGACCTGTGGCTTTAGAAATTTATGTCTTCCCCCACTTTCCCCCAGTTTTCATCATAACACTCAAAAAAAAAAAAAAGACATTCAAGTTTTTAGGACAAAATCAACCACTGAGATGACTTGTGACTTAATTTGTTTATATGAATATATTTTGTGTCAAAAAAGAAAAATGTAGGTATTATTCTACCCTTTCAGTTTCCCATCTTATGTGGGCATCTTATAGGACTATCCAACAGAAAAATGGATTTTGGATCTTTATAAAGAGAAGAAGTATTAATTACAGTGGAAGCCAAAGACTCATCACATCATTTAAAACACCCTCTTCTCTACCTCTGTTCCACTCCAATCCATTCCTTTCTTTTCCTCTTAAATACATACCCCAATTCCCACCCATATTTTTATCACTACAAATAATGGAACTCTGGGCCTTGTCCCTAGAGAAGAATTGTCCAACTTATTTTTTTCCCTCCCAGTCCTTGGCACGTCTGCTGGGTGACCCACTCAGACACCTCAGAGGGTGGTGCTTCCCACCCCCTCAAGCCACAAGCAACAAAGCCTTAGTCATTTCATGCTCTTGGCTTTGTCATCATTTTGATTTTTTTTAACATTACTTTGTCATTAACTAATCTCACTTATGTAAGGAGAACAAGCCAGAGATAGTTAAAGAGGGCCTCTAGTTGTTCTCGAACCAAGCAAACAAACAAAAAGATAGCATTGCTTTTGCCCAGTGTCCAGAAAACAATGGCCATCTTGCCAAGATAGAATTCTGAATCACAGGACAATGTAATTTATTTATTCCATGAATTGCACTATGTAGCAAGCCAAATTCAGGCCATTCTTTTGGACATTTTAATAATTTTAGGGTCAAATGTCGTTCTACTTCCAAAAGGCAAAGGAAAATGGATTGTCTTATGTAGGAAGGAGGCATATCTGAAGTTACTGGGCTATTACACATATTCTAACCTTAGGTGTTAATTACAATAGGGTCATTTTAATTTTCTATAAGGCCAATTAATCACCTATATTTCAGAGATGTACATTTTGTAAGATATGAACATGTGATATGATTTTTGTTTATTTAAGAAGGTTAATTTATATTTTCCTTATTTAATAGAATTTGAAGTGAAGAGTGATAAATAGAAAAGCTACATTATAGGTACCTGTTTTGTTCGGAGGAAAATAAATACAGTCTTATAATTCTATCAGAAAGTGGGAAAAGATTGATTCACCATTTTGAGGAACAGAAGAAACTAGCATTTGATGAAAGAAAATAAGGATGTTCACACAAACATTTCTCAAACTTAAGTGTGTTTCCAGTTAAAAAAAACAACCAAGAGCTTATGTGAGCAAAGGTAACATTGTACAGATAAAAGTGCTGTCAAAAGCAGCCCAAGGAAAGGCCCTGATGGGAAGAATTAACTCCTGCGTCTGTAAAAACCAGTAGAACTAGATGAAATAGCCAAGGGTATAGTTTGAATTAAGGCTTTTACTGCTGTTGTCATTGTTTTTCTGATTCCTCTTTTACATTTTGACATGGCCAAGGCTTACATAATAAAAACTAAACCCAGACAATATCCTTCCCATGCATGGAATAATTAAAAATGTCAACTAGGTACCCAAAGAAATTTTAACTAAAATATTTAAATCATAAATCTTGGTATAGACCCAGTGTTTAGAGAAACTAAAATGGGTTTAATTCTAGTGAACTGTTCTATAGCCATTCTCTCTCAATTCCCCTTAGCATTTTATTCTACACTACCTTAATCTGCAGACAATGTTTTTGGATTTTAAAAAAGCCCAAGTTTGTATGTGATCCCATCAGCCCTCTGAGTCATTTTATACTGAATTGACTCCTACCTGTTCCCAGCTATGGAAACCTTCAGTAGGTTGCATTATAAAATGGCTTTTATACCTATCAGTGAATCATCACACAGGTAACGGACCAAGAATTCAATCCGGGTGGACGGAGAAGCCTCGCTATAGAAAATCATATAGACTTTTAAAAATAACCAATCTACTTTCTTATACTTGGAGAAGGCCATAAACTACTGCAATAGGAGTACACTGACCCTCCATAGCAAGAGGCCCTAAGCTGGACATATGACAACCAAGACTCATACTAATTTTAACAACCATTTACTGAGCCTTTTAGTGAATACTATTGGTGTCCCATATGACATTTCCTAGACTGATACACCTGCCCTCAGCTGCTGCAAGTATTGGCTGCTAATGGCTCACAATTACCCCCTTTTCCAGATAATTCCTCTTAGCAGAATATCGGCCATTTACCCAGGAGGCTACATCTTAGTCCCACCCTAGAGCAGGCCACAGCCAATGGCTGGCTTACATGAAGAATGCAAAAGGCCAGCCAGTAACATCAAGGTAGAAGGACTACATGGTGTAAACACACTCCAGAACTCTCTACTAGATCAGGCTAAAGCCAGAGTTCAGTAGAGACTACATCTGGCTTTGTGCCTTCTCTTACCTCATCTGTCTCCCTCACCCCCTTTCTCTTGAGAGCCCTACCCCAGTAAGTCACATGCACCTGAATTCTTTTCTGTCAGGCTATGCTTCTAGAAAAGAGGACCTAAGGCAAGCCACCATTCTATGTGTATTACAGATACATTGCTTTCATATATTTATTTCATTTAATCTGCAGGACCACCCTATTTTGAAAGGTCATATAATTGAGACCAGACTTGAACCCAGGTTTTTTTTTTTTCTGGTTCCTAAACATAGTGAATATTTATAATGCTAAACTGCTGCCTTAGACATTTATAGAAACAACTTCATCATATATCACCAATAAAATTAATAAAGTAGTTATGAAGTTCAGAATTTGTATAAAATGTGCTCTCTCTATGTTAACATGTCCAACAATGAACAGATGTTGCATACTGTTTCCTTGACATACAGTGATATTTTTTTCCATTAGCGTAAAAGGAGAAGGAGAAAGAAGGGAGAAGGAAAAGAAATGAAAGAAGGAAGAAGAGGGAGAAAGGAAGGATAAAAGAAAGGGAGAAAGAGGAAAGGAGGTAAAGACAGACAAACACAGATGAAAAAAAGGCTGCAATAGATACTTGTTTTAATAGGCTTTTAGCTTCTTAGGTGACCCCTAGTCTTGCTCCTTGGCTGAAAATGCAGTGCTGGTCATTCCTCCTTTCTAATTCTTTTCAGTGTGGAACAGTTGGAATCGCTTTAATCATGGGCTGAGCTTCAGTGCAGCTCTTGGCTGAGAATCACTTTTCTACTAAGAACTGTGAGGAGTTTCCAGGGAGGGCTTGTAAACTAGTTATCTCTGTTGATGACCACATCTGTGTGCACATCTGTGGTACAGAAACGCGCCATGTAATAAAGTGTATCTGTGTTCTGTGACTTTCTGCCATGTGGGCTTGCCTTTCCCACCACATTCAAGACGCCCTTTTCTTATTAAAAAGAATCAGAGGAAAGAGGAGTGATACCCCACCCACAGGGTGAGAAGGAGGCTTTTCTGTTTTTCATTTTATGTCCAAGCAAGGCAAATATGGAATTTATTTTGAGATTTCTTAAGACTTCTAAAATGAGCCCACTCCAAAGGCACTAAACATGCAGAATGCCTACTGTGTGCCTGACATGGAAATAGAACTGAGGATTTTATATCCCCCAATAGAAGCTCACAAAAACCACTTAACTAGGCATCCTGGTCCCCATTTCACAAGGGAAAATTGAGAGTTGAAAGGGCAAAATAATTTGTCTAAGGTCAAGCATCTAGAAAATGGAGAAACTCAGCTTCAAAGTCAGGTCTGAGGGATTCATCAGCCCAAGGTCTGTTTTATAACAGAAGCACAGTGACTTCTCAAGTGCCCACCACCATCTGAGTAAGAAAACACCTTTCACCTTGAAGATGTGTCATTTTTCCTTGAAATTTACTCTGCTCAATTCCACAAATTTTTATAGACATATACCAGTCTTCCAAAGAATATGAAAAGAATCACTACATAATATAGAGTATTCCCAAACCACAAGGCTGGGTAAGGAAAGCTGGAAGAAAAGGAAACAGGGAAACAGCCTGCTAAACAAGGATTACTCAAGGTAACTACAAGGAAAAGAGAAATCCCTTCAGAGAAGATTCTACTTGAGCCCAGGGGCTGAAGAAACTGGAAATGAATGTGGTTGCACCCAAGGAATTTGGGACCCCAATGCTATAATTTGGTCTTCCTAGGAATCTGATATCCACAGGCATGCCCAAAATAGTGACCTTTGGCTTCATCACTGATTTTAGTAAATATGGGGAAAAGATGATTTAAAGGAGCCTGAAAAATAAACAAACAAACAAACAAACAAACAAAAAACCTTATTTTTAAAGAAGAGAAGAAAGCATGTCAATCAGTCAACTAAAAAAGTATTGGTTTGAAATTTAATCATCAAATAGGGGTAGACTAAATGATTTCCATGTTTACTTCCAATGATATTTTAAGATTTTAGTACATATCATCCAGAAAAAGTACCTGGTAGGTGGCAATAGATTATATGAGATTATAAACATTTGCAGAGAAGCTCAATGACCTTCTAAACCTAGAATACTGGCAAATGCTCTGTATGTTATTTCTTGAGCAGCAATTATTTTACATTCCTTTACATAAATTACATTTTAAGTAACATGACTTTCTCTCTTCCAATTCCAAAAGTAAGGGATATGATTCATGGGCTACAGTGCTCTCGTTAATCAGCTAATGGAAACAAATAATAGTGAATAATTTTTTTTAAGACATTTAAAGTTAGTACAGGCATTGTTACAAAGATGATAGGTGGTCATTTTTGGCAGATGCTTGCTCAGAAGTTTCCACTGGTCATAATTACTGATTCAGGTAGATTGTAATTAGAAGATGTGCCCCTGATATATTCTAGAAATAGTTGAATTCTTTGTTATACAACATATATATTCCACGCTTTTTACATAAAATAATTATGTACAATTGCAGCATCTGTTGCTTCTTTGCTTTATCATTCTGAACCTAATTTTATGTAAGTGTTGGAAAAGGATCAGGACATTTTAAATTGCTGAAACCTTCTGTTCATCAATTAGGATAATAAGTAAGACAACAGTGGAACTTTTACTAGCTGCTTATGAGTGCTCTTTCTAGCTCAAATGACTAGCCTATATCCACGAACAGTAGGCAGAACTACTTGGCTTTATCCAGGAGGCCAGCATGGAACTGGCTATAAGAAGCATTAAAAGATATACGCCAGAAAAATGGCTACAGAGTGTTTCCCTGGCTTTGTTCTAGGAGCATCCTAGACATACTCCATGCACACCCCTGGGCTTTTACAGCTAGAGGAGTTCACAGACATAGTAGTGCTAAACCTGTAAGCTGCACAGCAACATTGCCAGGAATGCACTGATATTTTATTTATTTTACAGATAGAAAATTAAAGCATAGACAGATTAAAAGACATATCCATTATTGGGGCACCTGGGTGGCTCAGTCAGTTAAGGATCTGACTTGATTTTGGCTCAGGTCATGATCTCAGGATCCTGAGATCCAGCCCTACCCAGTGTGGAGCCTGCTTAAGATTCTCTCTCTCCCTCTTCCTCTACCCTTTCCCCTGCTCGTGCTCTCTTTCTCTTAAAAAAAAAAAAGACATATTGATATCCATGATGGCATAGCAGGGAAGTGGCAGAACCAGGATTTGAAGTAGCCAGTCTGACCTCATGGTCCATATTCTTTACCACATCTTATCACTCCTTAGAATCAATAGACCTGGGCATTTTCAAGACACTGCCTACAACTTAAGTACAATGCCAGGGGATGAATTATCTCCTCACTGAATCACAGCACTTGCCAACTAGAGGAGATGGAAGTGGCAAGAGGGTGCTTTTAGGATTACAGGAAAACATGCAGGTCAAATTGAAGAGACAAAGAAATCAGTATGCAAAGGGGAATATGAGGTTATGTTCCCTCCTAGCAAATTTAGAAGCATTAGTAAGAACCACATTTCAGGAAGAAGAAAAGCTGCCATAAAGGTTTTTTATATCTCTTTAAAACTATGTATTTGAGAGCACCTTAGTATCTCCAGCAATACAAAGAAACATGCTGACAGTTCCTTTCCAAGATGTGTCTACCTGTACCTTGGGACTAAATCATAATTACCAAAATGTCCTAACTTGTTTTTTTAGCCCTTAGTTCAGATCTCACCTGTATCAGTTGAGGGGAGAGAACATAGGTAAATTTCCCACCCTGGATCCTTACTGGTGCTGCTACCAACTGGGTGAGGACTGCTAAACCCACTGTGGGTTTCAAGGCAACAGAAGGACAAAGATAAGGTTGCCAACTATAGGCTGATACACTGATGCTATGGGAGGAAAGTTAACTGGCAATATGAGAGCCAGAGCCCAGATGTAGGGTTTCTATAATGAAACTTTCTATTTTTCCTCCAGAAAAGTTGAGCATTGTCACAGAATGCTGGAATTAATGTAGCATACATTTCCCTTGGAAACTGGACATTCATTCATTTATTTATATAAACAAATTAGCATAATTAGTAGGGAAGACTATAGGGATATTTTTCTTATACTCTTATTCCCCATACCTGTTACTATGAATAGAGTTGCAGTACTGAATGGAAAGGAAAAAAAATTAAATCAAAATCAGAGTTTTGATGATGAAACTGGCAAGCATTCAAAGATAGTAATAACCATTTGCTCCTTTCTCTTTTTCTTTCTTTGCATCAACATGTTTTTCTGACACGTAGAGGAATACCTGCTTCATTCCCTCTCAGGTCCAACTGGCTTAAATGTAGATGATGAGAATCTTATTTTTTCCAGCTTTATTGAGGTATGATTGACAAATATTTAAAGTGTACAATGTGATGATTTAATATAGGTTTACATTGTGACAGGTTTTCCCCCATGTAGTTCATTAACACATCTATACCTTTACATACTTAGCTTTTTTTTTTCTTCTGGTGAGTACATTAAAGTTTTAAAAGCCCCCATAGTGTTATTGAATACCATTCCCTGACATGAGGACCCATATAGAATGAAAATAAGAATAAATTCCTTAGTTACCAGTCCTAGAATTGAATGACAAAAGGAGCAAACACTGGAAGGCAGTACTGATAGCCACATAGAAAGCATATATGTAAGCGGTTTTAGCTATTTGCTGGCTCAATTAGGAATCAGTTTGTTCATTTAAAATAAACAAGGACAAGTTGGGTGGTTGGCACATGGATGAGAGGATCTTAAGTAAAACCAAGAGCCACTGAAAGCAGGATAGATAGTGTAGGAGGCAGGTTCTGTTCTAGGGGCATATGAGAGTTGTCATTATCCTCAAAATCCAGATAGAGAATACAGAATATGAAATGGCAGGCCAGAAATTTGGGGACTCAAACTCTGGTGCATCTTTAAAAGATAAAAATAATCTTTTAATGCAGATTTCTAGATTCTAACTCAAGCAAATTCATCAACTTTCTTTAAAGAAATCACCCTTTGATTGGCCATTCTCCTGCTTATTTCTATAAAATGAAATAGGGGCACCTGGATGGCTCGGTTGGTTAAGTATCTGACTCAGTTTTTGGCTCAGGCCAGGATCTCATGGATCCAGACTGAGCCCTACCTTGGGCTTTGTGCTCAGTTTACCAGGGAGTCTGCTTGAAGATTCTCTCCCTCTGTCCCTCCCCACACTGGCATGTGCATGCTGACACGTCCACGTGCGTGCGCTCTCTCTCAAATAAATAAATCTTTAAGAAAATAAATAAAATGAAAATAATCATTTGAGGATTAAAGGAGATAAAGATGTGAAATGAATTGGAAACGTATAGAAATTATT
Organism: Ailuropoda melanoleuca; assembly: GCF_002007445.2. Lineage (NCBI taxonomy): Eukaryota > Metazoa > Chordata > Mammalia > Carnivora > Ursidae > Ailuropoda > Ailuropoda melanoleuca. Next base: position 81,199,723 of record NC_048230.1, on the reverse strand, counting down.
ATTGTTGCTATATGTATTGTCATTATTTGTTAAGTACAGAATAACAATTTTGTCACTCATTTAAAAGAAACAACTCAGTAAAATAACAGTAAAATAGTGTGGAGATGAGTGGCTCCAAAGTTTAAGTAGTAGTTGTTTTCATTTTTCTGTAATATGAAGCTTTCTCTGAACCTCCCTCTCCTTACAGACTTTGACCTTAGAGTGGACAAATGGAGTTGAATGTCCTCAGTGATAAAGTATTGAGGACAGGTAAGCAAAGGAGCCTGTTGGATTGGTAGACTGCAGGGGAGAGCTTGTTCCAGACACAGAGGCCCAAGGGCAGATGAGAGAAGAAATGAAACAAAGAAAGCAGTTAGGGACAAGCCTGGGCCCAGCCAAAGGAAAGAGCAGAAGAAAAGGGAAGGCATGTTGGCAGAGGCCTAAGGTTCCTCATTCTATTTAAGGACGGAGTGAATGAAGGAGCATCATCTTCAGGCAGCCTCTGGTTGTAAAGTACTGCCTATATTCAGGGCTCCTTCCTACAATGAAAGTTTCCCATGATAATGACAAATTCCATTTCAACACATGTGGGCTTATGCTTCCTTTAGTCCCTTTGCAGCCTCAAGAGCAATTGGGGACCATTCTTCCATTACAGACTAACAAATTTAGTCATGTCCAACACAGTTATGTTTCAAGGAAACAAATGTCTTCCAGCTGCCTGGGAGTGAGTTTGCCCTTGAGTACAAAGATGGCAAAAAAATAAAATAAATAAAATAAAATAAAATAAAATAAAATAAAATAAAATAAAATAAAATAAAAAAGTCCAAAGCTCCAAGAGCAGCGAGTCAGGAAGAGAACAAGAGAATAGGGAAAAGTCCACATTTCCAATTACAGCTAAAATCCCCAAGACTCATAGACGTACATTAGTTCATCACTTGCGCACAGAGTTGGGGAGCTGCTGTAGATAGACCCAACCAGCATGACCTCTAAACACATTCCCACACTCAGGTTGGACAGTGCCCCACTAGGGCCCATCACTGTTTTACTTTCAGTCCATTTTATCCACAGTGCCCATTTACACAAAGACTAGAGGGTGAAGAAGAGATGAAACTGTGATTAGCCTGTCCTTTTCTCTCCTAATACATCTCACTTATCAGAACCTGCCCCAATTCCCTAATGAGGATGCAATTTCCTGATGTCCTAGGCAGAGGCAGGCAATACTTCCACATGTTTCAGGAAACACATTAATAGTGACCTGGTTTTCACCATATCCCCTTGGAAATCCCCAGCATGACTTTTGCACAACTAAAGTTAAATAGAGGAAATAAAGGTGGTTTCTTTTGAAATAGATAGGTCATTATTCTGCTTAATTCTCACAGGTGATGCCAGACTATATCTCTGTCCACAGAGATGAGTCTGCTTCCCCCAAAACCCACCTGTGAGCATAGTCATCTCATTTCCAAGCAATGATTAGTTTCTGGTAAGTATCTCCTACCAAAAGTCTCTGGGTCTGCCATCGCCTACCAAAGGTATCAGCATTAAGCTTCAACCACAACAGTCATATAAAAGAATTCAACTTTTTCCCTTGAGGTATTTTTGTTCCTTTCTTTTTCCTACAAAGTTTGTTCATAAAAAAAAATTGCACATGTCTCAGTGGAACCAGTTATGAAACCTTAGTGGAGATGAGTTTTATCTTATTCTGCCAAGTATATGTTCCCCTTTCTTATGGTAACAAGATTCTGATAGTCCTGTGAGAAGCCATCTCAATTTTATTCTTTTTCCATGTGACTTGGAAAAGACATATGACCTAGGTCTGGCCAATCAGCATCTACACAGAGCCACTATTATTGGTTCAGGGAAAGCATGTAACTGAAGTGAGTGCAATCAGAGTTAATCTTACCACTTTTGCATTCCCTTTTCTACTGAGGTTACTGAAGGGAGAAAATGTACACGTGGAGGTATTGAAAGCTTAACTGCCATCATGGAGGAAAGTCGTTTGAGAATGGAACCAACAGAAAAGAAAACAAAGGTGATAGTGGGAGACGTAATTCTGATGGCATTGTCAGTTCTTAGATACAGTCATGCCTGAAGCCAATCTACCTCTGATCTTTTCAGTTTTGAGACAGTATATTTTCTTCTTGACTTCGTTCTAAGTTAGGTTTCCAGCCCATCTATGTTAGGTTTTCTGTCACTTGCCACCAAATATGTTGTTTTAAAATCTTCCCTTCTATGCCAATGCTTCATATCCATCTAAGACTTTATCAGCAGTGTTCTCACTCTGCCACTCAAAGTTATGCCTAGAAACCGGGTGATAGTAATGAAAACGGCCCACAAGCTATGACAGTCATCACTAGCTGAAATCTTTGCTTCCAGTGAATAGAGGAAGTTGGATCATAACAAAATCATTTCCAATGTGAATAATCTTTGGGACAACTCCATTCTTCTTTACTCCAGAGACAGACAAGAGTGTCTTCTCCTTTGGTCTGATATATTAGCCAAAAACACAATAGACTGAGAGTATGAAACTGTGAGTACAATAGGAAATACTAATCAATAAATAAGAGCAGAACAGGAAAATGAATATGCTATTAGTTGGAACTTTGTAAATCACCACCTGAGTGTTTATTAAGTGCTGGAGTTAAGTTTGATTATAATGGGTGAAGAATTTCCATGTGGTAAAAGTGAGACTAGGGTAGCCAAGAAGCAGTTGGAAGTCACACAGATCTGTTCTTGGCGTTCCAATGGGTGTGGAAAGAGTAGACAGAACTAAAAACACAACTGGAACTCTGGCCCAGTTCCTGAATATTAGCATAGAGGGGTGTGTTTTCCATGCAAAGGGTGTCATCAAGTAACCAAAAGAAAAAATACTTGGGGAGAAGAAAGAGGGTGGGGGAGGCGTCCCTTTCACTGTAGTTCTCCAATGTCAAGGAGACTGGCTGGGGATCAACAAAGATCCTCTAAGAATGCCTCTATTTCTTGGTTTTTGGCCAGTTACTCAGAGCAGATGTGAAACGTTTGCTGTGATTAGGAAATATTTTGCATGTGAGAATGTGGATGCTACAATCTTCAACTCAGCCAAGAAGACTTAATAAATGGTGAAATTTTACATCTTTAGGGAGGAGCAACATATTTTTTAAAAAGTGTTGGTTAAAATAAACACCAAATTCCCAAGGAGAGACTACAAACTCTGATGATGTGCAGCGCTGATCATTTTATTACTGTGGAAAAATTTACTCAGATGGTGCAGCCCACTTCATCCTTTTGTTAATGTTCTCGTTCTCCCATTATCAATGGCATATGAGTACTCATCTTTTACTGAGTTTTCTTTTCTTATTGAATGAACCAGAAATTGATGACAAAATATGTCCTCGTTAGCAAATAGTAAATTAAAAAGTGATCTAATGTCATTAAAAAATGAGAAGCCTTTTATTTTACAAATGAAACCAAGTTATCATTGGCAAGAAAATTGTGCACATTAGGAATACACTTGCATTCTGGTTCCCCAGTATAGCCAGCTGTCTGACCTTCAAAATCACTTTATTTCTCTGGGCTTCAATTTCCTGTTGTGTCAAAGGAGAGAGTTGGACTACATCAGCATTTCCCAGAGTGTGTATTGTAGAAACTAGTTCTGCTGGATGTTAATGAATTGTCAAAGCAAAGGTGGGAATTCACTGATCAAACAGGACAAAGAAAGACATTCAAGACAAGGGAAATAATGTGCGTGAAAGTATAGAGATATGAAAAAGCTTTTTACTCATTTGTTTCACAAATATTAACTGAAAACCTATTATATGCCTGGTGTTGAGTGTGCCTGAAGTTGGGGATTCAGTGGTAAGTAAGGATGACAAGAAACTTGCCTTCAGAGAGTTTATATTCTTGAGAGATTTATGATTAAACAAGCCATTAAAATGAAATCAAATATTCTGAATATTATTATTTTAAAAAGAACAAAGGCTTCTATAGTATATGGGGATAAGTGAAGTATGAGAGGGCTTTTTGGAAGAAGTTTTGTTTGAACCCAGACCTAAAGGATAAACAGGTCCAGGCAAAGAGTGTAGAAGATGAATATTCCAATCAAAAGTGACACTATGGGTAAGAACATGGGGCTAAAGAAGAAAACAGGGAGTCTGAAGAACTTGAACTTAAAAATCCAGTATGGCTGAATTTGATGTGAGAGGTTGAAAGTGGAAGGAAATGAGCTTTGAGGAGTAAATGGGGGAAGATCATGTTGTATCTCAGAAGTAATGCACAGTGGTTTGGTTTTGTCACACAGAAAATAAATAATAAAATAAGTGCTAAAGGATTAAGCACCTGATAAAAATGCCCATATTTTTATTTTGGAATGGTGGCAGTGCTAATGGTGAGAAGATTTTATTGGAAAGGAGCTAGACTAGAAAAAATTTTTCAAAGGGGGAGACTCTTGCCTCCTGGCTGTTGCAGTGCAGATAAAGAAAAGAAAAATGTGAAAGTCATTCAAGAGGTAGAGCTGGAAGGTTTGTGCCTGATTAGATGTTGGCCGTGAATAGAAGGGAATGTACCTGTCAGTTTGGCTCACAAGGTGAATGGTGATACCATAAACCAGACTAGAGACTACAGGACAAAGAGGAGGAAGAGAAAAAGGAAATTGAAAAATGAAGTTGAGTTGTGTTAGGGCGTGTCCATCTTTTTATTCTATTGGACATTTAAATGGAAGTATTCAGATACATCAGTCTAGAACATGAAGAAATAGACTGAAGTCTGAATATAAATTTGAATGTCTTTAGTTCATGGATGACCATCAAACCTTGAAGTGGCTGAGATCACCCAGAATCTGTAAGGAGTAAAATGAGAAGAAAGAGAAGGCAAAAACAAACATTGAGAGAGCAAACGTATGAAGCTATATCTGCAAAAAGAACAGAGAGGGAAAGGCAGAGAGATAGAGTTATTTTTAAATTAAGATTGTATTTTGTTGAAATTTATTTATGATTTCCAAGCAAATGTTCTAGTATTTAAAAAAAATTATCTAAATTCTAACTCTGGAATATAGTCAATATTTATTATCTTTTAGGATTTTTCCAAGGCACAGACAATCTCAAATAATGACTTAGTTTTAAAACTATTTTGTTTCTAATTCTTGAATACAGCATCAGAAACAAACACATAATTCCACCTTTATGATCCAAGTAGATAAAATATATAGATTTTCTGATAAAATTCTCATGGCCTATACTGCAGAGACACCTTTTAAGTGGCAAAAACACAACTGCATATACACACCATGAAAATAGCCTTATTATTTTCTACCATCTTCTAGCGTCCTCCTGAGTTGGCTATATAAATAGCAACCTGGAAGCTGGCTGAACAACTAAATAAAAAAATTATAGTTAATCCAAAGAACAAATCAATACATCCAGAAATCAAAAACAAACACATGTATAAAAAAATACTAAGATTTTCCCCCCCAAGTGTTGAACATACTCGTTTTACTGGGGTCATAACAATGAGTTTCCAAATTTTGGAACCCATTGGACCTTTAGCCTGTCTGATTTTCTGACTAAGCTACAGTCTTCTGGAGTTGATTTCATCAGTGGCTGGTGAAGCATGACTGTTTTTTTTATAAGCTTTTCTTCTTAAAACAACATTTTGATGAGCTAAGCATAAATTAATCAGAAACATATGGATTAAATTGACTCCAAAATACATATGGGTTTAAAATATAAGAAATGTACTTGGGGCAAAAACACACTTAGGGTTTTATAAGCCCGGTATGTTAGAAAACCGTAGCAAGAGGATTCCAAAATATGAGCTCTCCTTATCTCTGTTATGGTCAGCAAAGTTTTTGTTATCTTCTTACAGAAAAAGGAAGTCAAGAAGTAGATGAGCACCGTGAGATTACTCAGCCTTAGAACCCACTCTCTCAGGCCAGACACTGTGGTTTCAGTCTGTCTGCTGTTGACTCTTTGAGGGAAAGCGACACACTGAGATAAATCTCTTAGCAGGACACTGGGGTCTATCACCACCCCTCTAGCTTTATCCTGTTCTTTTAAGACAAATATCCTCATTTTCCACTTCTTTTGGGGCAATTCTTCTCTCATATAATTTGTTGTTACTTCCAAATCAACATGTAAACATAATGAATTTACTATTTCTCCTTATTTCCCAGTCTCCCATCTTCTAGGCACAAAATTTTGGGTGCAACTTTGACTCCTTATTCCTCTTAATTCCTTATATCCCATTGGTCATCAAGTCCTGCCAAACTGTCCTTTGCAATTCATACTCTCTCCATCCTGACTGCTATCACCCTCGTCCAACCCCTCATCACCTCACACCTGGATTACAAGGGCAACCACAAAGCTGACCCTTCCTTATTCCTCCTAACCTCTAGACCACCCCACATACTACCTTCAGTCTAATCTTTAATCCATGCTTTCATCGTATCTCCCTTCTCCTTCTCCTCTTTTGCTTTTTCTATATGTCTGCCTCCCAAGCTTCCTCATAACATGGATATACTCTACGTCTGCAAGCATGTTTTCCATGATTGCTCAATACCCACCACCTCCCAAAGACTGACATTAGCCATACTATGTTCAGTTTATGTTTCAATTTATATTCCCATCCATCATTTCTTAACTACTTATTTCCTCACTTGTATTTACTTTTTTCTACATTTTTATGGCATGATATTTATATCACAAAATGTGGGCAACCCCACTGATTTAATATATAAGTGAATACCTAAAAGATAAGAGAACTTAGCCCTCAGAGTGGCAGGGAAATAACATGTGCAAAGATCCTATAATGCCCTGTGAGGGGAAAGGGATAGGAACAATTCCGTGTGTTTGAGAAATTGTAAAGAAAGAAATTATATGTAAAGGAATTGTGTTTAAAAGGCTAATGTAGCTGACACATAGCTTAAAAGGAGGAAATGAGTGTGAGATGAAGTTGGACAAGAGTCAGAAGGAAGATCATGGATGGCCTTGGCAGCTATGCTAAAGAGTGGATCTTATTCTAAATATAAGCTGCTCTAAGGTTATTTACATTAAAGAGGACAATGTCATTTATTGGAAGATAACTCTTGTTAAGAATAAATAGCAGTAAAGACACTAGTACAAAGATTACTTCAAAGAAATAGAGAAAGGTAGCTCAGACTTAGTGATAACAATGAAGTCAAAGAATTTCAAAAAAACATTCTGGAAGAAGAATTGGCAGGATACACTCATGAGTTGGATGTGAGATGTATGAGAAGGTGACAAATCAAGAAAGACTCCTATATTTCAGGCTTGCAGAATTGAATATACTTCCTAAAATAGAGAAGACTGTGAGTACAGAGAATAGGGTACACTGAACTGAGATTTTAGTTTTGGATTTAGCTCTAGACAAAACTGGATTAATTAACTTTGGCCCATCTCCAGTTTCTTAAAAACAACAAGAAGAGTTGGAGAAAACAGTTTCAAATCTCTTTTATAGGCACTGGAGAACTATTGAGGCAGTGAAGATATGTAGGGTACACAATCCCCCCTCAAAAAAAAGGGAGGAGGAGGAGGAGAACAAAAGTCCAGAAACATGACCCAGGCATTTGGTTTCCTCAAGGATTTTTCTCATTTTGAAAATAGACAATAAGAAGCTGAAAGGCTGATCAGAGATTTTACTAAATTTATGTTGCTAGAAGGGCAAAAACTGTAGCACACTGAATGCCAAGATGATTGTTGGTAAACACCCTGGTCTTTTGCTTGGTACCTCAAAGACCACACCTAGGAAAAAAAAGTTGAACTAGAAGTAGCCCAAATCTCATAGAGACTGATTTGAATCATGTCAAACCCCAACTGGATTAAAGTGATTTGGGATTGTTAGTGACTATAAGTTAGATGCCTACAAGAAACAAAGAGAGATTCTTTCTTGGAGAAAGATAAAAATGAGCCAGGCTTCCAAAATACTGCTAAAAGTTATCAAATACAATATTTCGTATTAAAAAAAAGAGGCATACAAAAAATAAGATGTCCAAAATGACCAAAAGCTCAGAGGAAATACAGATAATAGAAAAAAACACATAGGATATCAGGACTATGAAGATACCAGACGTGAAATTAACTATTAGTGATATGATCAGATATTTTTTTTAAGAAGAAAAATTTTGGAATAGAACAGAAATTTCTTTTTAAAATATAATGAAAACCATGAAACTAAAAAAATACAATAATGGATATTAAGAATATGCTGAATAATTTTAATAACTCTGTATAAAGGTAAAGAGAATTAGTGAAATGGTACATAGATCAGGAAGAAATACACATACTACAACTTTAAAAATCAACAAAAAAGTACAGAAAAGAATGTAAAAATAATGTGGGAGATATTGAAAGGTTCTAATATACAAGTATTTGGAATCCCAGAAGGAAAGGAGAAAGAAAATGTGACAGAACAATGTTTGAAAGATAATAGCTAGGGGTTTTCCAAAGTGGCAAAAGACATTAAGCAACACAATCAAAAGGCACAAAATACTAGTAAACAAGTTCACAGACACATTAAAAAAAAAGATAATTCATCAGAACTAAAATACAGAGTTAATTTAACATTTAAAAAAGTAATACAGGGGCTTCTGGGTGGCTCAATTGGTTAAGCATCTGCCTTCAGCTCAGGTCATGATCTCAGAGGTCCTAGGATCAAGCCCCACGTCAGGCACATTGCTCAGCAGGGAGTTTGCTTCTTCTTCTCCCTCTGCCCCTTCCCCCACTCTGCCCCACTCAGGTGTTCTGTCTCAAATAGATAAAATCTTTAAAAAAATCAATATATACAATTTGCCACATTAATAAAGGAAAAAGTAATATAACATTTCAAAAGATGTAGCAAAAGCATTTGATATAAACTAAAGAAGTTTGTAATAAAAACTTGGTTAATATGCAGACACAAAAATTAGAAAGTAGAGAGCAGACTTAACACAACATGGTTAGTAACTTGACTTCATCTGATTAGAACACTGTACCCCCAAATGCAGAATTCACATCTTTCTCAAATGTTTACAGAAAATTTCCAAAATGACAGATCTGGACTACACAAAAAATCTCACCAAATTTCAAAGTATTGAAATAATATGGAGAACATACTCTAATTACAGTGGAATTAAGCTAGAGATCATATCAAAAAGTTAACTAGAAAGTCTCTATTTTGAAGTTAAGGAATACATCTCTTAGTAATCCATGGGTCAAAGAAGAAACAATGAAAATCAGAAAATACTTTTAACTGAATTAAGAGTTGACCCTCAAACAACACAGGGTTTTTGGTGCCAACTCCTGTGCAATCAAAAATCCACATATAACTTTGACTCCCTCAAAACAACTACTAATGACCTACTGTTGACCAGAAGCCTTACCAATAAAATAGTTGATTAACATATTTTGTATGTTATATGAATTATATACTGTATTCTTAAAATAAAGCAAGCTTGAGAAAAGGTTACTAAGAAAATCATAAGAAAGATAAATACACTTATAGTACTGTACTTATTTATGGGGGAAAAATCCACATATAAATAGACTTGTGCAGTTCAAACCCATGTTGTTCGAAGATTGACTATATAATAAATATAGTATATATCAAAACTGTTAAGATGTGGGGCACCTGGGTGGCACAGCGGTTATGCGTCTGCCTTCAGCTCAGGGCGTGATCCCGGCGTTACGGGATCGAGCCCCACGTCAGGCTCCTCTGCTATGAGCCTGCTCTTCCTCTCCCTCTCCCCCTGCTTGTGTTCCCTCTCTCGCTGGCTGCCTCTATCTCTGTCGAATAAATAAATAAAATCTTTAAAAAAAAAAACCTGATCAGATGTAACTACAGTCATGCTATAGGGAAAATTTATAGTCCTAAGTGCATATATTAAAAAAGAATGGCTGAAAGACAATAATCTAAGTGTGCATATCAAGAAGTTAGAAAAAGAAAAACATAGTGAATACAAAGAACATAGAAAAAGGAAATAATAAGCATAAAACAAATTAATTTGGCTTAGCTTTTCATAAAGTAGGGTATTCCTAGTCTTCTGATAACCTACAAACAGGATCCAAGAACCTTGTATGAACAGAATCACTCTGATTCCACCTAGATTTTCTCCTTTATGTTTCAGAAAAAAACTGCATGACCATGAGTAGGAAATTTTGTTGGTTTTATTTTTCCTCAGAATTACCTTTTCTTTACTCATACGTGAAAAGACTTTGAAACCAAGGTTCTTAAGACTCATAAAAAGCATTAAATGCTAGCTTCATTAGCAAATGTCAATACTGGGTTCCTAAGGGGCCCTCACTCAATTCTCAAAATGTGAGATGGACCTGTGTATGCCAAGAACTCAAGAGTTCTGTCTTGGAATATAACAGTGAAGTCATTACAATGTCCCCCACAAAGAACTTCAAGGGTTAATTATTATTTAGAAACCAATAGATAAGTAAAATCTAAACTCTATAACTCCCCAGAATTCCAGTCAACTCTGCGCTATATTTATTGTCCCATTATCTGGCAAAGTACCTGCCAGAAAGTAGGCCCTCATTAATTCCCTGTTGAATGAATGTCACATATCAATGAGCAGGAAATATAAGCTAAGAAGCAAGGTAGCCCAGGGCATGATCCTGGCGTTCTCGAATCGAGCCCCACATCAGGCTCCTCCGCTAGAAGCCTGCTTCTTCCTCTCACACTCCCCCTGCTGTGTTCCCTCTCTCACTGGCTGTCTCTCTGTCAAATAAATAAATAAAATCTTTGAAAAAAAAAAAAAGAAGCAAGGTAGCCCATATGAACTCAAAACTGTAAATCCAAAATCAAGTTATGCTTCAACTTGTAATGTCATAACATTGATCACTAAGTTTTGAACAAAATACAGCTAGTCATATATTCACACCCAGTAGTAAGTCTGTTGCCCCGTAAAGAGCTAACTTGTCTTCAAGTTCAGGTTCTGCCAATTCATGATATTCAGGTTAGCAGAGTTTCACTTAAACTATGAATATACTCCACTGAACTCAGGATACTTTCAAACCTCATATTCCTAGACCCCAGATTACATTTCAGGATCAAGACTGACTGTCATATTTCTTGCTCCACCCAGACTAATAAGTCAGTCCTTTCTATAGTAACCAAAAAGGAATGGAAAAAAGTAAAATAGTCCATAAAAGTTTGCACAATTAGGGGTGTCTGGGTGGCTCAGTTGGTTAAGCATCTGCCTTCGGCTTAGGTCATGATCTCAGGGTCCTGGGACTGAGCCCCGAGTCAGGCTCCCTGCTCAGTGAGAAGTCTGCTTCTCCCTCTCCTGCCCCTACCCCCTGCTTACCCACATGCACTCTCTCTCTCTCTCTCAAATAAATAAAATAAATTGTAATACCACAACTTTTGGAGGAATTGCATAACTTTATTACAGCCTCAGTCCTTATGAACAATATAGCCATTGCTGGTCTGTGGCAGCGAATAAGCATCATAGCACCCAAACTCCATCAGAGGTTCTATATTTACCTTACATTTGCCAACAACCCATGTTCTCTCATTTTCTGTGTAAGAGAGCTCCGTGTGGGCCAGATTTAATTTGATGCAGAAATACTATGTCACTTCCAATAAAAGCAAAAACGAAAAAGAGATTCACACAAAAACTTATCAAGGGTGGCAGCTCATGCTGGTGTTTGGAATAGTTTGGAGGTATTGTTTTGTTTACTGGGCAGTCAAGTTGAAAGGAAGGTGCACAAGCCTGATTAGAATGGCCTCTGCAGATCTGTTTTCCAAATAGAAAACATATGCCCCTATGGGGAGAGTTCTTCATTCCCAGCTACAAGTGAACGTGAAAACAATTTGACTCTGGGTAAGGAGGATATAATAATAGCATCTTTTCTTACATGAGGTAGGTCCAGGGCAAACTTCTGATGACCAAGGTAAAATGCATACCAAATATGACCAAAGGCTTTTACCTAATGCATAAGCCAAGGGGAGCCTCAGACACCATTATATTCAATCCCTTGTAGATTTCTTTAGGTGCAGATACTGAAACCTAAGGATATTACTTGATTAGACCTAAAATCACACAGCAAATCCATGACCAAGATGAAGCCTCAATGCTGGTCTCTCGATTTTACATTGCAGCACAATATTACATTATGCTGGATATCAGAATAAATTTTCAAAAGTTCATTTAGGAAAAAAATTAGGAAAAAATTAACTATAATACTTGATATGGTAATAAGACTAGAAAGATACAGAGTTAAGTCATTTCTCATTTAATACAGAGGAAATCCTTATATATGAGTCAAATTAGTATTTTTTCTATGATTCATATAAGACTCCAGGAGCAAGTAAGATGAACTGTTTCTTATTTTCCAGTAGAGTATTTTCATTATTTTCCATTTAAACACATGGGGAGTAATATTCAAGATTAACTGAATTATTTTATTCTAGCTAAATGCAGGACTGTCATCTTACATAAATAACAAATACGTATTATAAAAAGAAAAACAAAAAATATTAGCTTAATGATGAAATAGCTAGTCATGAGCTCTTTTCTGTATGTGATCAAATTACACACACTCATACTTTTCCATTAAATGTGACTTTTTTTTAAAGATTTTTTTTTTTATTTGAGAGAGAGAGAGCACGAGCAGTGGGGAGGAGGAGAGGGAGAGGGAGAAGCAGACTCCCCACTGAGCAGGGAGCATGATGCTGGACTAGATCCCAGGACCCTGGGATTATGACCTGAGCTGAAGGCAGACGCTTTACCAACTGAGCCACCCAAGTGCCCCAAAATGTGATTTTTTGAATACAAAATAATGATTTGAAGTTGTTTAAATGTCCCAATTCTGAAAGGAACAAACTTCATGGCAGTTTTAGACATCAGAAAAGTAAGTCCATTGTTTAAAACCTATCCTTTTGTAAGGCACCTTAAAGCCTTGAGAAATCTGAATCTCTCTAGATCTGATGCTGATAAACATCCTAAGATTTTTTTTATTGCAACATTACAAAAAAAATCTGGGGCAAAGTAGACATTTAAAATAAAGCTCTGTTACTAGAAAACAGACAGTCTCCATCCTCATTCTGAGTAATGTCTGCCTCTGTTCAGTTCAACAGCCCACAAAGAAAGTAATAGACAAAGACATGCCAGATGAAAAACATCACACTCCAAAAGCATACCTAGTGAAGAGACCCAGTAATCACTTCACCCAAAGATTGACTTCTGAAAATATGTTAGGAGATGGGACACTATTTTATTTTATTGTACTTGGTTTTTTTTTCCATTTAAAATTCGCATGGGAGCCCATTTATTTAATAAAGAATTTACTTTCACTAAAATTCTATTTGCTTGAATTTGGTCATGGAAACATTCCGGGCTTTCCCCAGTTTAGATCCTGTAGAGATTAATGTTGACTCAAAAGCTAGCTTTTGTTGGCCCTACCTCTACTGGATTCAGTCTTTGTCTTTGCCAGTACCCCCCAGGCCCACACTGATGATATCACTGTGAATCACTAAGAGGCCTGCACACACATGGTTCAGACATAATAATGATGTTGCTCATGACAGCACCATTGTTAATAATCTGACCACACAGTGATATGAAACATCACCTGGTCTGTAGTTTTAGCAATTAAAACTTCTTTCATTCTTCCTAAGCACAGACCATCTAAGATTAGACCACACCTTACTTTTGCTTTCTTTACCTTATCTCTATCTTTGTTGTACATTCTTGGCCAATGTATAATAAGGAGAAAACCTTTTGGACATATCATAGCCTTTGGTTGACCTCTTCTGACTAAATGAACATGTCTAGGACAAACAAAGCTTATGTTTGACACCATTTCCCTTGAGGTATGAAGTTGTATCTGGATGATGAAAGAGAAACAAAAAGTAACAGTCACAAATTGTCTCTTACAGATGTACTGAATTGCTATGAAATTTACATTTAATTTTACCTAATAATGATATTGCTGCAATGTTTTCTTGAAAAGTTTCAAAGGAAGAACTGTCCTCTACAGATGTTATTTCTACATTATTTATATTCCCATGGATTTCCAGACTGGAAATGGCACTAGCATTTTCCAAAAGTCATATGAGTGAATTCATGAAGGTTCATGGATAATGACTATATATACAGAGTGTTTACCAAGGCTTTAATGAAAGATTATGTTTAATAAATGTAAATAAAAGAAATTAATTTTATACCAATATTTAAACACAAGCAACAACTTAAAGTTTAGTAGCATTACAGTGGTCTCTACAGAGTCCCAAGACTTACACCAATGATCATATCATTTAAGCTAAGAAATCAGTTGAGTGGCAGAGAGTCAGAGGCTAATGCAGGGCAAGCTACAAGCTCAATCTCTTTGAGAATCAACTGGCTCCATGTGAACAAAATTCTGTTTCTTGGCCCCAGATTTGTGGTCTTCTCTACTGGACAGAGCTAACTATTCATCTACCAAGTATAACTAGAAATCAATAGATAATGTCTACAATCAATAAACTAATAATTTTAGTATACACATAGTTAAAAATATATACCTAAAAAGCACAAGAAATAGTTAAAAAAGTTGAAAATGTCATGCTAAGGAGTGGGGAACTAGTATTTTTCTATATTAACTATTTAAAAACTATTTTCATCTGTGTACATATATTGCCCTAATTAAAACACAAAATGAAAAATTAAATTACATATTGAAAACACATGCACGTTATCGCTAGCTGAAGGAAATAAGTGGGACAGTGTGAAGCATTTAGTCTAAATAATTCCTCAGCACAATTACATGAGAGAAACCTTTCATTCTTTCATTCATTCATCAAACAGTTAAGGAGCAATCGCTATGTACCTACCATGTTTGGGCTAGATGCTCTGAGACTATGCAGACAAGTCTATCACAGTCTCTCTTCTCAAAGACCTCACAATCAAGTGTGAAGAAAAGGATAGGCAATTATAACGTAAAAAATTCGAGTTTTGTAAGACAACTTATTGACAAAAATAAAGTGTAAATACCCATTGATAATTGTTGGCAAAATCAAGACAAACTTCACAAAGAAAATAGTCATTTAGATTCATCCTTTAACAATACCAACAATATCTGTGATAATATTTCCTATGTGACAAGGGCTAGAGTTTAGATCAGTAGAGAAGAGAGCAAGGCATTTCAAATTGGGAGAGAAGCCTGAGGAAAGGTGAAAAAGTATGTGAGCTTGTGACACTGTGTGTATGTATGGGATGGGAAATGGTGAGGCAAAAAAGTTACAATGACACTTCTTTATTTTTAATGATTTTCTGAAAAAGAAAATGACATTTGCCAACTCTGGTGATCCTGTGAAGAAGGGACTGGAGAGTGAGGACCTGAAAGTTTCAGGAAGCAGCTGCAATAGCCCCCGGGGGGCACAGAGACACCCAAACCAGGGCATTGGCAGTGGGACGGATGGAAGGAAAGAAATACATTAAGGGGCAGCATGTGGCAGTGAAAAGGTCAATTAAACTTAGCAACCAATTAAATGCAAGAGGTAAAAATAAGGGATCGAATATATGTTTTTGGTTTGGTTAGTTGAATTAATGGTGGTGTCAGTAACTAGGGCAGAAAGCACAGAGATAGGGGATCATGGAGGGACTATAATTAATTCCATTCAGGACATCTGGGCTGTAGACACTATCAAAACAAGCAATGTGAAGGCTGACATTGACAAGGGGCAAATATTCCTGTTTACATAGAACAAAAACTTGAATCATAGACAGACATTTATTAAATTCCTACTATATATGCAAAGGATTGAGAAAGGTCCTATGGGAGGGCAAAGCAGCTTATAGTATAGTCTCTGACCATAGGTGTTTAATAATGTAGGTAAAAGACAATATAAATGTATGAAAAAATAACTAAGAATTAGAGAAAATTTTATGGGAGAGATAGAAAAGAAACTAGGCTTTGACAAATGGATAAGGTAGAGCAAAGGGGAAAAGAGGAAGAAGTCTCAAGTAAAGGCACTGAAGGGTTTCTGAGAAAGAGGCTTTGGTGAGACCAGAAATGGTGGACTACAGGAAGCATGTGAAAAAGGAGAGGGACTAAGCATTGGGCTGGGAAGTTGGAGTTAGCTTTTGAACATTATTAATATCAAGCAAGTTGCCTGAACATGATAGGAGACAACAAAATAGAACTTCTGAAAGATTTTCTAACAGATAAAATGAACACAGTATTGCCGGCCTGACATTTGGAAATACGCTTGCATTGCATATTCTTTTCTCCATTTCTGCAACAAATGTTTAATGAGTGGCTATTATGTATGATCCTCTATGGATGAGTACAAAATTGGATCAGAATTGAACAGCTTCTTCCAGGACTTAACATTTGAACGAGACATAATTTGTAATCGTGGAAATAGAAATGAGTCTGGAATCAGCATTTGTCTTTCCATTCAGGCTTTATCACTTAATAACTACATGACTTTGGGCAAGTCACCAATTTACCCTAAATGTTTTTATCATTGTTATTTTATATGTTTTGTTTTGATGTTAGGCATTCTTAGTAGTATTTTTTTTTATATTCTTTGCCTTTTTCCCTTCTCTCTCATCCTGCTTGTCACAAAGTTATAATTTTTATTATAACAAAACTGGATCATATTGACAGATTTTTATACAACTTGCTTTCCTTCATGGAAAAATTTGTTGAAAGCTCTCCTGATGTACAACTAATTCATATTTTAAGTCTTTTTTTCCTAATATTGGATGTATTTTTCAATATTCTGTTATGCCTTCATCTTTTTCAGGTTTTCACCTTATAATAAAGCTGCAATAAATATCCTTGCCCAGATAGCTTTATTTCCTAGTGCTTCCTTCTGTGGGAAGGATCTTTAAAACTAGGAGTGCTGGGTATATGCATTTTCAGTTTCATTAGGTTTTGCCAATCTGCTTTCCAAAAAGCCTGCAACAATTTATAGGTCTATATAAGAGCAGTGGTTCTGAAAGGTAATGTTCATCATAATGACCTGGAAAGTTTGTTATAACACAGTTTCCTGGGCCTCACCTCTAGTGAAGTGACTACCTGTACTCAGTGATAATGTTATTTCTAATTGTTGGCAGTATAAAAGATATAAAATAATATCTATTGTGCTTTAATTTGCATTGTACTGACTACTAGTAAGTGTGAGCATCTTTTCAAACACTTGTGGGCCACTTGGATTCACTTTCCCGTGTACTGTTTTCAGTGTCCTTTGTCTGCTTTTTTTTTCTATTAAGTTGCTTATTTTTTCCTGAAGTTACCTCTCACAGTGCATTAGCCGTTTCCCCAATCTCTCCATGTGCCCAATCATTGGGAGGGACTTAACTGTCTTTCTCCCTTCCTGTTAACCCAACAACTGAGGGAGATGTGGATTCAAAGCTCCTTCCCATTAGAGGAATGGGTAAAGGCCACTTCAAAGTGGAATTCAGCATTCTTAATTAAATAGTATGGCTGAGGTATTTTTCCCCATGTGCCTTGTCTTGTCACCTCACAAAAAGAAACAGTAAGCAAAGATCTATCTGTGGGTCTTCCATCTTACAGTCAAGATTAAGTGATGAAATAAGACATTTCTCTGTTTATTAGATTTGGTTAAAATATCTGTGACAGGAGAAAAACTTTTATAGGTTTCCTGAGTCATGTCAGAGAAATTCTTTCACAAGGACTCACAAGTTTAAGCAGGTCCTATCATAGACTAACTTCTGTCACTTTGGGGAAGGGACATTTTCTTGCACATATTTTCAGTCATTACAGTATGTAGGAAAATATTTTGAGCTTAGTACATGTTCAATTAATGACATGTTGTATTATCTATCTTTAAAACTTTATACACATACACAGAGGTTATGACTTAGCCTGCAGCATGTTAAGTCTTTGCTTTTATAAAATGGGGTTTACTATATTTGTATTTTAGAATTGGACAGTCTTTCCTTCATACCACACTGTGCATGAAAGATAACTCTCCAATCTGAAGAATGTTTTCCCAAATCATCATTTCAAAATAAGAACATTCTGGGAAAAAGTCAAAGCAGGGCGTCTGGAAACTGAGTTCCAAACCTCTAAAGTGATTCAGATTGTGTTTTGTCTTCAGGGATATACTGGGACACAGTTGGAGGCTTTCATTGTCTCAGTCAGAATTCCCATCCCCAAAGTTGACCATCACTAAACTGTGGCTCCATGTTATGACGAGGGCATAACCCAAGTTCAGGAGTTGCCAGTAGTTTGTGGCACAAATGTCTGGTCACCAAGGGCAGAAATCCCCAACCATCTAGGGACTTGTGGTTTAATGGGATATGTACTTGCCAATACTGCTCTAAAGTGATTTTTACTTTGAACAACTTGTTGAGTGCTATCAATATACTGCTGGTATCAAAGTAGGAATGCTTGTTTTGGTTGTTATTTGCTTTGTTTTTAGTCTGAAAATAAATTCAGAGCCACACGGTCTACAGTTTGCAAGATTCAATGCTTGCAGGCAGGTTGTAATTGATTGCAAACATGGCCAAAATACTTTGCAGCCTCTCTTGTCAAGACGTGGAGCCTGTTTCCTTACTGTTTGAATCTGAGTTGGTGTCTGTTACTTGCTTTGGATAATAAAATACAAGAAAAATGATGTTGTATGAATTCCAATACTAGAGCACAAGAGGCTCTGCAGCTTCTGCTCTGGTGCCCCTAAAACCCAGAGTCCACCGTGGGAAAAAGCTCAAGTTAGCCTGCTGGATGATGACTTGACTCAGAAACACGTACTGCCCCAGGTGACTGCCCACCAACCCCAGAAACAGAGCTACCTTGCTAAATGGCAGTTGAGCACAGATGATGAGTAAGGAGGACTAAACCCATCAAATTACCCTCAAATGCTGCATGAGTAAATACTTGTGTTTTTAAGCCATCATGTTTTGGAATTGTTTGTTACATGACAAAAGCTAGCTAATACATAGGTTCATACATGCATACATATAAACAGGGTAGTAAGGAATGGTGAGGACTGTAGTAAACTGTGATAATACATGTCTGTCTAAAGGAATTCAAATAGATTTTAGAAAACTCTGCTTGCCATAGGAAACACATCTGGAAGCTGCCTGCCAGCCAAGAGTGTTTGCCTTCTGAGCAAGCCAATTCCCTTATTCTTACAAATGAGAAAATTGGTCCAGAAAGTGACTTACTCAAATTGCTATGGCTAGTTTATGCCAGAACAAAAATAAAGTCCAGCTCTTTTGGTATCCTATGTAGAATCTTTTCTTTAACAAGAGATTGGCTTTTTCTATCTAAAATAGGCATAACTTCAAATAAGAAAGAACAGCATAGAACTAAGACTGTTCAATTCTTTAAGAGGGGATCTTTAAATTTTGTTATAGAAATTGTTTCAATGAGAAAGAATGGATCCTGTAATTTAAGAAAAAATATTCTTAGAAATGTTGATTGAGCTTAAAATTTTCTGTCCAATGAACACATCACCCTCACTCATTAATTATGTTTTCATATGTTCTGGAAACCAGAAAGAGCAACAAAGTTCTCAAATCTTAAAATGGAGGGAAAATGGTTCTATTACATAACTCTTCAAGAAACTAACTCCTGTCAGGTTGCGCAAGAGGATAATAAAACCCACACTGCATTTCCTCTGAACACATAATACAACCTTTTTGTAGATGTACAAATTACTACCCTTAATATGAGTTTCACCATTGATGATACAGATCATGTTGTAAAGGATAAACAGATGTTTCAACAGGTATCTGGCGTTTGGCTATAAAAAAGTAAGTTAGATAGTCAATTTTCATTCAGTTCCCTTCCTGTGAAGTTATCATAAACCAAATGATTTCTCACATGGTATGTTTATTTGGTATTTCTTCACAGAAGTTTACTCTTTACCCTTGATGAAAAGCCTCTCTTGCGCAAAGCCACCAAATAAGGATTAGGAAATAGAAAGGTTAAATTTAAACTGTTTCTTTTCATATTTGTATTTTGTCCATCTTTCTAAAAAGGTAATGTTATTCTCAATGAAGCCCAAGAGTCAAAACATTTAAACTAAATTTTAAAACTTGGGACACCTGGGTGACTCATATGGTTAGGTGTCTGCCTTTGGCTCAGGTCATGATCTCCAAGTCCTGGGACCTAGCCCCACATTGGGCTCCTAGCTCAGCAGGGAGTCTTCTTCTTCCCCTCCCTCTGCCTCTCCCCCTGCTTGTGCTCTCTCTGTCTCTGTCAAATGAATAAATAAAATCTTTAAAAATAAATATAAGTAAATAAATAAATTTTAAAAATCAACATGGTGTTGGCATCCCTCTATGCATTTTAACATCTGTGCATTGTGAAAACATTTTAAAATGTCTTTTGGAATGTGCATGTAAGCAAGTACACCTAAGTTTACAATGGAGACATGGGAAGCACTGTGAAGGAAAATGGGGTGGGAGGCGTGAAGCAGAGAAAAAGAGCACAACCCAATTCCCATTACTTAATAGAACACATTGTGAGGCCAGAGCCTTGTGGGAGCCAATCACCAGCTGACAAAATTAGATTCTGAATCATGCTTTGTAATTCTTTCTAATGCCAGCCAGAGATGAGAGCCTTCCCTGGGAACTGGTTCCTCCCAGGACCTACCCCCCACCCAGCATTCCTTATCAGTCCCTAGCCAGCTGCCAGCTCTTAAGGTTGCTGGAAAGAGGATTTAATTCTCAATGTTGTACATTAATATTCAAATCATTCTTATCCATAGACTGTGACTTAAGTATGAACTTTTTTTTCCATCTCCACCCTCTTTCCTGCATGAATTTCCTTCCATAGATTTTACCCAGAAACCTTTGAATTGAATAGACTTAGAAAGGAGAGTCATTTACAAAATTCATAGTGGGTCTGTTCTTCGGCAGCATAGGCATATCCCCAGAGTAATACTTCTTATTTCCTAATTACAAAATCTAATCTTACTAAATATCATTTCAAATACATCACCACCCCCAAATCTTCTTTACCCCTCTAGCAAGTGTTCAGCTAATGTCTGAAGTTGTTGGCAAGTAAATTGGAATTAGTAACAGTGGAAAATAGAGTTATCAAAATGTAGCCGGATATCTCATATTGCTTTGGATGGCCTTGGCTTTCACACGAATGCCTTAGAGAATATGTAGTTTAGGCAAAACTTTTCAAATGATTTCAACAACAAAAATATACCTGCAGGTTTATTAGGAATCACACGACCAAAAAATATGCATTGTGAAAGATATGAAAGCATGTACTATTTTGTGTCAGAAAGTATTTTGGCTTCAACTATCAAATTAAAAGAAAACATGAAAGGATTTTATATTAGTCTTATTTAATGCAGGGTTCATTATCAGTGCAAAGCGCCTTAATGTTCCACTTTACTTTGCATTCATTCTACTTTGCCCAGTGTAAAGAAGTCCCCTTTGCTGCACTGAATAAACATTTATCAGTGGCAAATTGCATAAAGCACTTTAAAGGATACAGGAGGATGCCTGTTTTCATGGATTTTTTATTATAGGGAGTCAGGTAGATCTTTTCCAAATTCTCGTCTAAACCATCCACTACTTTTAGGACTTTAGGTAAGTTATATATTTTTTTAATATTTTTTTATTATATTATGTTAGTCACCATACAGTACATCCCTGGTTTTTGATGTTAGGTAAGTTATTTAAACCTAAGCTTCAGTTTCCTCATCTGTAAAACCACCACCTCAAATAGTTAGTCAGGCTTAAGGAAACCAATACATGTATACCAGTTTTAACACGCTGCCCAAAACACAGTAAGCAATAAATAAATGTCATCTTATATTGTTATCTATTCTGATGAGGAAAACAAATTTGTCTTTCAGAAAACTAACAACTTCAGATCAGATGCTGGAGCCCAGAGCTTCTGTATTTATAAACCCACTGGGGTCAATCTTCACAATTTATCCTCTAATGCCCTTTGGATATATACCCCTTTCCTGTTTGAGAGACACAACTCAGGTAGTATGCTCCCAGGATTATGGAAATTGACCAAGACATTGTCTATTGCAGAGACAAGCTCATTCTCAACTACCTACATTTGATCAAAACTTTCCTGAATGTGCGCCATAGACTCAAGGCTCCACTTTCTCTCATGTTAATGCAATAAAATAAATCAAGAAGAATGGTGACTGTGACCAATGGGTTTTGTATTATCCCTTATAAGAAACAGAGGACATCTTAAATTTCCTCCAGGATGTTATGCTTCAATTCTAAGTGCAGAATAATGGCAGGAAATTTAGGCACCTATATGATTTTAAGTAAGGGATTTTAGAGAAAGGGAAGAATCAGGTGCCCTTGAAACCATCCTGAGAGGTAGACATCCATTCATCCATTCCACTTGTATACAGTAGAACCAACATCTCATTTTTTAAAATAGAAGCTAACACAAAAACCTAATGTTCAAAAACAGAACAGATAGAATTCTCTCACTTTTCTTAAGCATAATTCTTCCCTAACTTGGTGGGGGATGAGGACTAAAGATCACCCTATAGCTAATCAAAGCAACATTTGAGAAAATTAACTAAAGCAACAGGATCAAAGGAACATTTGAGAAAATTAACTAATTTTCCTTTGTTACCATTAAATGACAGAATGTGCCCAGATATGGTATTCTGGTTTCTTAATGGTTTTAGCATATAAAAATGTTCACTGAATTAATTACATGGCTTGAAATGCCTAATATTATATGAAAGTTAACCTTGGAAAAATGCCTATATTCCATATTGAAGGTTATGGTTTAATAATTACCTTTGGTAACAGTATTAGAAACAAAATGAATTTGCTTCCTGTCACTCAAGATTAACTATGACATCTGATCTTTAGGCTCCTTCAAACTTGCTGGCTAAACTATAATCTTCCTTAAACCCACTTATTGGTCTACTCCCATGCCTACACCTACACAATTGAATGTGGCTAGAGAAAAACACATGCCTATGATAACTGTTCTTACTTTAATGGTGAGTAACCTTATGAGGTGCCTCGGTGCTGTCCAGAAAACACACTGCACTTCCCTAGTCCATTCACTCTCCCATTCTTTTAAGAACTGTTTGATCCCTTCTCTCTCCTTAAATATCTGACACTACTTCATCTTCCCTGGTAGCTGATAACTTTGCTTCTACTTCCTGGAGATTATGGAAGCAATCAGATTAGACCCCACAAGACCTTACTACCATAGCTACTCGCTTACTTCTCAGTACCATAGTAAACTGTCATGTGCCCATTTACGGCCAACTTTGCCATTCTCACCTGCTAGAGGGTATTGCTCAAATGATTCTCCCCTCTTTCTGCTGTATCATCAACGATTCCTCTTTTATGGATCATTCCTATCACCATATAATCAGGCCCTTAATATTTCTCATCATTACAAAACAAAACTGACTCTTAATCTAAAAGACCTTTTATTCCCTTTAGAGCAAACCTTCTAAAAAGAGGTATCCATATGCCTACTGTCCAGTTTACCTTGTTCCATTCTCTCCTGAATCCACTCTACTCAAGATTTTTCCCAGCTAGTCTACTAAATGTGAAGGTTATCAATGGCATAGGTTTGCTAAATGCAGTAGTTAATTCTCATCTAGTTCGGTCAGCAGCATTTGTCTCCTTTTTGAACAACTTGTACATCTGGCTTCCAGAACATCAAACTCACTTGATTTTCTCCCACCCCATTGTCCCTCTAGTCAGCTTTTCTGGTTCCTCTTAGTCTTCCTAAACTCTAATCATTGCCCTTCTTTGGCTAAATCCTTAGAACATTTCTCTGTTTTATTCACTTCCTTGGTAATCTCATCAAGACTCATAGCTATATATATTTCTATATATTTCTATATTTCATACATCAACATCTTACTAAACTTTTTCATTGAATGTCTAACAGACATCAGAATGGAACATGTCCAAAAATTAAATATCTATATTTTACCTCACTCAGACCTTCCCCTTTCACATTCTCCATCTCAGTAAATGTCAGTTCCACCCTTCCAGTTGCTCATATTAGAAAAAAAAAAAAAAAAAACCCAAAACAAACTATAGTCATCCTTGCTTTCTGATTTTATTCAGACTGATATTTTATCTGTCAGCAAATTCTATCTGCTCTACCTTCAAATTAAAAGAATCTAAATAGTTTTCATCACTTCTATCACTTCCACATATCCAGATTATCTTCCATTTGCACCTTTACACCCTTCCCCAAATTGTTCTCTAAATTAGCTCCAGTGGTCCCTATCAGTTAGGTTCAACCATGAGCAGTACTGACAAGAGTTTGAGCGAATGGAGATAGTGAGTTCAGGGGAGTTATATCCCTGGTTCCCACCATGCAATCCTCTTAGATTGGTGGATCTCTACTTGAAGGTTCCTGCTCCTCTCAAGGCAGCCTACTGGATGCCACTTTCTCCTTCTGGGTTCCAGTAACTGTCATCCCAATCCCTTCTGGCCAGGGGTGAAAGTAAATCCTCTGCTATTAACAATAGATCATCACACTATCCCTTTTTAGTTTCCCTATGCCCCACTTACTATCTCTGTAAATAGCCACTTCGTAAATAAACCTTCTTTAAATTATCCTAATTTGAATACGGTCTTGCTTCCTGATTGAGAATTTCAATGATAGTAGTTACTATCCAAAAATAACTCAAAAAACAGACTTTCAAAGTGTTTGTGATTGGATTGTACATATATCAAAGGATGAAATGGGACATGAAGAATTCAGAGGAATGGTAGCAGGATTTCTCCACTTAGCATGATATGCAGTGCAAGTGTAAGGCAAGGCATTAAGACATCAAGTGGCTGCAGCACTTTGTCTTTGTGTAAACATTAGTGATTATAATGACTATGAAGGCACCTTTCTTCATATTATAGCTCAAGAGAATAAACATGGGAAGGATAAAAATTATAAGCTACATGTATAAAATTAAGGAAATTAATTGGGAAGGATAAAAATTATAAGCTACATGTATAAAATTAAGGAAACACAGGAAATCAAAAGACCTTTATGGCAGACTTGAAAGAATCTTTTATCCCCTGTAGTCACAGAGCAAATATTGTTGAGGGTTATCAGAGCTGAGTAAGTTCAGTGCCTTTTACGTGTTCGACACAACCAGGTCTCTATGGTGCGGTTAAAGTAGTATTGGGGAAGAATTGGAACCATGTGGTAAGGCATGGGGATATTTGGCTGAATATGGATGAGCCTAAGAATCTTGAAATCCCAAATTCCACTGAGTTTCCTTACCAATAAAGGTAAAAGAGTTTAACAAGATATTTATCATATTCCTGAGCAAATTACACAGATGTATCCTTGAGGAATACCGAAGTGATCATTTCTATTACATGTCTTTTTTTTTATAATAATATTTTTTTTATTATATGATGTTAGTCACCATACAGTAAATCCCTGGTTTTTGATGGAAAGTTCCATGATTCATTAGTTGCGTATAACACCCAGTGCACCATGCAATACGTGCCCTCCTTACTACCCATCACCAGCCTATCCCATTCCCCCGCCCCCCTCCCCTCTGAAGCCCTCAGTTTGTCTATTACGTGTCTTTTAATTCACCTTTTTGGCTAAAGAAAAGAAAAGAAAAGAAAAGAAAAGAAAAGAAAGGAAAGGAAAGAAGAAAGAAAGAAAGAAAGAAAGAAAGAAAGAAAGAAAGAAAGAAAGAGAAAGAAAGAAGAAAGAAGAAAGAAAGAAGAAAAAAACTAACAAATGGCTCCTATAGAATGATAATAGATTATCAAAATTTAGTCATGTGATTATGACAATCATACAGTTACAGAATGGTTAATCTCTGCTGCAACAAATCAACACAATGTGTAGCACCTGACATGCATATATTGATCTAGTAAATATCTTCTTTCCCTTTCCAATCAAGAAGGAAAACCATTGTCCCCTCCTATTCTCTATCATAATATAGTCTCTAGGGAATGTGATTAATATAAAATCCTATAAAACATCATGCTGATCTAGTTTATTGATGACATTATATTAATTGGATCTGATTAGCATGAAGTATAATGTTCCTTTGATACCTTGGTATAGCATAGGTATTCCAGATGGTGAGAGATAAATTGCAGAAGTCCAAACCCTACAACACTGGCATTTATACGGGCTCAGCAGTAGGAATCTTGGCAGGACATCCCTCCTAAAGTGAAAGACAAATTTCTGCACCTTGCACCACTTATTATAGAGAGTCACAGTACTTGGGAGACTTGTTCGGATTTTGAGGGTAATTTATAATACATCTATGTTCTGCCCTGAATCATTTACTTGATAATCCATAATACTGTCAATTTCGAATAGGGCTAAGGGCACAAAAAAGTTTCGACAGCTAGTATAGGCTTTGATATGAGCTTCCTTACCACTTGGGCCTATGACCCAGCACAACCAGTAATAGTGGAATTGTCTGTGGTAGACAGAGTTGTTGAATGGATCCTCTAGAAAATCCCCAAATACAGAAAATTCTATAGGTATCTAGGGTTTTGGAGTGAGGATATGCTCTCCTTTGTTGATAACTGTTTTCTATTTGAAAAGCTGCTTTTAGATTGCTAGTGGGTCTCTACACAAAATGGAGATAGGGGTTATGAATCAACAGCATGGTTTTTCTCTCACAAAAGCTGATCTGGCTACTACCATTATGGAGTGTGGCCAAACAAAAGAGGCAAATGCTGATAATCCAATATTGCACCATTCTCTGAAGATCCAGCCAGCCACTTGGTGGCACTTGACCTCAATGGATATCTTCTGTCATGGAGGGGAGAGATACAGTCTCAAAAGGATAGACATATATTCATGATACTGATTTACCTCCCCTGCCCATAGTGCTTCTGGAAGCACAGGCATTTGTGTACTTACAGAACATCTTCTCCATTACCACAGCATCCTGTACAGTGTTGCTTCCAACCAGGAGATTAATTTTACATAAACTTCACACTCATGAAATCACCACATGACCCATTATCCAGAAGGAGTTGGCTTGATAGAAGGCTGGGATGTCCAGCTAAAAAGACAATAACATAACAGTTGGAATTCAATATCCTGGAATATTGAGTGCTCTACTATAGACGGAATATATGCTTTAAACATACGACCAGTACAGATTACTTTTTTTTTAACTTAGCCTTAATGTATACATTTAGGAACCAAATCGTTGAATGACCCCTTTCACTATTCTACCAATTACCCACTTGACAAATTTTTTTCTTCCCATTACCGCAACCTAAGGTTCACTGTGTTTGGAAGTCCTGATGTCCAAAAGAGGAATGCTTTCCCTGGAAAATAAGATCACAAATTCAGGGATTTAAAAATGAGGAATCTCCTTGCTCATTTTCATCCCTGGTACACAGAGGCAACAGTCAGAGAAGGAAGTCCCTGTACTAGCCAAGGTAATCGATCCTGATCACCTAGGGGAAAATGAGTTGTTGCTACATAATGAAAGCAAGAACATTGTTTTAGGGACCCATGCATTTGGTGGGGCACCTATTAATACTTCTTTGACCAGAAGTCTTTAACCAGGAGAAAACTACAGCAACCCAAAAAAGACAAAATCCATCAAGGGCTCAGATCTTGCCTGAATGAAGTTTTGTGTCATCGTACCAGGTAAAAACAAAAATAAAACAAACAAAAAACAAAAAAACACTGTCTATATGGTACTAGCCAAGGGAAAGGGAAAGCATACAATGATCTGTGGAAGACAAGTGTGATTACCAGTTTTGGCTCATGATCAAATACAGAAGCAAAACCTGTAGTAGCTATGCTCTATGTCATTTAATTTTTTTTCTCTCTTCTCTTTTCCTACTACCTGATATGAATAATACAAGTAGTGCTTATTATAGATGGTAGGCAGGAGGGTTACTGCATAGACAACATCCACAGTGATGTGGTATCTTTTAGGATTTTCTGCATTCCCTAAGTTGAAGACTACAAACTTTTTACACAGAAGAAAGAAAAGAGAAAAAGCTGAGGATAAGAGTAGACTGTGGTGAATAATTTCTATTTGTCTCTCCAGATCTTCTCCAGATCTATTTTTCATCTCCTTTCTGGCCCAGGAGGCTGACCTTGTAAGGATATCAATGGTTCCCTTACCCTCTGGCCCCTGACTGGGTTTAGCCAAAGAAGAAACATTGACAGGAGATTGGATGGATGGAAGAAAGTGAGGTCATGATGTCTATTGCTCTAGCGTACTGTATGAGGTCAGCCTGAGATGGCCATGTCCCTACTCCTCTCAGGAGGCCTTTCTCTACACGACTTTCTCCTGTCAGGTTCTGGCACTCATTTCTTCCCTTATCCTTTTTGGCCTATGCACAGTAAGAGTTACTCACCCTGGGTTACTACACCAGCTCTTTTGGTTCCCCTATATGCTATACACACTTTATAATTAACCCCTTTGTAAAACAAAATTCTCTCTGGATTATCAAAACTAAACATTGCCACCTGTTTCCTGTTGGGCCCCTGACCAATAATTCTCACTAGTCTAATCTACCATCACTACCAGAATTACTATAATAGCCTCCTAACTGGTCCGGCTTCTTTTGCCCTTATCTGCCTCTAATCTATTCTCAACATAACAACCGGAATGATCCTTTCAAAATATATATGAGAGGCACCTGGGTGGCTCAGTTAAGCCCTGTCAATGAGTCAACATTGACTCCTGATTTCAGCTCAGGTCATGATCTCAGAGTCCTGAGATCAAGCCCCACAGCAGGCTCATCAGTCAGCATGGAGTCTCCCACTGCTCCTTCCCCTGCACCCTCTCTCTCTCTCAAATAAATAAAATCTTTTAAAAAATACGTGGTATCAACACGCTTGACTATTAAAAATCTTCCAGTGGTGGGTCCCTGGGTGGCTCAGTCAGTTAAGCGTCTGACTTGATTTCAGCTCACTTCGTAATCTCAGGGTCATGAGATCAAGCCCCACATTGGGCTCTGTACTGGGTGTGGAGCCTGCCTAAGATTCTCTCCCTCACCCTCTGCCCCTCCTCCCCACTCAGTCTCACTTGCCCTTGCTCTAAAAAAACAAAATCTTCCAATGGTTTTCTGACTCACTCAAAGTAAAAGTTTTTTTTATTGACCCACAAGATCCTCTATGATCTCCTCACTCCTTACCTCCTATTCCCACCTTCATTCACTCTGCCCAGCCAGTAGGAACTCTGCCAATAGTTCCTACCATGTACTAGTTGCTTCTGCATGGAATGCTTATCCCCCAGATATCTGCACAGCTCCCTCCCTCACTTCCTTCATGCCCCCACTCAAGTGACATCTTTTCAAGGTGAAAAAAGTGAAAAATTCCTTGACCACATTATTTAAAAATTGCAATCCTCCTCCAACATGACCTATTCTCCATTCTTACTTAATTTTTCTCCTAAGCTACTCCTAATCTTATTTATTTACTATATTCATCTTTTTTCCCCTCTTTCTCTCCTTTTAGGATATAAACACTGAGAGTGCAGTTTTTCTCAGAACTATTACTCAACATCTAGAAGTGTGCCTGTCATATAATAGGTGCTCAGTCAATATTACTTGAACCAATTTATTCATTTACTTCCAGTTTACTCAGAGTAAAAGCCAAATATTTTGGCTCAAATATTGTGTTCCTAATCAATCTGAATTAAATTGTCAAGTATCTTAGTTTGTGAGCCCCTGAAGAACATACAGGCATTTACTTCTTTTTAAAAGAAAAACAGCATTACCTTATTTGATCACGTACATTAAGCACCAGACTTTTCACCCAATCACCTATTTTCCAAAGGTCATATCTCCCTTCTAGAAGATGATTTGCACCATAGTCTAGGCTGATAAAGTGATTGTGTCTGAGACAAAACATAACTTCATTAAAGGAAGTCAAGACTGTTTTAAGCAAGGGCAGCTTTCTTGAAATTTGTGTAAAGTCCTCTCAATTGACAACTTGAAATGATGATATGAATTAAAAGAACTGACATGGAAAACTAAGCCTCATTATTCTACTATCACAGTGTTATAAATATCCAAAGTTAATTTGAAGTTTACATCCTTAATTTATACTTGAATTGAATTTGAAACCTAGGAAGAGAGAGAGCAAGTCCTCTATGATCATGAAGCCTGCTGTCCTATAAAAGAAAGTGTAAGAAATGCTTTCAAAAATAAATGTTTGTCAGAGATGTGCAGCTTAAAAACATACCAGACCAGAGGTTTTGATTTTTTTTTTATTAAAGTATAGCCAACACACACAATGATACATTAGTTTCAGGTGTACAACACAGTGATTCAATGAGTTTACGTCATGCTATGCTCACCATACATGTAGCTACCACCTGTCACCATACAATGCTATTACAATACCATTGACTATATGCCCTGTGTTGTACCTTTTATTCCTGTGACTTATTCATTCCAGGGTGAATGGATGTTTCATCAAAAACATCAACTTGTAATGTACTTAGTTTATTCTTGTTACCAAAAGGCCTATCATTACTAAGAGATAACTCTATACACCTGTGCTTACTAATGGCAGCAAAGAATTATAGCACCATGGTTGTTTAAATATTTGAAGTTTGATTTTGACTAGCGGCCAAAGGATGAATATGTTTCTGCAGGGGGAACTAGATTGTTGAGTAATTGGCCCTGACTTCATACAAACGTCACAACTTCTATAAAGTTAAGCCTATAACTCTACCCATAACTTTCTCCCTCTTGGACTCAATTCATATCATTGGGAACTTTTTATTTAAAAAGAATTAGTTTCATTTTTACTTTAAAAAAAAACCCATAAAGTGAAATGTATCAGTCCACCTAACACTTCCTGGAAGTGTAACACATCAGGAATAGTGTGTATTTTAGATACTGACCTCATGACATTTACTCTATTATGTGGGCCATATCCTTTTGCTGTTTAGTGTTTTCCTAGCATTATAAGAGAATTATGTGTATTTTCAATGGCTTTTTTCAACTAAATAGTTTTATTTACAAGGTGACCTTTAGAATAGGGAAATGACCATACTGCATGTTGAAATATTCACATGTCACAGATACTCAATAAGCGTGGGAAGTTGACAGTTCTCTTGGGGCTCCAACTAAGGACTTCAATCTAACAAGTAAAAATATACTCTCATTTGCCAAAAACCCATTACAGAATATATCAGGAATTTCATGAATATAATATGGGAAATGTAAATGTCTGAGATAGTATATATAAATTGATTACAACTCATAGAGGATTGCCAGTTTAAAAAGTTATCAGTAATCTATGTAGTAGTTATTAATATGGGTAAAATTTTAATTTTGTGATTCAGAAAAGATAAAATGATTTATCTTGAGTGGGTTGTATACATCCCTGATGCATTAATTTAATGCTTTTCAACACAACATCACTGTTGTAACAGAGGCATATATTTCTAATGCCTACAAAGACAGAAGAGACATAAAACAGTGCTCTATTGATAAAGGTATGCTGGGTTTTCAATTTGATATAGTAGTGTGATTATCTTTGACTTTACTGTTGGTTATACTATTTGCCAAATGTAACTGTATGTGATCATAAGCCAGGTACTAGAACATTTTTTCAACTCCCACTGAACCACTCTACCAGTTACCACACATCACTAGTAATTATTATAGCCATTCTAATGAGAAAATTTATGGGCAAACACTTGGAAATCTAGTACTCCAGAAACATAAGACATTTCTCTGGTTTTGGTTTTTGTTTTTTAATCTTCTTCCTCAGTAATGATGGGAACATACAGCCTTTGGATTCCCTTTTTCAGGTAATTACTAATACCTGACTCAACCCTTTTATGTCTATCTCCTGGTGGTGGGTCAGGTTTTGGGATAGGAGGTTTAGGAGATGCATGTGTGGCAGGGGGTGACCTCCCACAAGATCCTATTGTGGAATTCGTCCACAAAAAGGTAGAGTTACTTAAAATAAACTTTTTTAAAACATGGAGAAAAGGAAGAAATGCTTTCTTGAAAAACTAAAAATAAGAAAGAAACAATGTCGTGACTGGGCAGAGTTCTGTGTTAAAATATCTACTGTCGATACCTTGTGCAAAGAAGAAACAGTTTTTCGGTGTTCTCCAGAAGCTATGTAAAAGGGGCTTTCCCAATTCCTTCCCCATGTCCCTTCCCCATGTTTAAATGCTAACAATATCTTGGTTTCCAAGATCCAAACTACTGATCTGAATATTTATGATTTATTTATTATCAGTCTTTGGTTCAAAGGTCTTTTTAGCTTTCTCAAACAAATTCTCAAAGAATTCCATGGCCATTAAACAGTTCTTTAAAATGGCCATTTTATTAGTGTAGTGTAAAGAAATCAGAAACAGATGGATTAATTTTCCTTTAAAATATATTTGGTTTAAAAGTACTCAAGGAAAAAAACATGTATTTGGTCCAGTGTGTTTCTTTTGCTAAAAGATATACACCTGAGAAACATTCAAAAGTGTTAGCCAATTTGAAAATCTAACATCTCCCCACAGAAGTCAGCTTCCTCCCTCCAGTTAATTTTTGAAGGAATCTAAAGAGAATTTTGATCTTTAGTAAAAAAATAAAATACATAATTTTAAAACAAATATAGTATGCATAATTTTTATAGAAAATACTGGCACCCATCCATGGTAAACACAGGTTTAGTGAACATCCATTAAAAGATAAGCACTGCACTACTTACTGGAATATTAATAAGAATATAATTCAAATCCTTCCTTTAAGGCAATTTTAATTTCACAGATCTTTAAAATATCCAAATTGTACCTATCTTCCAACACTTAATCATGAGAAACAACTGCAAGCCAGTTGCTCCAAAATGCTGATCTGATCATGACTGTTAATTATTTCAATTGGAATAACCATTAGAATTATTCAGGGCAGCCACTGCCATGGGGATATAACCACTGATGCCTCTCTGGATCAGTCAGTCCAAGAACCATGTTTCTTTACAGATATGGGTGTCTCTATGTGAGTGTGTCTGGGCCTGAAGTAATTTAAAGTCTGGCCTCATTTCTCCAGCTCCATTCAGGTTTCTATAAGAATAAAAAATAAATGAAAACTTGCAAGCAAAGAGGGGTGGTTCTCAAACTTTAGTATGTAACAAAATCACCTGCAGAGCTAATACAGAACACAGAGGCCCGGGTTCCCCAATGTAGGATGGGGCCTGCCTTTTTGAAAATCACTAACCTAGAGTTGATCTCTATCCTTGGCCAGAAATTGAGTTTGAATATATTTATGATTAAAATATTATATTTATATATCTATTTTATATACTTGTATTTATAATCTATATCTACACTGATGTTCATATAATATAAAAACTGGATAAGGGAGCCCTCACTTGAAAGGAGAGATTTGGAAACAACCTGAGTATTTAACTGATCATAAATTTAACAGGAGGTAATACTGTGGTACCTCTGCTCAGAAGACATAATGCAATTGTCTGATGCATTAACCAACATGTAGTATATATAAAAACCTAAAATCTGATAAAAAGAAGTGGCTCATAACAATGAAGAAGGGGTAGAATAGTCAATAAACAAACTTGTGGAAACTGACATTGGGGAAAGAATAAATCACTTGAGAGTCACTCTTCCCTGTATTCCCTGAAATAAACTCCAGATACACATTTCTAAAATGTGAAAAAGAAGAAAGAAAAAAAATGCCAAAGTATCAGAAAATATGGGAATATATGTGAACAGGTTTGCAATGGAAAATAATCCCCCAAATTAAAAAGATTTGACTGTTTAAAAAGGTAACACGCTGGGGCACCTGGGTGGCTCAGATAGTTAAGCGTCTTCAGTTCAGGTCATGTTCTCCAAGTCCTGGGATCGAGCCCCATGTCTAGCTCCCAGCTGGGAAGTCTGCTTCTCCCTCTCCCTCTGCCTCTCCCCCTGCTTGTGCTCTCTCTGTCTCTCTCTCTCTCTCTCTCTAATGAATAAAATCTTTTTTAAATTTTTTTTTTAAATTAAAAGGTAACAGTCTGGTGAATAAAAAAAAAACACTACTTGGGAAATTAAAAGCTATCAATAAGTGAAATATATGACGAGTTGTTATGCTTCTGTAACCCTACCTCCCCCCTCAAACTACTTTTTTTTCTTTTCTTTTTTTCTGTCAAACTTCTCAAAAGGGCAATCTCCTTTTTATGCCCTTACTTCTATCAACCCCCAAGCCACAAAAATCCTTCTTTCCTAGTCACACCCCAACAGTGATTCTCAAATTTTATCTTACACTAAATCCCCTGGACTGGGATTCTAACATGCAGATTGAGGGCCCCATCCCTGAGTTTCTGATTCAGTAATTCAGAATTCAGTAATTCAGGCTTGAGATTCTACATTTCTAACAAGTTTCTAGATGATCTGATGCTACTGATTGGTGGACCACACTTTGAAAGTCACTGTCTTACAGAAATTCTCTTACTATGGTATAGAGTTTTAGTAACTAGTAAGACCACTGGATTTCAATCCTCATCTTACTTAATATCTAGGCATTATTTGTCATGTTTTCCCACTCCCAGCTTTTAAAAAATCTCTCTTCCTGGGTTTCTATGACATTTATTTTGAATTCTGTTGTTTGTAATGCAGAACCCTCATTTATGTATCTGGTATATAACATCTTCTATAATGTAAGTCCTATTCATCATGTAGCCTTAGCTTTTATTACCTTCCCTCCCCAATCCTTCAGCAGCACCCACACTGGCTTCCCTCCAAACCTTGACAGCTGATATGGCATTACACTGCTACGCCTTTGCATAGGTAGTTTTTCCCCTTTCTGCCTGACAAATTCCCTATTTACCTTTATCAAGTCTCTGCTCAAATAACCCACTCTTTGAGAAAGGATTCTGCCAGATATAATTCTATCTCTTGGACTTTCCCCAGCATTTTACAGGTAACTTATTATAGCACATAAGGTATTTAAGTCTATTTATTTACACCAAACCATTAAAATATGAATTCATGACAGGACTGTTTTATATGCAAGGGTCTGGAACAGTGCTGATTCAAGGAAATTGCCAATGTTTAATGAATGAATCTGTGGACCAAAAGGCTCAAGAAATAGTGGTAAACGCTGCTTAGATCCAATGTTAAAGGCAGAATTGTTTACAGACTCAGTTTCTGTGCTACGGAACACATTTCTATCAACTGATTATAGGATCTGATTAGGACATGAATGATTCACTTTTTGCAATGTACCTGGCACAGCAATGCCCCCAAAAATGTATTTAATAAATTCATTTAAGATGAGAATTTCAGCCTCCATCTACCCCTCTGCCAGGCACCCTGGCACAGGGCCCAAACAAAGTGCCGATGGCAGCCCTGGCCTGCCCAGAGGGAGGTAGGGTAGGCAGACTATCCCGTCCCAAGGCAAGGACTTCCAGCATCTGCAAAAGAGAGACTCAGGTGGTAGCTTGGGCTTGGTGATAGAAGACAGTAGCAGGAATGGCAACAACAACTGAATTCGAAGGGCTCTAGGGATGGACAGCCCACTTCTGGGTACTGGAGCAGAAGGGGCATCTCTGGGAGTAGAGAGATCAGCACTGACTGAGCAAGCTTCTGAGGGTCCTGGAAGGAGTCAAGATGCAGCAATGGGGAGGGTCCACGCATGCTTGTCTCTCCCAGTGAAAAACAGGTTGTTTGGGGTTTTTTAAATAAAGATTTTATGTTAAGCAGAAAAAAAAAAGATGAGAATGATAAAACAGATAACCTTTTCCTCTTAATTTGTTAGAGTGTGCACACTATTAATTTCACATCAACACTGGCTTCTAACAGACCAAAATGAGAAATCAGGAGGATAAAATTAAAAGATATTTAAAACTCAAATATATTACACATTTTGAAAAAAAGTGTACTAATCTGAGGTGATTTTCCACAAGAGTAATTCAAGTAAATTTTACAAAATGTTCAAACAGTTTTTTCAAACATCCCAACCTCATTTAAACATATTTCATGGTTCCACAGGGAAAAAAAATGTGCACGCACACACACAAATAAATATCTCAAACTTTCCCCATCATTGTTCTAGTTAAAAAAAAAACTTCCTGGAAGTATCAGATTAAAATACATGACACTTATTAGTAGGAGAAAGTAATGATAACTGTCAAAGTGAAAAGAAATTACACTTTCAAAACAATGAGAAAGAATTTTAAGTTATATAGAGTAGACATAGAAAAGAATAATTATCTTTTGAAATATGGACAAAAAGTACATTCAAATTTTGCTTAAAAATATCATTAGAAATTATCACTATTTAAAAACATATTTTTATGTTTACTGTATGTTTAAAAAAAATAACCTCCTGTATGTATTATATTGAAATGTCGATTGTAAAGCTCTTGTCCAGTGTTATCAGTGAGGATCTAATACATAGCATTTGTTTTGGGGAACCCATTATTTACAAGATTACAGGAAGATTTCAGCATAAATGAGTGAGAAAATATTTTCACACTAATATGCATTTTTGGAAGGGAGCAATTTGCTTGAGGAACTTCAGCTATTTATATTTTTGCATAAGCAAATTCCTGAGCACAAAACAAGGATCTGAAAGAAACCCATCACATAACCAGCAAAGGATTCTTACACCCTGACAAAGGACATAATGGTGATACTTACTTTCCTTAATAAGGTGGCATCTTCAACTTTTAATTCAAATATTCTAAGTAGCAAGCCCCACACAGATTTCTCATACTTTGTATAAAATATTTTGCTGTGTTTATTTGGATATAAATGGTGAATTCTTCTGTTCCTGTTCTAAATTCTTTATTTCTACTTTGACAATCTTAATGAACTTAATTTTTTTTTAGTATTTGACACACATTATATTGATGTAACTTCTCTGTACATTACAATATCATTGACTATATTCCCTATCTTGTGCCTTTTCTTCCCATGACTTATTCATTCCATAACTGGAAGCCTGTATCACCTCAATAAACTTCCTGATCAATACTGACTTCTCATCTTTTCTCAATTGTATTCCAGCATGTAGCTAACTGAAGGGCATTTCCTTATTATTTACCATTTTTGTGGATCCATGAATGGACACCATACTCCCATTTTCTCTTTGGTTCTTTCATTCTTTTGTTTGTTTACAGCTTTATTGAAGTATACCTGAGATACAAACTGCACCTTAATGTATAAATTTGATTACGTATGCATATACCAGTGATGCCATCACCACAATCAAGGTACTTTAATTCTTTATTTAGTGTTGAATTCATTTCCCTGTTTTCTTCTTGTTTTTTTCTTTAGTTCTGTTTATTGATTGTCTCTCTCAATGGCTGTCACCCTTTTGCCCTTCCCCACCACATCACCTCTGAGTACTTATTTGGTTAGCATCTCACAAAGGACCAAGCAATCAAGAAAGAAAACTGATTTATCTTGGTTTCATTTCTTTCCCTGCTTTCTCTTAAGACACTTTCCTAGAAAAAAGTAACTCTTTCCATGGGTTTCTCCTTTCCTAAGCAAGAAACTGAATGAGGGTTCCATTGGTTCTATCAGGAATGTAGTGCCTAATTAACCGCTAGCCCTCGGACTCCACAGACCTCTGAGGCCCTTTTCCTCTCCTTATCAGCTGGGAGACAGTGGAGATTTACATTACCCCTTACCCAATATAACCACATTTTACTGATCTGTGGCAACTAAACCAGAAACAGGGATTGCCAGAAAAGAAGGCATGGAGGATGTGTCGGTCTACTGCCTTTACAACACCTGCTCAATTGCCAGGAATTACCCTGCCACACACACCTCCCCTTGCCCAGCCTTGGCTACACATATTACCCTGCTATAATAACCATCTGCACTAACTTTGATCATTGAGTCACTCTTTAGTCCTGTCTCTTGTCATTCTTAGCAACAATTCCATGGTAAACTGCTAAACAAATATTCCTTATCATTGTCTGTTACAAATGCAAATTCCTGTTAGCATTACTTTATTTACTCCAAGTAAATTTTAAATGGCTAGACCTAATAGCCTTCTCTGATTCCATCCACTAAATCCTAAGTCCTTGCTACTCACAGTATGGTCCAAAAGACACTAGCATCAGTATCGCCTGGGAACTTGTGAAAAATGCAGACTCACAGGACCCACCATAGACTTTCTGAGTCAGAATCTCAATTTTAGCAAACTAGGTGATCTGCGTGGACATTTAATTTGAGAGACACTGCCCCAAGCTTCTGCAAGAATGCCTTTTCGGATAAATCCAATAGTAGGTCCTTTTTCTGGGAGCACTTTTAAACTTATAGTTCCCAAAGTGGTTTTTTCACTGATTCTACTACATCTTCTTGGCCTTCAGATATTCTACAATGTCTTCCCTTTCTCCTGGTCTTTGCAGTGCTTCTCAAACTGTGGTTCCAAATAACCCATATTTAAGGTGCTTATTTAAAATGCACAAACCTTGACCCATCCCATTGAACCATATATAAAATCCCTAAGATAAGGTTGAGGAATCTGCATTTTAACAAACAGGGCAGTTGAATCTTATACACATTAATGTTTGCTAAAACTGCCTTCAGGAAATCAACAGACAGTGCATGAGGAATTGGCTTTCTTGGGCAGTTGCCATTCTCTTGTTCCCCAGTTCTTCCATGTTTTCTCTTTTCCCCCTCGACTCACAGGATAAAAGACCCTCACAAGTATTTTCCAAAATTAAATAAATAAAAAGTTCCATGTTTTGTTCATTTTCTTCAATGCATCACTCATCTGGTTCTACTTCTTCTTATAATTCCCAACTCTTCTTTTATCACCCTATCCCATACATTCATATATCTACTTTCGCACCATTTCCTGTGAATTTCTCTCTGATCTTCCAGGTGCACATGGTGCAATGATTTATTTCGTAAGGTCAATGGCAGCTGGTGATGATTGCTTCATTTCACAGCAAGAAAAAATTGGATTCAAGAAAATGCACTCCCCAAAACTAGGCAATTGGGCTTTTATCCAAACAAAATCTGACTGCATGGATGTCTCATTTTGTCTTTTTTATATCCTGTAAACCTATGAACCAGGAGCATTAGCATCACTGGGAGCTTGTCAGGACCCACCCCAAACCCACTGAATCAGAACCCGGATTTCACGCCACTTGATTTTTGTACATATTAAAGTTTTAGAAGGGTTTATACTGCATATAGCAGTATCAAGCATAACAAAGAATTAAATCATCTATTTATAGATCCATTAATGAAACTTAAAAATAAGAGTAAAATAATTTTCATTTGTATCAGTCTCCAGTATTTGGAAGAAGATATATTTCTCTTTGATGTGCTATAGCTGAAACTGTTATTTTTCAATTTAGCAGGTTCAAACACCCTGTGAATATGTTGAAATATTTTCATTTGAGAAACACTAGTAATCATCTCAATCGGTGCTTTCTCTAGGCCTAACTCCTGGATGACTGAATCTATTATGAAAGTCAATGGTAATGTGGAGTAAGGATTATAGATTATTAGACTTGAAAAGGAACTTAAAAGTCATAGAGACCCAAATCCCTCATTTTTTAAATGTAGGTGAAGGGTATTAAGGAGGGCACATTTTGTGATGACCACTGGGTATTGTATTTAAGTGATGAATCACTGAATTCTACTCCAGAAACCAATATTGCACTGTATATTAACTAAGTAATATTTAAATATATATATAGATAGATATAGATATATATCTATATATATATGTGCGTAAAATGTAGGAGCTCTCTCTTGAATTCCAAACCTCTATATATAGCAATCTATTCCTAGATAGCCCTCTGACATATCACAGTGAAATTATTCAAACTGAGTCCATTATACAGCCCCACCACCTGTCCCTTCTATTCTTCCTTGCCAGTATCAACTAAGCAACTCAAGTCAAAATCAGAGGATCATCCTATGGTTTCCTCTTCCACCCTCCAACATCAAATCAGCCACCAAGACCTTTTCTACTTCAACCCATACATACCTCTAGGTTTCGCCCCTCTGATCCATTGCACTGTTCACTTGGATTATTGCAACATCTTCCTAACAGCTCTACCTGTCTTCTGTCTCCTAGTTCTCCAAAACACCTGTCATCACACTGCTGTCCAAGAGACCTTTCTAAACACCAACTCTGAATACTTCAATCTATCATATGTCTCTTCCACAGTATGCCACCTGGAACATAGATCTTCAAATATTTTTGATGGAGATTATAACTGATGCTATTGATGCCATGCCTCATACCATTTGGTGGTATGGTGGAAAACTGTGTTTTCCCTGCAACTTGGGAGCTAGTACCCAGCAGGAAGTTGACATAACTTCCTATCGCAAGCACTGTGACCTCTGCTCACTCCATGAGGGCTTTCCCCAAGTCCCTCTATCCTTGGATAGAGGGATGTTACATAGCCACATTTAGGGGCAGCTTGGAAAATCCAGTGATTAAATACCTCCATGTGTAAACTTCTACAAATGAGGGACATGAGTCAGTGAGAAGTATCCCATCAGTTCCAGTTCTCAGTGAGCAATTTTGGGGTGCATTCACATGGTTATTTAGATGGTCCCCAACAGGACAGAGCACTAGCTGTCCACCTTGCCCACACCATTTATTGGCATTTCTCTCTTCCTCACTGTCTAATGTTCTTCCTGAAATCACTTCCCACACAAACTACCTGCCCCAGTCCTTGTCTCAGAGGCTGATAATGAAAGAGATTAAAATATTTTATCAAGTATCAACAACACATGCATATTTATGTGTCTATATGTATATATAGAGAGAGACACATGTGTGTATACATGTACATATGTATATGCATTTGCTTATAAATTGTGTGTGTGTATATATATATACATATATATACACATATATATATACACACACACCATTGTACTAATACATTATATGTATGGTAAAACAAAGTCAAGAAATAGAAATATGAAAATAAAAAATAATATGCTATTTCCAATTAGCTTGCTACTTAAAATGATTTCATACTATGAATAGCTAAAGAAACACTGTCCACGTAGGGTATGGCATGAGCTATATTTTTAGTAATAGTAGCTTTAAGTTCATACTTCAAATAGCCTTCTGGATTATTTCTATTTTTGTGGCCTTTTGGGGGGGGGCATCTACTTATTGCTGTACTTATTTCATTATTTATAATTTCATGAAAGGATAGATAAAGCAATCATTCTGAGAGTAGGATAGAAGTCAATGTCACTGGTACTGATGTTTTATCATTGCTTAACTGGTATTATCTTGAAGGTGATTGTTCCTTTCAGGAATCTTTTTTAATGCACTTGTCCACTTTATTAGGAGAGGTTCAATGAAAATCCAATAATTAAATCCATGATTACACCCAACCAGGTGCACTTAACTAACAATATATTGCAACAGACTATGAGAATAAACAGAGGATGTCACTGACTATCACGATGCTCTGTACAGCTCCCATCCTTTCACAAGCTTCCTCCCAGATCATGTGTGGCACCTGATTTTATGTTAACCAGACTGAATTTAGGTGCTGTAATCCAGCTACATATTAAATAGTTATCAAGTTCAATGTCTTTCCTTTTTAAGATCAAAAATATATAATTCAGAAACTCTACTTTGCACACGATTCACCTAAACTCTCTGCTCTAGAAAGATAGAACTTAAACGCCATAGAATGTTTCTTGGCTCTTGATGATTTGTCTTTTGCTTACCATATCCAACTTTTCTCACCATTTCTCAGTCTGTGCTCCAACATCACAGACTTCCTTAAGTTTCTAAAAATCAGCCTTGATATTTTATACTATCAACCATTTGTAAACTCTCTTCTCTGTGTCTTTTTGGCTTTTCATTATTTTATCAACCTAGAAAGTAGTGCTATCTGCCACCTTCTATAGGAAATACCTCTAGTGTCTCATTCTATACCTTGGATCACCACCAATGGCAAGTGAACTTGAAAGGGAGACTTCCAAGTGAGTTTAGTTCTACCTCACCCTACATGGTCCCACCTCAAGCATGCCAGCAGTCATATTTTAGTTCTCTGCCCCAGAGACTTCACTGTGCTGGCTCCCATGAACATGCACAGTCCCTGGAGAAAGCTCTCCACCAATGGAGACAGGAGCCAGTAGTATAAGTGCTCTAGCTTCCTGTCTTTCAAGCGGACAATTTTGGAAGGCATTGTGTTTCTCAGGAAGTCCTAGTGGAACCAAGCCCCACTGCTCATGGGGAACCCTTGTTATAATGACCCGACAGTGGCTTTCCCCCTTCCCTGTCTCACCTACCCTCATTAATGCTTCCTGGGTCCTACTCCCAAATACCCAACCTGCACCCAAATTCTCTTTCAGATTCTTCTCTCAATAGAAAAGGAACAGAGACACTTTTTTTCTGTAGAATTGTCCCTGGAACCCTGAATTCCTCCCTCCCCACAATCAGACAGCTGTATCTCTGTTCTCTTTGCTACTTTCCAGCCTTGCATATATCATGGTTGTTTTGCTCACCACAAACAGATGTAATTATTGGTTATCACACATATCCAAGGTCTCTCCACTGGACCCCCTGCAAAGTGGCCATCCAATCAGGTAGAATGTTATACCATGTGCTCATACATGTCTGTTCACCCTGACTCTGCTGCTCATTTGATGTGTCATTCTGGAGTCCTTGATGTCACTGTGTTTCATGGGCACTGTAGTTTCCCCTGACACTGACACTGACCCAAATCTTCTCTTCTAGGTACAACTATTATCACTAGACTCAGCTCTCCTTCATGTTACTCCACCAGGCAGAACAACCAGGCTGGTAGCCATGGTTGGTTCTTCAAGTGCTCCCACTCATATCTTGGGCCTCCGGTTGCCACAGCTCCAAGGTGTCTGTGAGTGATTGCTTATATCCCAGAGTTTTTCCCATTTGGTGAAACAATTATTCCATTTTAATTTCTCTAAGACACTCTCATTCATTCAAAAAGTTAGACAAAGGATAGGTTCAAACAATAGCTACCATTCTCCATTTAAAATTACTACTCTCCTTAATCTCCCTACATGACTAAGACTTTCTCAATAAGGCAAATTCAGTTTTCTTCCCCTACTCCTACCCTCAATAACCGGCATGGCTCAATCAAGTTATTTAACTTCTCTTGGCTTTAGAGTTTTCATTTGTAAAAAGGGAGTAATAGTTACTTGCTTACTGAAAGACAATATAGATAACAGCACTGACTTTTGAGTTTGACTCTTGAGTTTTCTTAGAACTCTAGGCTAGGGTTTATGATTATTGTCACCTAACTATAAGATTTCAAGTTATCATGCTAGTACCATATCAAATACACACACACTCTCTCTCATGCAATATCCTCCTCCAGCCCTTGACTGATGCTGTCATCCTTTGAAGTATATTTCAGCTATATACCTGAAATGGATCCACAAATATAATTGATGACATCGATTTATTCCCCAAAAAAGCCTATTACAATGGTAAGTGTGTAGCACTCAATAAAGGATGTGACAGTTGCGGATATAAATTCAAACTTTGGCATGCCAGTGTTACAGCATCCTCATATTTAGACATCAAACAAGACTTCCCTGTTGTACAAAGCAAAGGAACAGGAAAACGTAGACCACTCAGCATGACTGCACTGGCTCCAGCAGGTCAGGAGGCTGCTTCTTCAGAGGATGAAAATACTCATGCTTCCTGTGTTTCAGGAAGAACCTGGATCCATCTTGGCAACATAAAGCTCCTTGGTGCTTAAAAACAAGCATGCCTCATATCCACATCATCAGTTTTGAGATTGGGAGTGGAGGATAAAAGCTTTCAATTCCATTGAGAGAAAGAAATATTAAGAGAATTAAATCATTAACTATTAAAACATTAAATGGCTAGGGAGCAAGAATTAGGATGAGTTTTTCATTTACTTATCCTGGATCATTAACTCATGCTTGTTTTGGGATCCCTTTGCCCTGAAATCATGAAGAATAAAAAAGGCTTGATCTAACCTTGATCTCAGGGCAAAAATATTATTTGGCAGAATAGATGCATGTGTAAAATTTATTGTGAAGGAGACTATTAGCACCCAACTATTTCATATAAAGCACAAAAGAAATTAAAAAATTAAAAAAGGGATAGGATAGGGCAAAATGGTCATTAGTTATTTAAAACACTTTTACCATGAACATTTCAAATACACAAAAATGAATGCAATATATAATAAGCCACATGCCCCATGTCCCCAAAGCTTCAACAACTACTAGCCTAGTATGGACATTTTTAGAGTTATAGATACTTAGGCCACACAAAGCTTAGCCAAGCCTGACAGCAGTGCATTATGGCATTTTTTTAGCACATGATTCTTTTTTTCTTCTCCTGCTGTTTGTAGCCACTATAAATCCACCAAATGGAAAAATGGGTCAAAGCTATGTGAGTGTGTGGGTGTTTTCCCATGCATTCTATTTGTTTATTCATATAATCCAGTCCCCAGGGAAATTTCTTTAAAAAGTTAGT
Source organism: Ailuropoda melanoleuca (assembly GCF_002007445.2). NCBI lineage: Eukaryota > Metazoa > Chordata > Mammalia > Carnivora > Ursidae > Ailuropoda > Ailuropoda melanoleuca. The sequence goes on along the minus strand of NC_048230.1, from coordinate 81,155,457 downwards.
TTCACTCTAGAAGATCCAAAGAACTCAGAATTTTACAAGCTCTGGGTCATTAAACCTTATAGCTACTGCCCTATGACGTCAGTAAGTGGGAAGTGTTATTATCCCATTTCACAGATGAAGAAATTGAGGACTTTTATGATTACATGTCTCATCCAGAGCCAAACTGTGCTGGCAAGAGATTCAAGGACTTCCAATAAAGCTCATTTATTTAACCTTTAGATGAGCACTGTCCAATAGAAATATAGTATGAATGATATGTGATTTAAGAATTTCCAGTAGCCACATTACAAAAAAGTAATAACAGGTGAAATTCTTTCTAATATTATTCTTTATTTAGTCATTGTCCAAAATATTATCATTCAAACAAATAATATTTTAAAAATTATTTAGATAGTTTACATTATTTATACTAAGTCTTCAAAATAAATATGTATTTGACACTTAAAGCACATCATCTCAGTTTGGATTCACAAAATCTCAAGTACTCAATAGTCATAGGAGGCTAGTAGCTCTCATAATGGGCAACAGAGCCCTAGACCATAAGTTCTTCTCTCATAAGGCCATATTCTCTCCCACTAGGCAGCTTAATCAAGATTTGTCTTATATTTTGTTGACTGCTTGGGATGCCTTCAGTTCTTCTTTAGTATCACTTTGGTTTGGGCTAATTTAACCAAATTATAGGCATGAATTAAGGCTTCTTAGAAAGTAATGTGAAGTTCAATTTTAGGAGCAAAAGTGGGGGGGAACCTCACAAATCTAGAAAGAGAATATAATGCATATTGAACTCCAGTTCCTATAGTTGAAAGGGTTTCATAAAATTAGGAATGAGCTTGTGGTAGGCAAGCAAATCAATTCCTTGTTATAGTATAAGAGCTGTGAAGTCATGGTTTTTGGCCTCAGTTAACAGGCAAATATTTAAAACATCTTTTTTCTGTTGAAAACTCCAATAAATTTCACAAATTACAATAGTGATATAGTTACTAAATAGTATGATTTTAGGGGAAAAATAATAACTTCCATTTAGCTCACTCCTTAATGGTATTTACATAGTCAGAAAGAGCTTTGCCTCTTCTAATTAGAGAGTTCTTGCATTCCCCATGGTAGGGGGCTACCCTTTGAACACTGACCTTTATATACCACACAAAACCACAAGCAGATTCATCTGAATCTCCCCCTTCTTTCACTGGAGGTCCGTGAATTTGGGGGTGACATTAAACAAAACATCTGAAATCTCAAAGTATTTCACAAAGTCAAAAATCCATGACAACCTAAGGAAAACTTAGCATCTGGGTCAGAGGCAGACAGTACCACATTTCAACAGGTGAAAAATGTAACTATAGCCTGTATTCCAGAAGTGGTTCCACTATTACAAAGGGGAGTCTAGTTTGCAATCATCAAAATACATGACTTATTAGCATGTGACTCTAGGGTTAAGGAAACTATTACATAAAAAAATTAAAGGTTTATAAGGTAATGAATGCCAATAGCAGGTTTAGAACGATTTGCAATGTCTAATAGCAACCATCAATGTATCTCAATACTAGGATATACATTGAATCTTCAGTTACTTCAGAGAATTTCTTGAGGCAGACTGTTTTCAAAAATGAAAGCCAATAAAGGAATTTCACTCTATTTATGTCTATCTATCCACCCCATCTATATATATCTACATATCTTTATATGTTCATTCTCAAATAAACCATAAAACTATAGAATAAAGCAAATTAACAGTTAGAAAATATTAATAATATATTAATTAGAAAAATAGGGATAATACTGAAAAAATGCCCACCCCATTTGCTGAATAAAGACCCATTCAATAGATAGAATGTAGTAGATGAGAGATGATTATGCCTCAGTAAAAAAGAAGGAAATCCTAGTATTTGCAATAACACGGGGGAACTTTAAAGGCATTATGCTAAGTGAAGTAAGTCCAATAGGGAAAGACAAACAGTGCAAGATCTCACTTATTTGTGGAACTTCAAAAAGCCAAAATAACAGAGTAAACTGGTAGTTGTCATAGGTTGGGATTGGGGGAAATGTAGATGTCGGTCAGAGGGCACAAACTTCCAGTCTGAAGATGCACAAGTTCCGGGGATCTAATATACGACAGGGTGACTATAGTTAACAGTACTGTATTGTGTACTTTAAAGTTGCTAAGATAGTAGATACTAAATGTTATCAATACCACAACAAAAACAAATGGTAATTATGTGTTAACTAACCTTATTGTAATCATTTAGCAATATATACATGTTTCAAATCATCACATTGTACCCCTCAACTTCCACAATATTCTATGTCAATTTATCTTAATAAAGATAGGGGCACTAGAGATCCATTCAAAGGACAAATTTTCAAAACAGCTTTATCTTGGGCAATGCTATTTTAAAAGTCTTCAAAACCTAAAAAATAGCTCCAGAATTCACATCCATTTGGAAGATCTAGTAATGAACTATATAACTACACTTGACTTGAAAGTTTCCATGAAGGCTAATCAATCAAGGGGTTCTCCTTTTTGCTCACAGGATTCAATCTGATATCATTGCCTTAGCTGATTCCCTAGACTTCTCCCGCAGATTGCTTACCTAGTTGAAGACCCTCTTATTCTAAACAAATTCATTTGACTTTTCAAGAATTCTGCCATGAAGTGAAACATGGGTACCCACAAGAAACATGCAACATGCATTTATTTGCACTCATTACAGATGAACATGGATATATCATCAAGCCAAGTGGTGAAGCCAGTGGAAACCTCAACTCTAATCAGCCAATGAGACAAGGAATAAATGACTCTCACCCATATAATTCTTGCCTTCTTGCCAGAGGATCAGATCATCCAAGCTCTAGAATGGCCCCTTTGGGAATTTCCCTGACTTCCATTTGGAAAAACTCTGGCCTCTCAGAAACCGTCTGAAAGTCACCCTGATAAATAAATAGCTAAATGATTAAAAATTGTTCCTTCCCATATGAGCATACTAGAAATAGTAGTAAATTACCAACCTTATCATCAGGTTATTAATGTGCTTTTACATTTGTGCCTTGTGAAAGAAAGAATAAAGTAAAGTAAAGTAGAGAAGAGAGGAGAGGAGAAGGGAGGGGAGGGGAGGAGGGGAGGAGAGGGAAAGGACAGGGGAGGGGAGGGAAGGGAGGGGAAAAGGAAAGGGGAAGGGAAGGGAAGGAAAAAGAGGTTTTATTTCCTCTGGCTGTTGGATAATGTAATACCTACTTTGTATTTTATCATTCTAAAGCAACTCATCATAATCTTTGGGCACATGTATTAGTACAAAGTTGGGCAAATTTTAAAGCATCAAACATTTATTCAATGTATGGGGTCTAACAATGGAGAATAAAAGATCCCAAATCCTAAAGAAATTTTCGACCAAGAAAACATTTGCTTTCATAGAAGCTTCCTTTTCTCCCACAGACATTTCATAATCTGAGGATGGAAAATCAAGAGGGCATTTGATGAGGTTGGATATCAAACACACAGGCTCTCCAGCCCTTAGGCAGTTTACTTGGTGGCCCCGAATCACATCTGGGTTGCAAATCTCCCTCCAGCATAGCCCTTATATTTAGGCCACCAGGTTTACACAAAGAGACCGCCCAGCTGCTAGCTGGTAAAAGGCTCCCAGGGTCTCACGTAGTCCCTGAGAGCTGCGTAATTCAGTGCAGAAGCCGTCCATGCAATTACATGTCCCTGTAGATTACAGGGTAATTACATCAAGGAGATGAAAAATAATTGCTTGTAACTTGCACTGTGGCTGAGAAGGCATAAATAATCACATGTGCACTAAGTAATGATGTGTGATCATTTTGCCACTACTGTGTCACAGCTACCACATATTTAAAAGATCAGCAGTGACTAAAGATGAGAAAAAGCACTTGGAGTTTATTTGTAAACTGAAATGAAAAGAACCGAAGACCTGACAGCTATACCTTGCCTTTCCAGAGGATTGCCTCAGGGAAAATTTTATAAGACCCCCCAATCTGCATTCACAATGGGAGTAAAAAGTGAGTAGAGTATTAAGTGTTGCTTGATTTGCACATTTCAGTTTGGCTGGTGCCATCTGGCCCCTATTTCCGAGGCCCCAACATTTGATCTCTAGAAAGGTATAGATAAAGCTATGCAAGTTGTTATAAATTCTACATAATGCAGAATTGGTATTTGAGAGATTATTAAGTCTTTTTACATATTTAATTCATAACATTCTAGATATTATTTGCTAATATTGAATCCTAATTCCTTTTAGCAAACAATTCCTCAGTCTCATTCATTGTTTTAAATTAAGAAAAGAAACATTCTATATCCAAAAACATAAAGTTTTAAGGAGCTTTGCTGTACATAGGTAACTTATGTCAGATTCACTGAAACTACTTAATTTAATATTACTTAATTTATTTAGGAATAAAGTGAAAAAATGTGTATGTCCTTGTATGATTTCCTCCAAAGTAGTGCTGCTTGATCACTTTGCTTAATCAGATCTTGTTTCAATAATTGATGAAGCATGGGAATAACTCAAGTATTAAATTGGAAGCTTTGAAATCCCATATCAGAGTCCATTTTGATAAGATATTACATTTATTCTTTACAAATAATGATCTTTCCAATGGAGAATACAATATTCTAATCATTTTAGAAGCGGCAATAAAAATTCCCGCAAGAAACTCAAGCTTCATCTCTTTCTAATGGGAACTCCAGTGTAAAAACCAATGTTAGTGAGCATAGTAGCTTGAATTAAGAAGAAAACATTCTTTTTTTTTTCTTTTAAGAGGAAAACATTCTTAAAACTAGTTTCAAAGCTACATAGGTGGAAGGAAATAAAATTAACTTCTAAACAAAATCCAAATATTTGGAAGTATTATTTAATATAGGCACTTACAACCCTTTTTGCGCCCTAGTCTGTGGCAATCTGGTAAAGTCTATGTTCTCTTCTAAAAATAATGTCCTTAAAAGCATAAGATAAAATAGGAACACAAAGGAAATCAGTTCTATGAATGCAATTTTTTTAAAAAGTATTTGTGATGTAGTAAGACAGTTTTTTGTTAATGAATTGTGTGACTATTAAATGAGTCTGCTAGCTGCTTCATTTTCAAAGTAGTGAGGACCATATATGAGATTTTCAAATATTTTAACAACTCTCATGCAATATGTAAATAATCCATATGCTGTTATTGCAGTTTGTTGTTCACATTCATTGCTAAAAGGTATGCTCGATTTTTAATAGAACTTACTGAGAATAAGATATAATGTTTCCTCCTCCCAATCCAAAGATCCCCTGAATCCTATCCACAGACCCTTTTAGGTAGGGCCTTTGGTTGCTAGATTAAAGGCTCCTGATTTTGTACCAGCTTCTAAGAGATATTAAAACCTGTTTAATGTTGCCATTTTATACTTACCATCCCTGACATTAAAAGAAAGGGCAGAACTAGTTACTTGTTTTACCAAGATACTGGGAATAGAAAAACATTTCCTGAATTATCTATTTACAAATCCTTCTGTTATTCAAGATCAGGGCATATCTGGTACATAAAGTCTACTTTTCACAAGTACAAATTGCATACTCGGTAATAAAGTAGTACTGGGAACTTTATTTTCTCAATCCTTCACTACTGTATCTACAAAATAAAGCCACTGGTCTGTATGATCCTCATCTGATATGCTAATATTCAATCTGTGCTAACTTGAGACTTCGACTATGATGGAACTGCTTACCCATTCCTATCTTCCCTATACCGTCAAGCTGCTTATTTAACCACCTTAGTGTTCCCTTCAATTCCAGTACAACATGGCAGTTCATAAAATCATTACAGATATTCCTGTTCCCATTTTCATTATTGCAAGTATATAACTGCAGTGCCAACATTTTAACTTTCCAAACCCCCTAAAAGATGTGAAATGCTATCTGCTCATAGAGCCAAGCCACATTAGTAGAGGAAGGAAAATTCCTATTCCCATATATAAATACCTCCTCCCACGGGATATTTTCTCCTGAAACTTCTAAGTGCCCATCTCTCGATGATTATGCCATTATTATTTATTGAGTTGTGAAAAGTGATTCTCAGTACATATACCAGAGAGGAACAAGCTTGCAATTTTAATAAGGCCCATAAGATAATTAAGACATACAATTTCTTCTCTAATGCCAGGCCAGGAGGACTTTTCAATCTGTAATATGAATGACTGAATGCTTTCATGTTTGAATTTATACACGGCTATAAAATATATTTTGACTTTTTTTTTTTAGTCAGCCCTTTCATTTGTCTTAATTTCCCCCAGGCAAAAATGAAACATCCCACATCTTGTTCCACTAAAAATGGGGAAGTTCAATTGGGCTACAGCTCCATCTATTTCTTTTTTCAAATGTATCCTGAACACTATGTGCTTAGTCACTCATCTCCTCATGAAAAAAATAACACCAAACTGCACCTTAGAATAGCTCCATATATTTGTGCAATCCTTCCTCCAAATAAGGTAGGTCCATGCCCCTGTGAAGTAAGCAAGAGTGAGAATGACTAATTTCATTCTATAAATTCAGTCTTGCAGTCAACGTATTTCTGGAGTTCTTACGGTGGTGGATTCATTGAGGGATTATAAAATATGGACACCCCTTCTCTCAAGGAAGATCCATCTAGTGTGGGGCATAACACACAGAGCTGAGTGCGATGCAAAGACTTCTGTTAAAAGTTAAGAACTGATCTCAGGGCGCCTGTGTGGCTCAGCCATTGGGCGTCCTTCAGCTTGGGTCATGATCCCAGGGTTCTGGGATTGAGCCCCGCATCGGGCTCCTTGCTCAGCGGGAAGCCTGCTTCTCCCTCTCACACTCCCCTTGCTTGTGTTCCCTCTCTCACTGTCTCTCTCTCTGTGTCAAATAAATAAATAAAATCTTTAAAAAAAAAAGTTAAGAACTGATCTTAAGAGCTAGAGGAAGGCATGGGTAAAGGAGACATAATTAGTGTTGAGGTATCAGAGAAACTCCATGGAGGTAATTAAATTTGAAAAAGGCTCTGAAAATAAGGAGAACTCTATCTGACATGGACAAGATTAGATAGGGAGGTGGGGGGTGGAGGTATCTGTGACTGACCCAGAAAATATATTTGAAATGCTTAAACCAAAGATTTCTGTTAATATAATCCTAGTGGGCCACTTCCCTGTACATACAATCAAGAAGACTACAGAATAATTCAAGATGTAGATCTCGTTTAGAAGCTGCGTTCAAACTTTACATCGGAATCTGGGGATGTACTGTATGGTGATTAACACAATATAATAAAATAAAATTAAAAAAAAAAAAAAGAAGCTGCGTTACCAACTAGTTTAAATTATGATCCTTAGGAAACTTTGAACTGTTCAAGTATTAGCGTGGAAGAAAGAATAGATAGTACAAGAGGTGAAAAAAACAAAGTTACTCAAGAGCACTGGTATATAGTAATTAAGAAAATATAAAATAAAATTCTGAAAACCTAGTGATTGTCTGAGGTGAAGTATCTAGTGTTAATCATAATCAATACATACATTTATGTTACTAACCATGGAGATACTTTGTACCAAAATAGATGCCTTCAGTAATATCATAGTGAGTATGCTCCATGAAGATAGATTTTAATTTCAGTCTCCAAAGAGGTTGGGTGATAGGGAGTGTAATTCTCTCAATGAGAAAACAAAGACAAGCAATAACTAGAGGATAAAAAGCAAGAAAGTACTGATCCAAATATGAAAGCAAACAATTTTTTTCATGAGGTAGCAGTTTGTAGCACCCAACTTAGCATAAAAAGTGGGAATGTATTACCTCTTGGCACTAGAAACATTCTTCAAATAGAAATTCCCAATAAGTTTAAGACCTTGTACTAGTAGAGAAGAACTATAATTATAACTCATTACTTGGCTCTACAATGAACAAGAATTACATTATAATCATGTGTTATTAGATTTCACCTGTGAGACTCAACTTACATAAAAAGCAGAGAAGACTTGATTGTGGTTACAGAATAGAATATAAATGTTAACAAACATAACAGCTGTTTCTCAGGAGATAAGAAGTAGAAGTGATGGTAAACAGTGGCAGAAAGGGCAAATACAAAAAGTAGTATAACCTACATGGAGAGAATGAAAGAAATGTTCATAATGATGGAAAAAGAAAAAGGCTTAAGATATACAAAGATATAGGAAGTTATTCATTAGAATTAAATAAGGATTAAATATCAATCAAGAGAGCTGGAGATATATATAGGAGCTATACCCTCATCTTTCATATAAGAAAATAAAGAAACTGAAGTTAATAATTTAGGAATTAGTGGTATGAATACATGATTTAAAATTATGAACATAAGCAGGAACACTTGTACAGAAATATTAAAAGAGATTGCCTCTGGAGAATAAAATTAGGAGAGGAGTTAATTGGAGGGATAAAAGCAGTTTTTCATAACAAAACCTATTATTTTTTATTGTTGTGTGTAATATGACAAAATTAATTATAAATTAAAATAAACTCTACTAAAAACTACAAAATGGAGAGGGGTGAAGGGAACTCCAAAAAGAGAATATCTATTCAGCTTTCAAAGCACAAAGGATCATTTGGAAAGGGAGTAGAGGAAATAAATAAAAGAAGGCCAGATAATTTTCTGCCAAAGGAATGACCTTTTCTGCTGAGGAAAAAAATCCAAGTGAAGCCAAGAGTGAGGTGGTGGAAGGGAGAAGTATAATGGGAATAAACTGAGTGTGAATCGAGAGAAAGCACTTCAGACTGCAAAGTTTGTAGGTCTAAATGATTTGGCCTAAGAAATCTGTTCCTGATGATAGTGGATGAACAAAAAACTCAAAATATGATGCCTGAAAGGGTCTTCAAATCTGGTAGATTACTACACAGATCTCCTAATAATACCTATCCTATTCTTTAAAGTCTTCAGTACATAGTACCTTGTAAATAGAATAAAAGACTTTCTAAATCAGGAATTTCTTCCCAGTTTTTAAATCAAGCACTACTGAAACCTAAGCAGAAAGGAGAATCTCTTCCCAGAAGTGAATTTGCTGGGTTAAGGGGAACAGACATTTGTAATTTTGATAACTACTGCCAAATGTCTCTCTACAGGGACTGCATTAATTTACAACTTCTTTTGCAAAGTAGAAAAAAAATCTTGTTTGTCAGCTTTATCAATGCAGATTTTGTTTTTTGGCAACTCTTCATTTCAACATTGTAATTGAGAAATAGTAGAAGCATCCTGAATCTCCACTAATAGGGGAATAGTAAAAATTATACCATACAATGGAATAATATGCCACTATAAAAAAGAACGAGAAGATTTTCTATCTATTGAGATGGAATGATCTTTAGGATATATTGTTAATAAAAAATCAAAGTTCAGAAAATATGTACACTATTCTATCTATTTTGTAAACAGGGGAAGGGAGACTAAAGGTCCTCATGCGTATTTATCTGTACATGCATATAAACTCCAGAAAGATACACAAAAATTAAAAGCAGCGGTTACCCATGGAGAGGTGGAGGGTGAGAGCTGAAAAGATGGGTGCAAAAGAGGGAGTGAGACTGTTACTATATATCTTCAATTTTTAAATTTTTGAATCTTGTAAATATATTACTGATTATAAAAAATAACACAATAAGAAAATACAAAAGAGAAATAATCAATTTTATTAAGCTACATATATTTTATATGGTAAGCTATATATAGCGTTTCCGTTCACAAAATATTCAAATTTTCAGTTTAAAAAAAAAAAAGGACTTTGCTAACCACTTAATAAAAATGGCATCCAAAATGATTTGGTACAGATCTTTCAACAGACAAGCTTTCAAAAGTCAAATACTGTGAGTGAAAATATATGGCTATATACCAAGTTCAGATTTTTAAAATTCATTCCTTTAATAAATTTATAATTAACGTAATTCCTCATACATATTAATAGCTCTAAAAATGAAAAAAAAAACTAAAAATTTACCAAAATCCAAAATCTCTTCAAATAAACACTCAACAAAACAGCAATAGATGGACATTTTCCTAACCTAATAAAATATATTATCACAATCCAGAAGACTGCATCATACTTTGGTACAGGGAATCACTAGAGACACTCCCAGAAATGTCAGGAAAAATACAACGATGTCCATTATCACCGCTACTGTTTAACATTCTACTGGAGGTAGTGCCAATAAAATTAGAAAAGAGAAAAATTAGCAGCATAAAATTGAAAACAAAAAACATCAAAATTTTTAGATGATTTGACTAAATAACATCTGAAATTTAAAGATTCAATTGAAAAGGTAATTGAGTAAGGTACGGTTATTTTATGGAAATCAATACTTTCACATTCACAAATAGCAACCATTTAAGAAATCTAATGAAAAGATCCTATGGACAACAGTAACAGAATAGGTAAGCTAGCCAGGAAAAAATACTTAATAAATGAGCAAAATCTTTCATGAAGTCTTGATTCCTAAATCTAATTTTATAATTCTTTAGTCTTTATTTATAAACCAGAAGCAATCAAATGCAGATGAAGATAGAAAATAAAAATACATAGATGAGAATTATTATGTGGGCGTAGAGGGTACTCTGATATTAGAAGAATGAAAAAAAATGATCTTGATTGAATGGCCTCATTTAAGAAAGCAAAACATTTAAAACCAGTAGGGAGAATCAAGAAAAATTCCTGAAATTTAAGTGGCAAAGATGTAAATTAGAAAGATGTACTGTATGGTGACGAACATAATAAAAAATAATAAATTTCCTTATCTATGAAGCTTCAGGCTGTTTTGGTGAATTTTGCCATCTCAGTCTTGTCAATACCCTAAGGGTTTGTCAACTCTGACTAGATTAAACTGATGGACAACATTATTAACTACTGTCCTCTACTAAGCCATTGTTACGTACCAAAGCCCGGGTTCTTAAAAATTTTACATATTTTTCTTCATAAGATACTTATAATACTCAACGTAAATACCAAGAAACCATTATTTCTTTATGCAAAAAAGACACATCAGGCTCAAAAAGATATATCTCTTGGCCAAGATTGTATACATGACAGAAGGCAGAGTCTGATTTCCAATCCGGATCTCAGCCTCACACAGCACACCTGTCTTCTTTCCACTTGAGAATGCTGCTTTCAATATTAGTCAACCCCATTCACTTTTTGTTTTTAAACCAGGAATTCAAAATTATCAATGGTGTTACCAAGGAGTAGAAGAGGTTAAAAAAAAAAGATATAAAAGGCCTAGAAACTCTACAGCCCTGACAGTAATTCCCCTGCGATAACAGTTCCTGCATTTTCCCAAAATAACAATGAAACTGAGGAAATTACACACTTACAGCTTTAATCAATAAATTTTAAAAGAATTAGAGCCCTTTAGCAATACTAGATCCATAAACTAGTTACATCTCTGTTGACAGTCTCTTTTTTTGCATCATAATTTGTTCTCAGGGCAATGCTGTTTATATTGGAAGTATTACTGTTTATTTTAAATATAAAAATGATCTAAAATCACTATATTTTTCCCCTTGTGAAAGACAGAATCCCTGTCATATCAAAGCATCATATCTTAAACCAAAAGAAGCATTTTGGATTGGAGCCAAAAGCACCTTCCCAAGAAAAACTCTTTGATCAATTAGGAAATGATTATTTGTGCTTTTATATTTTTCTTGTACCAAATTATTTTAGATGGAGTTGAACTCTGTTAAGCATTTACAGACTATGTTTATAGGTAGTGTTTAATATGCAATAATATTTGATTTGTGTTTTATTCTCCTCAGCCCCTTTAACCTCTAGACTGTAATGACTTCCATATGGCTAGCCAAGTCTATTTTTAGATTGTTAATTATCCATCCCTATTTTTAGACCTCTTCTTTCTTTTGGTTGCTGATTATTATAAGACCTAAAGTGCCTTCTCAAATTTTAACAATGCTGTTTTTCTGCCAGATTAGAGGCCAGTTCTTTCACTGAATACTAGTTTCCCTCCCCAATACCAATTTCTCCCACTTTTATTTTTCTCCCAAGTCAGTCATGACAATATAATTCAATATATTTGTCAAAGAGCACTGTTACTTAATATTTTAGATAAATATCAAGTAAGATACACATTTTCAAAGAGATTTTGTACATGTGGCTGCTGTTAAGTTGGAGAATAGTAAAACTGCCTAATATAATACTTAGTGAAATTTGGGTTGAAAATCAAGTTTTGCACATGTAAAACAACCTACTTAGGATTCTCATTTCTTACCCTAAAGATATTTTTCTTATTTTAGAATACACACGTGCATCAAGAGTTATATTTGAGATCAATAAGGTGCTCCAATTTCAGTCTTTAGAGACCATGGCTCTTGCCTTTGAAAATTCCAAAGTATAATAACATCCCAAATTGCTGAGCTTTAATCTGTTCTTCATCAAATGAAATTGTCAGGTTGTTTTCTTTCCCTTTCTTGCTGCTTGTGTGAGTGTGTGTGTGTGTGTGTGTGTGTATGTGTGTGTGTGTGTGTGTTTAAAGAACAACAGAGATTAAAACACGATTTATGCAAATAGCTAAGGTCGAAATCCAGAATTTCTTCTTTCACATGCCTATTACAAAGAGTAAATTCAAAGTCACAGTGCCAAAAAAAAGTCACCAAAATTTTGTTCTGCGAACCATGCTGTATCCTAATCAAGAAGTTTTTAGAAATTAGTCTAAACCCAAATAGGAAAACAGCAAGGAATGGGCTCTGCCCTAAATCCATCCTATGTTACTCTGCAACCTTAAATCTCTCTGTTATCAAAGCTGATTCCAACTGCCTAGAGTGCCATTTGTTCAGTTTGCTGAGGGATGGGGGAGCGGGGTATGCACTGGGAACAACTGTGAAAGTAGGAAATTAGGCACTACTGTGGTTTATAAAATTCTTTTGTTGACTGTTTTTGTCATTGCATTTGAGGTTTTTAGCTAAATACCATATCCCTTGAAATGTGAAGGTAATTCACAAAACTCCTCAACAAGAATGAAGTGTATGAAAACATTTCATAAGCTCTAAAACTCACGAATAGGAGGAATTACTTTTAGACCCTTTCAAAATTTTAGCACATTGACACAGGATATTTAGACATAAGGACATTAACATGGCCAAGTTTTGAAACAAAAATGTTTGCTTCTGCAACTGGCAAATTTATCCTTGGCCTTTTAGAGAAATGTGCCCCAGTGGAACAAAATAATCATGTGTCTATGTCTGTTTCTCTTTGAGAAAGGTATTGAGTGGTCACATGGTCTTATGTGCCCTATGTGGCATAATTCAGATGGCGTGGACTACAATATAAATCTTAAATGTTTCTTTTAAAAACATCCCCCAGATAAGTCTTCATATGAAACAGCATATAACACACACAACAAGATCACAAGTTACATGTCATCTGGCAAAACAGTCTTTCCAGGACTGATCTGAATTAAAATCTGATAAGGCAATAATCCAAAAAATTAAGGAAAGTAGAAGGGTCAAGAAGTCTATCTTTGTTGTTTGACACTGATATGTGGAAAACAGGCCTCATTTTATAAATTTAATATTTCCAGTGAGAATTGTATGAGTAAAATAGTTATAATATCTTACTAAAAATGAAAATTCAAATCTTTTTGACAAAATCCCTAGAAGATGATATAGATACCAACAGGGGAAGTTTAGTATTGTATTCCTATATTATCTTCCAATTAAAAAAATAAGAAGTATGAAAAATAGTGGGTTTAGATCTAAATCTAATTTGTAAGAACAAAATATGTAAACATGACTTTTAGATTTTAGGTCCTCTGTCTATGCAACAAAGATAAAAAAGACCCATTTCATTTTGACTGAACAGAGCATGACTTCTTGTGCTAATCAGCTTCACTATCACTTATATTTTTTGTCAGTGTCCCACTGTGTGAAATACTGTTAGAGGAATATTAATTTATACATCCACTCATTGAGAAAATGTTTAGTAATATTCCATAATCCAATAATCAGCACAAGTGCTTCCTCCAGCCTAGCAGGAATCACTGGAGGAATTCAGGCAAATTCAGAAAAAGATTAGGGAAGCTTTTGGAGCAACATACTGCTTCTATTTAGAAATAGAGAAATACTGTAGAATCACACAAGTAATTATATCAGCAACCATTACTTGAGAAGCTTATATGTCCTTAATATTTTATCAAAATCTCTACTGCTCACAATAACCCTGTAGATAAATATTATTATTTTGTTTTTTACAGTAATAACGCTAATGTGTAGGATTTGTCCAGAATAGGACAACGGCAGGATTCAAATGTAGGACCGTCTGTCTTCAAGTCAGTGCCTTTCCTATTACACACTATTTCTGTAAAAATAAATGTGTTATATTTTATTGGTCACATGCTCTATATTACTCTATTAGGTGCTTTAATGATTTTATCTCATTTAGTCCTTCTAACAACCCTATGAGTTAGGAACTATTACCATTATGTCCGTATTTACTATAGGTGATGAAACAGAAGCACAAAGACACGGCCCAAGGTCACATAGGAAGAAGGGAAGTAACGACTTGAACACAGGTATCTGACTATGATATCCTCTGTTATACTATTGCTTTTCCAATGATGGAAATGATAAATCTGACAACATGACAGTAACACCAATACAAGGTTGGAAGTGTGATTTTGGTGTGCTAAATGATCTTACAAGAAACCATCTTTCCTGTCTCCAAAAGGGACACAGTAGCATCTACTGTTTGACATATCAAACCCAAATGCACCTATCTGGTATGCAAGATACACTGCCATGCCCACACCCCACCCCCATTCCTATCACCATCATTTCCCAAGAATTTCTGAAGACCCAGTCTATGGAACATCAACATGTCTCAAGGTGATTGACCGGTGTCCTAGGGGAAAAGATTTCACAAACAGAGTTTGGAAAAAGCTCAGTTCCACAAACTTGTTTTTTTTTTTTTGGGTGGGGGAGGTTATTTTATTTTTTATAGACAACAGTATTTTTCAGGGATCATTAATCCAATGTGTGCTCTGAACCTCCGAATTCTAGAAGTAACTGCAAATTTCTCCAATTTATTTAATACCCAAATTTTATGTGTGGTGGAACACCTATGGACCCCTTCATAGGATGTTAATTTCTACAGGTAAAAGCTGCTGTGTCCACACTTACCTATTCACGCTCTGGAACCCCCCAGCGTGCACTCGCACGCTCTCTCTCTTTCTCTCTCTCTCTCCCCCTATTCTCTGTCCATGGAATGCCTTTCTCTTTTCTGTCAACCCAGGCCTTTCAGCTCTTACTCAATCTCACTCAAAAGATCTCCTAGAGGACACTTTCTCTGATGTGCTGTATCTCTTGGCTTCCTGTTTGATTCCCAGAGCACCCAGATTTTTTCTGTAAAAGGTTATTTATAGTTTTTTGTGACAAACACAGGTATAAACATCTTTAACCAGAGGAATCTGTACAAATTTAAGAAACATCATTTGGACTTAAAAAAAAAACCAATTTGCTATATCTCTATAGTGAACTATGCCTCTATAGTAAAATATCCAATATCTAGGGTAAACAATAGACTTCAGGTTCTTTCCTGGGAGCAGCATCTTCTCTTCCAAAGTTGTATCCTCAGGCTCTTGCAGAGAGCTTGCCATAAAAGAAGGGCTGACCATATTTGCCCCAATTTTGAAAAGCAAACATGTTTCTTAGGAGAGACAGAACTATACCTAAATAACTATGATATGAGATGGCAAGTCATATTAGAGGGGAGATCTGTATCTTGGATTTTTTCTTTGTTTTGCATTCTATTGTGTTATTTTAGTCTAGGTTCCTCTAGAGAGCAGAGCCTGGCACAAGACCCTGTATGCAAATAGCTTATTTGGGGAAATGATACCAAGTTGAAACCTGGGAAATTTCAGTACAAAGTGCATTGGTCATCACTCTGATCACCTGGGGCTCAACTCCCCTGGAAAATGTTGAAGAGCCCTGTAAATGAACTTCCGAATTACCTGCCTTAGGGATGCACTAGTTCTTGTCTGCCACTGGCTAAGGGTTGCCCTATGGCTTATAACCCTCTAGCACTTCCAGGCAATGCACATTTCGAGTAACCTGAGGTTTTTGCCCCAGGGCAGAAAGAAATATGTGATGCAGCTGAAGTGAACATCATCAGATTTAACCTGCATAAATGCAGATGCTTCAGAAACGATCAAAGAAAAAGATGGGTAGAGGGTATGAGGAGAAGCCCAAGACTAAGGTGGGTTTGTGTCTCCACTTTCACTCAACGGAGTGTGGCCTCTTTGCCTGGCCTGCATCCATAATGGCAGGGGCAGGAGGAAGAGTCTTAACTAGACATGTGGAGATAGAAGAGCTTTGGATGAAAGCCCCTGAGAAAGGGAAACATTATTTCAGAATAACATTTGCAAAGAATTTCACCAAACAAGTTGGCAGATACAAATATTTACGTATCACTGATTCTTTTTTGTGTAACAGCCAACATACTTTTACAAAATAAGGTATGACCTGCTATTTTATCGCCAAGAAACCAAATGCTGCCCTCATGGACATTTGTATAAAATTACAGACATCGTCGGGGCACCTGGGTGGCTCAGTCATTAAGTGTCTGCCTTCGGCTCAGGACGTGATCCCAGGGTTCTGGGATCGAGCCCCATATCAGGCTCCTCTGCTGGGAGCCTGCTTCTTCCCCTCCCACTCCCCCTGCCTGTGTTCCCTCTCTCGCTGGCTGTCTGTTGAATGAATAAATAAAATCTTAAAAAAAAAAATTACAGACATCAATTTTTTTAAAAACACAGAAAAAATAACTTTACCTACCAAAGTACCTCAGCAGATTGAGAAATTACCGTGAACTCAGTTATGTAACATAAATTCTAGTGACTTTTCTTAACAAAGAAGGAAAGAGCAGACACTCCAATCTTAAGTTTAGATTCTCTCTTGACGTCACAAAATATCTGGTATGTAATAAGAGCTTTGGAATGGTTGAATGGAATCAAATGATAAATTGTCTCCTCAGCCATATCTTTAAGGGGGAAGACAGAAAAACATGAATTTTTTCCATTTAAAAGTCACGAGAAAATGAGAGAAAAATACTCAAGAAGAGAAACATCAGAGAAACATCAAACTTGCAAGGACCCAAAAGTTAGAAAGAAAAGAAAACTTGCTGCTTATCCTTAATCACAAGTGACTTATTTAAATAGACAAAATGACAGGCTGACCTCCATCTATTTTAACTGCTAAATCCTATCAGCAGGGTGTGATTACCTCCCAAGACCACCTTCTGAGGGGGGGTGGTTCTCAAGCCTGCCCTGAGAATCCTTGACATTCCTTCCTCCATCCAGAAATCCGGAATTCTTCTAAGGAAACATTTGTGGCCATTAAACCAATTGGAGTTGAACCCATGTCCTAGAGGTTGACAGGACAATTTATTAATGTGCTATATAACCAAGTCTGGATTTAAAAAAGATCTCACAGAGACTTTTTTTCTTCTTCCTTTTTAAAGTTTTACAAGATGCTAGTATTCTCAAGATCTATATCTGAAGGAAGAGAAATAGCAGTTTCTGGCCTAGAATTTCCTGTTATTAATTTAAAGATTTCTTTTATTTCAAAAACAGAATTAGAGGGAATTAAGCCCCAGGAAAAGTTAACTAAAATTATGTCTCATGAATTAAAAGGAGACCTAGAAACTAGTACAAAACAGCAGACATACTTTCTGCAACTATATAACTAAAAAGAGCTAAATGAGATTATTCCTTCAAAAAAAGCCATCATCTTACATGGCAGCCTTTTAGACTCAGATAAGTAAATAATTAAACCTTTGAGTTTGTATTTCCCTACTTAATGGAATAATTTTCCAGGCAAAATGAACTATGTACATGTATGTGTTTCTTATCTGGGAGAACAAAATATATTGTAATGCCTCATCTTCTCAAAAATTAGAATTGGGAAGATAGATATAAATACCTCTGGAGAATTAAGAAGTAAATAAACCTGCTACTCACTGAATATTCAAAATTTTGCTCTATGCACTCAATCTCAGCAATTTCTAATCAAAATCCAAACCCAGACAAATGATTTTATTAATGCAAAATTTTAAAGACATAGATCTTTTCATATCTAAGAGGTGTTTTGCGTTAAATTACCAAGAAGCTTCTTCTGAAGATCAGAAATCATTTTCTGAATCACCCAAACATCCTTAAACTTTTTCCTATAAATGCAACTCTAGGATTCCCAGGAATTAATTGGATAATTGAAATCTCTTACATTGGCGACTGAGGCTACCCTTTATGTTTCCAGCTGTTCTCCAGAGCAAGGAAAAGCTCTTAGACTATGATATAATGCCACTCTATTGCTTTAGTCTTGCCTAAAATATATTACCCATGGACCATCATGATTTTTCCCTTAAGCATACAATTTAGCATTCCAGGCATTAATCTCTGTTGGATTAACAAAGAAAACACTTCATATTAAAGCAATGAAAAGTTGTTTATGTTCAATATGATGAAAAGGAAATTCTCCCATATTTTAACTTTCCATGTCCCTGGTGAATAAAGAAAACATCCCAAGATAAAATGACGTTTCAATTATCCTAAGTAAAAAGAGAAAAGGGCACAGACGAGCGCGCGCACGCGCGCACACACACGGAAACCACAATATATCCTATGTGGACCTGAGGGTGTTTTCTTTGTTCTTTTTAGTTCAAGATGAAACAGCTGTTCATTGTTTAAAATAGCATTTCACATTTAGATCTTTTTCGCGTCAAAAGGAAGCCATCTTATCCTTCCAGTTTGCTAACATTAGAGAGGAGTAAACACTCATTTCCTACATATATTATTTATAATGCAGACTTGTGAACTTTCGCATCCAGCATCAGACTGACCCCTCTCCCACTAGGTTTTGAACCTTCCTTCCCCTGACCCCACAACAGACCAGAGTAACCTGAAGGTCATCTTTTCCTTTAATTCATTTTTTTAAACACATGTTTCCTCATTGCAATCCAGCAGCTCTGACTAATCCAAGGGTTACTCCTATAAAAGGTGGAGATGGCAGTTATTTTATGACATTATATCAGTAGGCTGATATGAGTGTCTCAAAAGAAACTTCTTAATGGCAGTTAAATCTTTACAAGGGTCTCATGTTTCAACTCCTTCACTCAGAAGCCCAGATTTCTGTAAGTACCTGCCAATTCGAATTGAAAACTACATTTTCGTTCTTTGAAACACACACACACACACACACTTTTAAAACTAGCAGTTCTCAAGCTGTTTAAACTAAGGTAGCTTGAAACATGCTCACAGACCCTTAAAGTAAAAAGGCAGAAAGAGATACCTCTTGCAAAGGGGTATTTTAAAAATAAATCTTCTGCCCTTAATTTAGGGAAGATTTTGAAACCTGTCACACTAAAACTGAATGGTCCACTTAGGTTCAATGCAAGCTCCAATGCCCAACTCCTTTACTGATAAAAAAGTTAACTGCCTGCTAAATTAAAATGGCAAAATAATTCCTAAAATATAGTTAGCAGTTAACAAGGAGACACCCAGGAATTTTTCTTCTTACATATTCAGATGGTACTGCAGAAAGACTATAATGGTACTATTACATTGTGTTTTTCTAGAAATACAAATAGTTTCAAGATTTGTATCCAAATTGTAAAATCCCAACACAAAAGCTAGAAAATAATCAAACAATTCAAAGAACAAAACTTAAAAACTGGCTAATCTCAATCCATCAATTTACAGAGAAGGAAACTGAGAGAGATTAAAGGCCTGGTCCACAATACATTAATAAGATTTTCCTGTTTGTTGAATGAATTATATGACTGCTGTATCACTTTGTCGAACAGAGAGACTGAGACACTGGAAATAAGCCTGCATAATCAGAATTGTCAACTCGATTCAATTTTTTAAAAAATTAACATTGAAATTGAGCCAGTGGTTATTTGTCCTAACCTAGTTAAAACCAAAACCACTGAATGATGAGGGTTTTTTGTTTTTGTTTTCCACTTAGTTATTTTGGTTCATGGAAGATGCCTTCAAACTTCACACAATTTTTCCAATATATTAAAGGCTGACATTTTGTGCATTATTCCATATTTCCTCCCTGCTTTTGAATATTTATTCATTCAAATGTAGCTTTCATATCCTCTAGCTCCTCTATGAAGCCACTTCTTTTCACCACAAGTGATCTGAATTTTATCTCCAGTCATTTTAGGAGTTTGTAAAACATGAATATAATAATAGTCAAAAGAGAATGGGAAATTCATTTCAAAAGTGATTTGTAACCTTTCCCTCTTCCCCATCTCTAAATACCACTGTTCTCTTTTGGCTACTAGTGCTGAGCATTTATTCTCTATTTCTCATTTTGCCCACTAAGAAAATGGAGAAGAATCTAAAAGAATGGGCCATGTCTGGGATCCAGCTGGTTCCCACCCTATGGAGACCCTGTCTCGCCCACGCAAGTGGCACCCCATAACCTTATTTCCACTGACATTTTTTTTTCATCTTAGAAAAACTGGGCACTAGGAAGTATGTACTCCCCCAGCATCTTGAATTTACCCAATCAGGCCTTACTCAGCAGCTCAGTGTCTTAACAACCCTGGCAAAATGACATGGGTCATATTTTCACATGGATGAACTGTTCCTGAACAATTTCTCCAGTGTGTGAGGTACAAACAGGCTTTTCTTCAACATCAGGCATGCATGTCTTCCCCGCCTCTTGCTTTTTAACAAACATATGTATTGTGAACAGTGCAAAAGAAATTCTATTCCCCATTAATGTTTGAGTTTCTCTCCTACTCACCCCCTTTTTCTGTCCCCTTCAGATGTCTCTCTCGACATTTCAAGATATCAAAAAAGTGCAAGACCTCTGTCCAGAATTTTTTTTTTTTTTGCCTGTAGAAATAGATGAAGTTGTGTGCCTAATTCATTTTCCCTTGTACTCTTTCTACATAGGAATTTGGAGCAAGGAGTATCGATTTCCACAGTCATTTTGGCACTTAAAAATCTGCATCTTCTTCCTCCCTGGAATTGCTCATTATTGTTAGGGGCCACTCCATTTCATGAGATGCCAAGTTTGGGACTGGAAATGGACCCATTATAAATTAAAATTTTAGATATAATTATACCATAACTGTTGCTAGTTCTGCTTTCAAAAAAGAATGGCATCCCCAAATAATCTCTGTATCTGCCACATGGTATCTAAGTAATAAAACATCTTACTTATGTTGCACTATTGCACACAGTAGACAAACCATAAATATTGTTAAATGAATGAAGAACTTGATGAGGAATCAGACCAGTAGGAATTGCACTTTTTCTTATTTTTTCTTTTAGTCATACCCCCTAATTATTCCTTATAAATTTACTGTAGCTGTAAAACATTCTTTCCTGGGGGGGAAAAGCTTACTTCATTAAAGATAGTGTAAAATATGTTCCATCGAATCAGACTTCTTATTCTTAAAAGCAATGAAGAAGAAATTATTTTCATGATGTCACACAATGTGTTTCAAAATATCATCAATCTGGAGTTGAGTTACATGTACTTGATAGTTCAACTTGACTGTCATTCAGTGGCTCTGTTCACAAACTCTCATCTTGAGAGTCCTCCTAATGCCAGCATGATCAATAATAGGAAACTGGGTCCACAGAATCATTTGTCTGAATGGAAGAAAAAGACAGCCATCAATTATATAAGAAGTTATTAATTCTTTCTCCGAAGGTAATTTTTATGAAAAGACTGAAGGATCACATAGGCTTATTTCTGAGAAAGAAATTACAAAGTATAAAATCCAAGTGATGATACTAGAAAAAGAGTCTCAAGAAATCGATTTACCTCCTTAGTGGATATACTACACTCATCAGTGTGTTCTGTTTGAATTGTGTCTGGGGCTTATTTTCTGAATACAGGCATGCATCTGTTTTGAAACAATCCCCTGATAGGCTTCCCATCATCAGTTTAATGACCCAAATTTTATGACTCTCTCCGGGCCCTTGAACATTGGGAGGTGCTTTAATATCTGTTGTGAAAAAGAAGAAAATATCACATTTCTGTTGGCTGAAAACAAAGAAATGCCTTAATGGCATATCCTGTTTTCTTAATACCAATCCTATCAATGACAGACTTTTGAGTTTTCCAGAGAAAAAGTGTGAGTACAATCTAATTCTTCCTCAGTGATAAAAACAAAATGATCTTGGACGCCAAGATAATTACTGGACCATTCAAGAAGCCAATGAATTCTTGCCCACATTTTTCAGAACAAAGGGGTACAGTCTGTCTCGGGAACCATGTGAAATAATCCAAGAATTTTTAAGGTGCCTGCCCTGAAATATGCAGATGAAGAAAAAGTCCATTTCAATGTTTATTCAGTTCTAGTAGTTTATTAATGCTTCCGTTTTACTAATAACATGAATTTAAGGCTCAAATTCACTCACCCAGATAGTTACAAATTGTCACAGGAGTTCAAAAGCTAATATGATAGTTACAATTGTTTACCCATATCTCTAAACTAGACATCTCTTAGCCACGTGGCCAGAAGGTTCATAATTAATGAATTAATGAAAGAATGCAGCAGTTTTATAAGTGTAACAAAAGATCCTAAAGGATGGTAACATATGTGTCTTGTTTTACCCATCAAAGCACCCCCTCACATATACATTAACCGCAAGATATCTCCAGAGCCCCCCGGTCAAGTGACACAGAAACTGCTCACTGCCTAAGATCACCACCATCCAGTCCTCCAACATAGCCACACAGAAAATCATACAGTGGCTTTCTAGAATTTTGGCAAAATATGGTTGGCAAACTGGCCAGATCCTACAGAAGTCACTTCCAAAGAGAAGCAGGACAGGGTAAGCATGTGCTTGAGACCTTCTTCCATATCATCTGCAGGTAGGCTGGGATGTCAGAATAACTAAGAAGCCCCTCTTGAGAAAGTCACCCTCTAGTCCTGTCTTCTTATCTATAAAGTGATGACCAGACCAGTAGGTTATAAATTCAGAGCAGCTTATGCATAGAGTCACCAGCAAAAGGAATTTGTTTACCATACAAGTTAGTTTCATTTCCTCTCAAAAATCATGAAAAGAGTCCATCAAACAAGTCTGGAAAATAATCTGACTGAATTATTAAAAACATTAACTACTTTAAACATTTTTTCAACCCTTATTGATTTTAAGTCATCCACTGAGATATCCCAGCATAATATGTCTGTTAATTTAGAAAAAAACCCACAAACACAAACCTTAGGAAATTCCTTTTCAGATGTCACAGATTCTTTTCAATATTTTGCATATTGGTCAATCTTCAAATATGGATTTGGCCTTTCAAAGGGACCAAACGTCATTAAGTATTAATCGTGTAAATAGGGTGGGTGGTGAAAGCGGACAGTGCAAATTTAGATCAAAAATGAAGTGTGACTATAAATATAACAAGACTGCTTTTCCTCTGCCAATCACAAGCCAAGCCTGGGGGCAATTCCAAGGTTGAAGCTATGGATGAGAGGGTGATCTGACAGGGACAGCTGTCATCAGTCATCCTGTTGACCTTCGGGGTTAATTCACCTGATCTGGCTGGCTGACTAAGGGTCATCTCTATTCGCCCTCACTACCCCATGGGCATCCCTTTTGAAACTCCTTGAATGATAATAAAAAAAAAAATGAAAAGAGAGCCCTTCTTTCATCAGGAATGACAATTAATTCTTTCAACAAATGTATATTGAGCTTCTCCTACATATCAAACATTGTGTCTAATATACACTGGTAAACAACACAGATTAGAATCCTATGCTCTAGGTAAGGACATAGAGAATAAAAAGGAAACAAAATCTACAAAAATTTTAAATGGCAATACATGTAATGAAGAAAAATATGGGGACATCAGATAAAGAAAGACATCATATTAGGAAGTTAAAACAGGCTTCTCTCCAAGAAGGTAACATTTCTACTAAGATCTGAATGATGAAAAGGTGCCAGCTATAAGAAACCATGGGGAGTATTTCCAAACTGAGGGAATGGTAAACCAAGTTCTAAGACAGGAGATAAACCAGGTGGTTTCTTTGAACTTCGTAGTCAAGTACCATGTGCCTGAGTATAATGAGTAAGGCCCATTATATATCCAAATAATTGTATTCTTCTGCCACAAGCATCACATCATTGACATTCTCAAAACATTTTGACCAAAAGCAGCATCTGAGCAATAGGTATGAATCTTCCAAGGTGACCACCTGGAAATACACAACATTACCTTGTTTTGAAATGATCTTGGGTGTTAGAATTAAAACAAGATATTCCCTTAGAGTCACACCAATGGAAATTTAACAGATTTTTGAAAAGATGACAGTGGCCAGTATTTAATTTGGGATTTTTTTCTAGACATAAACATTACTTCCTGCTCAGGCAAGCTTGAGAAGATGGGATCAAGGGAGTTTTGTGGTCCAGTGAGCAAAGGATGGGAAAATCAGAAAGATTCTGAGTTATAATCCCAGTTGAGCTACCAGGTGACCTTTAGGCAAGTCATTCGACCTCCCTGTGCCTCATGCTCCCAGCTGGAAAATTGGATAAGACCAGCAGGATATCACTGAAAACCAGATGCTGTACCAAACCCAAGCTTTCCCAGCTAAATAAATTACCACTAAAGAGATGGGGTATGTGTGGGGGGGGATCCAACATATCAGCCCATGTGAAATGCCCAATTAATGACATTTGGTCCCTCCTTATATTTAAAAGTTATTAATTTCTCCTATATTTATCAAATCAAATTAATAAAATGAGTAATTCAAATGAGAGTACTATTTCCTAAGATACTTAGAAGTGTCACTCTAGCTTACATTTACTTTGCCATAGCATACTTGCAGGTTAATAATTGTTACAATCCCAGTCTTGCCTCATTACACCTTCCCATGACAAGTCACGCCAGTGTCAATGACACACAGCTAGAACAACAAAAAGAAGGCCGAAACAGGAGTTTATTTCCCCATTTTTCAAACAAAATAAACTTGTAGGTTCTATGTGAAACAGAACAACGATGTTTTGTAAGTATTAAGATATTTAAATGGAGAGAAAAATTTCCATCATTCATTAGAATGTTTTGTCTATATCAATAATGAGTAATATTGTGCTTACAAAGACCAATTCAGGAAACACAAAAGTATTTAAAACTGAGGATTTTTTTTTTCAGTTTAAATTAAAACACCTTTATTAAGTCTTATGGGAAAAATATGTATGTATATATATTCATTCAAGTTAAATTATTTACTACATAGAATAGAGATACAGAAACTGATACTCTATGATAAAGTTAATATTTGAGCATTTCTGAGAAGTAACAACATACTGATTCCATAGCTTGAAATTGGACCACAGGTGGTAACACAGGCTTCAAACATCATCTGCATGCAAACCTGCTCAACACAGGTGTATACTATTTCAAACATCTGCGTATTTAGGAATATCTGGGTATTTTTCATTTTCCACTTGGATATTTTTGATGTCATGTGAACATACATAGAAAGGAAATTAATTAAGCAAGCTAAAGATATTAAAAGTATTTATGGCAGGTGCCAGCATTTGCCTAACATTACACCAAAGGATTATACACATAGAATGTATGTGGAATGAAAAATCACTTTAAGTGCTCTCCTCTCTCCTCAAAAATTTAACAAACAACAGCCCTTTTCCTCTGGGAGACTTGTGGGGGAGCAGTGATGCCTTCTTGGATTAGATTGCCTGTGAATAAGACAGCTTTTGGGTGGTTGCTTTCCTTTTTCCTCAGTCTAGTGATATTCCAGACAGATGCTAAGGTTGCTTTGTTTTATTTTTGAATTAAATGTTGCTGGCTATTCTTTGATCTTAATTCTGATAAAAGCATTTTTTTCACCTAAGAACAAGTTTTTATTTCCTTAAAAATCCACGGACAATACTCCTGCATGATGGATAATTGGCTAAAGCTTATGCAGGTGAGTGACCTTGATGAGGTTGCCTAATATCTCAGAGACTCATTCTCACCCATCTACAAAATGGAAAAGGTAAGAATAATCTCAAAAGACTATGATAAAGATCACTAAAATAAAAGTGTTTTGCCAATTATACCATGGTATAGGAATGTTGCTTCTTATTGTTCCTGAGTGTTTATCTTCATGAGTTTGCCTTAAGGGAGTTACCCAATTAGGTAGCTCTTCATTTCCACTTGTACCACCTAACAGATGCCTGACTGGACCTGAATCAGTTACTCCAGATGAACCAGCCAGGCATTTCCTGAGATGCCCAAATCCTGGGAAAGCCAACCAAGGGACCAAGGGAAGCCACCTGTATATGCACTGGCCCCATCCCATCATTCCTCCATCTATAATTATTAGCTATAAGCTTTACATTCGGGAAACAACAGGAGTAAGTAACTGGCATTATTTAATATGTACCAAATCAAGTGGTATATATTTTTCCTCTGTTCATTTTCAGAGGGACATCTTCTGTTTTGTTCTTAAGCATAGGTAAAGATCTGGAACAACTCTAGCCAAAAGAAATGACAATAATAACAAAAGTAAGATGGAGGGAAGAAGAGAGGGAGAAAAGGAGAGGGAGAGAGAGAGGAAGTGAAGGAGGGAGGGAGAAGGGGAGAAGGATAGAGAGAGAGGGAGAGAAAGATTGAGAGAAAGAGCAAAGTAAATTTTGGAAGAGGAAAGGGCAGGGAAAGAAAAGAGCCAGTCCCCGCAAAATCACAAGCAGGTACACAAACTGTACACTTGGAAGCTTGTATAAAATATATAAATCAACTATCAGTCCTGTTCAGAAATCAAAGACACTCAAGGTCAGTAATTATCATACGACACTAATGATGGTGCTTTAAAACAGAGAATGTTATGAAATAACCAACATCCTTACAGGATAAGTGTTAGAGATCTTCTGAATGGAGGTTCTAAAGACTAATATATCTAAGTTTTTCACAGCCAGAAATTAGGTAAGGTTTGGAAGGAAAAAATTTATGTTATATTTTATCATGCAGCTATATGATCCTTTATGCCATTTTTCTTCTCCTATACTGAGGTGTCATTTTAAAAAAATGTTCATAACTCTATTCTCTTAGCTCTAAACTCATTATCACCACAGCACTTACATATGCTAGCCAAGCTTAGAGCTGTGGTAAATAATGCTAACACATAATTCATTTTCAAAGAATAACTGTTAAAAATCAATGGAATATGGAAATATCATCATAATGGAAATGTTTGCATAACACATGTATTTTAATATCTTGGTCTGGCAACATTTTATAATTAGGACATAGCTTCAACAGAATGAACACATGGGGATGTACAACATACATTTTTTCAAGTATTATGCTTATTATGTTTATGTTATGTGCTACCCAAAGAACCGGCTTAAAATCTCATAAAACAATGTAACATTAAAGGATGAAGTCAATCTTTTCTTTCTCTAACTAATAATTCTTGAAACTAGTTTGCACATATGGACAACCCTAGTCATAGGGTTACCCATAAAAAGATATGATAAAACTTGGGAAACTCCCATCATGCTTTGTTCAGTTAGTATCAAGAGCATTGAAGACTTTCCCCCACCCTAATCCCCATAGTGGTACTGGTAAAGAATTGATAAAGGTGGCATGCCTACAAACTTTTGGCATTTAACTTAAAGCAAATCACATTTTTACTACGTGCAGATTTTGATGAAACAGTATAAAACATTTCAGTGGTGCCCAGTAGAGCTTCTTAGGTTAATAATATGCAGGTTAAAGATTTTATTTATTTGTTTGTTTATTTATTATTTATGAGCAATCGTGTGTATCTGTACACAAGCAGAGTGGGGGGGCGGGGAGGAGAGGGAGAGAACTACAAGGCGGACTCCAAGCTGAACACACAATGCAGGACTTGATCTCACGACCCCAAGATCATGACCCTAGCCGAAACCAAAAGTCAGATACTTAACCGACTAAACCACCCAGCACCCTAATAATATGAATTTATAACCTCTCAAAATAATAGCCATTTTATGCAATAGATTATGATGGGATCTTAAAGCCTGCCTGATCTATTGAGTTAATATGAAGGATATTTGCAAAATAAAAGTGACTGGTTTTCTTTAGAAAGAATTTGTGTTAGCTGATTTATATCCAATATATCCTTAATTATTAATGTAAGCCTATAATGCCAATTGGATCACTCCTTAACTCAAAACAAGTATCAAAATAAGTAAAGTTCATAAATCCAAGATTCCTAAAATTAAAATTCGTGGTGGAAATATATGGGAAGAGGCATAGCTTTAGCTCATAAAATTTGGTCTGTTTCAATGGCAAAGATTCTAAAACTAGTTTATTTCATAGGCAGGCTACTAAGTAGGTACCTAGAATCAGCAGCACATATTAACTGATATCATATGATACACAAAAGCCAACCTCAAATATTACCTTTGATATATTATGGCATCCTATATTTTCCAAAGCAGCTCATTTCACATTTGGATGCTTGCCAAGTTCTCTGAACTTTACCTAGTACTTAAATGTGGCTTTTAACCATGACTTGCATACATATTCCAAAATTTACTGTCTGCCTTATTATGCTTTCTGTGGTAACAACTGCTCATTTGTGCTGACTCATGCTCAATACTTGGTCTATGATGGCTAATATTATTTTCTTACCTATGCAAAAGGAACTCAATTACTCATTATATTTGTATATTTGTTCATTAGAACACTCCCTTAATTTCTAAAATTTAAAAAAAGTATGATAACCTAGACCTTTCATTTCCATTCCTGGTCCCAATTGCCAAGAAGATTCGATTTACATTTTTCTCCACCACATCCTTTGGTCCTTATCCACACTTCTTATAAGTGCAACTATTTCTCATGAAAGAGAATTACAATACAGGACTTTCTGCTTGGTCTGGATCCTGCCACCACCAAAAGGTACATTATGTACGTCAGGTTTATGATACCATTAATTTTCAGCCATTCAAGCATAGCAATGAAAAATGAAGCCCACCATGCAATCTTTATCTCCAATGTCATCTGCAGACTCACAGCTGCCTAACAACCTTACAACTCCTCCTGGATGTCCTAATGACATCTCAGACTTTAATGTCTGAAACTGATCCCCTATCTCTTTGGCACACTTGTCCCACTTTCTGTCTCCCACTCATCAGTGAATGGCAACACAAGCTACCGGTTTGTTGCACTGCATGAGAATAGGGCAGAATCACCCAAATTTTCTGACATTCAGTCAACAGTGATTCCCAACTGCTTATAACTATATAAAATCTCTTGACTCTCTCCCTTCATCCCTATTTCTCTTGCTATAGCTTCTCAATTCAGGCCTTCCTCACCTCTACGAAATGCCAGTCAATCTCTCCACAGCTGCCAGAGTAAACTATTAATATGGAAATCTGTGTATATCACTTCCTCTGTGGATGTTTTAGAGGTTTCCTGTTGGTATCATCATAAAAATCAAGCTCTTTGGCAAGATATAGAAGTCTCAAAAATTGGTTCTTACCTGGTTCCCTAGTCTGATCTATCAACAGTCCCACACTCCCATCCAATTCTTTACAACCATCATTACAACCCTACCCATCTTTAAATTTTCAATCTATTCTCACATCTCTTCCCGGTTACATCTAATGGTTTGGCTTCTTTTAACATTCTTATGTTCCTTCACCTAATTAGTTCTATTTATCCTTAGAAATTCACTGCAGACATCCCTTCCTTCTAGAAACCTCCCTGGACTTGGACCCAGTGTAGAGGAATGGTACCTCCAGATCCCCTTCTGCCTACCCTCTAGAATTTTCATTCACTCTTCACAGTTAAAACTGCACAACAGTTGTTTCACTTCTTTGAATTACATTTCCACTTGCCTATCCTCACAGCCCTTCACATAATCAAAATGTAAGTTCTTTGAAGTCAGGGACACTGGCCTCCAATTCTTTACATGTAATATAACACCTAGTGCAGTTTCTTGCAAATGGGAGGTGTTCAGTAAGTGGTGGTTATATAGGCAAATGAAATTAATCAGTTAATTTTCAACTATATACAAACTCCCCCTCCCTTTTGTGTGTCTGTCTTTTTCCACCAGAGTTTTTCAAAGGTTTTTAATGACTGGCTACATTAGCAAAAATAATTTGAGATCATTTTCTACTTTATTTGGCCAATTCTTCGAAAGAGCAGCAGAGAACAGGGAGAAGCAAAAAGAGAGAAAGAGATAAAAAGGAGACTCAGGTAAGTCACAAACTGTCCTATAGCTTTTTGTGCATTAAGAACTACATGTCCTTCAAAGATGTCATAAAGTTTTATAGTCGTAACTTCATTTTCCAAAGTCTGTGACATTGGGGTCAGATTCCAGGTAGAAGAAATAGGCAGGAAATGTACACCACATCACTTAAAGGGTTCTGTCAAAATTCCTACCTCCTGGCAAATGTTCAAGTGCTAGCGATCTTCTGTTTGCTCCTTCAGATCCATGTTCTGCCTTCTCCACTCTGCACTATATATAATCTCTAATCCAGTAGTTTCCAGTTGAGTTCACCCGTGAGGAGCCCGAGGAGGAAATGGGGGGAAGAAAGAAGGTGAGGGGAGATTCTGAGTCTCCTCTCTCCCTCTCTGCAAGGTCACCTTGAGCAGCTGAAAGCAACTGATCCCTTCAGGGCAGCTTCCTGTACATGGCCCACTCCAAGTAATGGTAACAACATAGATTTCTCCTCATCCCGTCAAGAGTAAGTAACAGATTACTAACCCCAGGTTACTACCCTATGCCTTGCGGTTATCCTGCACCCTGCCTACACCTTTGTAAATAGTCCCTTTTTATAAACCTACCTCAAATCAAATCATTCAAGTATGCCTTGTTTCCCATTGGGATTCTGATGGATACACACCCTTCTCATTACTCTTTAAATGATTCCTTATTTTGCTGACATTATCATTCGAATTATGCTTCTAGATTAAGGCAATAATCCCAAGTGGAAGAAGACAATATGTGAAAGAGGTGTACATTAACCCATTAGAATCCACTGAAAGTTTTAATAGATATGTTACATTTCCTGAGGAAAATGGGACTATTTAAATGAAGAAGGAAGCATACACATTGCTCCTATAAAAGTGGCTACAGAAAGATACTGAAAATTTAGAATGGATGAGGGTAAGATGACAGGTAGGCAAACCAAAAGGTGTGTGTATGTATGTGCGTGTGTGTGTGATGCTATCATCTGGGAGAAAGACTAGCTTTTAAAAGATGTAAAGGTTTTAGGATAAGCGGTTACCACTCCATGCCTGACTTGACTCTACTGTATCCATGTTGCACAAGTCATCCCCATTCCAGCCTAGAGCAGGTGCTGCTATTTCTGTGTCACTGATGTCCAGCCCACATCCAATAAGCCTAAGGTCTCAGATGGACCCACCCACCTTCACAGAGACAGGCCCCAGGGGGAAAGAGAATTTTTCAGATTGTAGAAAGTTGAGTTTGCTTTGGCCCATAATAGCAGTTTAAGTTTGAATTTCTTCTTCTATTTCCAAGGATTAAATGTGATCTTATCTCAGGATATGACTGAAAACTCCTGATGGCAAGTGTCAGGCCAGGTACAGCCTCATATTGTTGGCAGAATGACTTTGGGCTGGCACCCAATAAAGTCTTGGCCAAATGAACTATGACCTAAATGGTTTAATCATTTATAGTGGGGGTTTTGGGGAGGTAACCTATGAAAATTGTCTTTAGTTTTAACTGGGGAAGAAGGGATAAAGGAAAAGAGGGTGGTTTGGGGGAAGAAACATGCTTAATAAGAGCATTTTAAAAACTTAACTCTAGAACTGGTTCTGTATCTTATGCGATGCTAGTCAAATGTAATTATACTCTTCCTATATAAAATAAAATAATAACTCCCTTATAGGCTTATTGTAAATATTAAATTCTGGTTTCTTTCTTTTCATTTCAAGCATCCATCCAATTCTGAAATTCAAAATGACCTTCTTAAAGACAGGTTAATTCTTTCTCATTGTTGCTTCAATACTAGATTTCTGCTTATCTAGGCACCTGTAGCTTTGTTTGCTCCACCCACCCCCAATATCTGATAATCTATAAAAACCAAAGTAGTATATAGTTGTGTAAAACAGGTCTGTCTAAAGTCTTCTGGTACAAATCTTTACAGACCAAGAAGTTGCTTTATGAAACATTTTAGGCTTAATTAAGCTCTTCTCACTAATGACGTCCTGGAAGTGAACAGTTTTCATTTCTTCTGAGCAGGGACCTCAGAGTCAGCCAAGAAGCAAGTTTTCTTACATGAACCCCACAAGAAATATGAGAGTAGAAGATGACCACTCAGTCACTTGGCATTAAGTCACTCTCTTGAAGATACTGCCAACAAGGGTTTAAATTGTATTGGTGGTTTTTGTGAGTTGGACCCTAGTCAACTAAGCTCTTGACTCAAACCACCAACTCATTTCACATAATTGACTGCACAGCCCTCAGTCTGCAACATTTTTCCAAGACTTACCTTGTAGAGGCGGGATTTGAATCAGTGCCCTCAAGGCAATAGACTTCAAAAGTACACCATTAATAACCTCTGCATTCCATTCACACTAGATAAGGCCTTCTGGGTTGGGGGGAAATTCACAGGTTTTATCTATTTGGGTTGGCATCACTGTTCAGCCAAGCCTTGGCTAGCCAGTTCATTTCACCCCAAGCCACAAGTCTACCTCTGGGAAAAAATTTTTGGAGAAGTAAACATGAGGGGAGATTGTCACAAAAGAAGCTGCTGCCAGTTTCTCAGAAAAGGTGAAACCAAATATAGCAAGAAATTATAAATTAAAAAGCCTTTCATTGTTTTAATATTTGGGAATATCTATTCTGTTGAACCATCTCTGTATCACTTCTTTATTCTAAATTGGTACAAGAATTGATCAAATTTTTTTCTTTTAATATCTGAAATTAATTAGGGGAACAATATTTCTATACGCATCTGAGTTGGTTAAAGAATTAATCAGGCAAGTTCATAAAAAGGAAAATTGATAAAAGGAAGGTCTTTATTATTTTTGAAAGTATCCAGCCCTTGAGTAATTTACCAGTGTTAAGAAACACAACAAATCGGTCTTAACTGACAGGATCTTTATTTATTATATGATTTTCTTACATTTATGTGATTTAAATTAATGAACCATTTAATTTTTTTCAATTTTGAGCACATCTGACAGTAGTCAACACCTAAGAGCATATTTTTCCAACAGTGATTTGAGTGTGCTCTTGCTAAATCTTTGGATTGTCCCCAACTTGAATTTAATTCACATTCAGCTCTACTGTGAGCAACCACAGATATGCCAAAGAGCTTGTATGAGTCTCTTTTTAAATTTTTTCATTACAAATATATAAAAGTATAACTCAAACAGATTTTGATCTTTTTTGATGATTGAGGTATCTTCTCAGCAACTGTATGTTCATTAAGGTAAAACATAACTCATAATTTCTTAGTCACCCAGAATTGTCCTGAAAAAAACATATAGGTAGAAAAAAATCTTACACTTAAAGATTTATTCCCATACTGACTAAAAATGAGAATACCAAAAAAGGATACCAAAAATAAAAAGTAATTTGGGGGCTTTAAGAAAGGCAGGTGATGTGATGAGCACTGGGTGTTACACACAACTGATGAATTGTTGAACACTACATCTGAAACTAATGATATGTGTTGGCTAATTGAATTTAAATCAAAAAAATAAGCAGTCAATAAATATTTGTTAATTTACTAAAAAAAAGTCATTTTAAAAAACTGAAGTATAACCTAACTGGTTTAATTGTTTATAGATTTTGGGGGGGAGAGGGGTGGTTAGCCTATGGAAATTGTCTTTTATTTTTATTGGGGAGGAAGGAAAACCAAAGGGGGATGGTTTGTGGGAGGAAGCATGCTCAATAGGAACATTTTTAAAACTTAATTCTAGAACTAGTTCTGTATCTTCTGTGATGATATTTTAAGAATATTTTCCAACAATCTGCTCTGTTAACCCCATTTTCTCTTTGGCTAATAGGCACTAGCAATTCTCTGTCACCCACAGCACTTCTGATTTGCAAAGCTGATATTTTTACCTCATAAATTAAAATCCTGCATAAACTGTCCATGTTTTCTACTCGTAGAATATACAACTGGTAATATTCTTACAACATATTCCATTGCTAAAAGAAATATATCCAAACCCCTTGCCCACTATGTGCATTTCAACCAATAGCTTTTAATGGATTTGAATCATTACCTGATTTTGTGATCTTACACTATAGCATCATTAGTTACATGATGAAGTGCTCAATTTAGGACTCCTCATTAGATTAATCAAACTGGGATGCCTTAAGATTAGGTTAGGGAAATGTCAGCACATATTAATTTATTTAATTTTAGAATTACATATCAGGGACCAAAGCAATTTGCAGGGTCAAATTGTCTTTCTACATATCAGATTCATGATCTTTTGGGTTCACAGATCAAGTTCCCTTCTTCCCATGTGCCACGTGAAAACCATCAAATGCTGTTTAGCTTACACAATGTGTTATACACAGCAAAGCCTGCTCCTTCAGTGGGTACAAAGAAGGTAATTCAATCTTTAAGTTCTACTGCTGTCATAAGTGTTTATGACATCACCAAGACCTAGCAGATGAATTGTAGCTTTGTCTTCCTCCTGCTACCATGCACTATTAGAGATGGACCATCACCATCTAAGAAGTCATTTTAACCCCTCCTTTACAAAATTCACTGCTGATGAAAATTCCCTGCATGGTCAGGATAGTAGAACAAATGACTCCTAGTCCTCTAATAACTCGACCAATGGAGGAAGGCACAACTCTTACTGTTAATTCTCAAAGTTCACACACAATTATGCTTTTTATTCCCAGACCTCAAAAGCTGTTGCAAGTTAGTGAACATTTTAAGATCACCTCTCTATACCCAACCCTGAAGGCCCAGTTCAAGTCTTACTTCCTGGATGAAGACAGGGTAGTCTTGATGGAAAGAACATAGGGTTGGACTTGGAGAAAAAAATAGTTCAAATTCTGCCCCACCACTTACTAGTCAAGGCAGGTATTACTGGCCTCCTGTTTCTTCCCTCTACCATTTGTGTGAGAGCTAAAAAGGGCTTTGATGGGAATGGCCCTGACCATTGTTCAAGGGATGATCCTTGATCATTTAAAACAGTCAATATAAGCCTACTGCTATCAAGTCTTTTAGGAGTAGGGATTAACCAGCCTAAGCCAATTAGCACATGGTTTTCTTATAGACATAGTGATTGATTCAGAAGTGGACAAGTGATCTAAGTTTGTTATAGCCTAGTAAAGCTTTTAATAGTTTCCTCTTCTTAAGGGTATTATGGTATACAGTTCAGAGGCCTGGAGCTGCTGTAGCTACCATCTTGAACCAAAGGAGCAGAGGGCCTGATTAAACCATACCTGAAGCTTTCCTTACCTCACCATTTTCAATTATATGAGCTAATTGCTTGCATTAAGACAATTGGAGTTGGGTCTTGTTTTTTTGTTTTTTGTTTTGTTTTGTTTTGTTTTGTTTTTGCTTCCAATCAAAGTACCCTGATTCCCTAGCTCCATAATCTTCAGCTACTTAATGTCTTCGTCTGTAAAATGAAGATACCACTGAGACAGGGAAAATAAAGGGACCCTATGAAAGACTGCCTTTTTGCTGCCTCTATTCTTGCTACAACCTTCACCCCCACCCTATACTCCTTATAGTACAGATAATGTATGTCCACCTTGTAAAGGTCAAGGAGTTAATGATTTCTTTGACGTCTTCCAGCACAATAGATAACATCTAAGGGGTGATCAGGGGAGGTCATCATGTACGTTTTCCAAGACCACTGACTCCAGACACCTGATGCCAAGACCCCTGGCTCTAGGGCATAAGTGACTTATGGAGGACAGCAAAACACCTGTCTGTTTTAACCAGTTCCTGGATGCCTGAGAGGACATGTATACCAGACCACCATCTTTAATAAAAACCCCAGACCCCAAGCAAAGACAAGACTCACTCTTCTTTACTTTCTGCATCTCCCGGATGCTCTGTCTGTATTTACACTCTATCTATATCTCCAATAAAGTGCTCTCACTTCGTCTTGGCTTGCATTTGAATTCTGTCCTGCACAAAGCCAAGGGCCCTCTTGGCTGGTCCTGCGGGACCCCTCTGGATCCTCAGGCGTGGCCAGCCTGCATCACTAGCAAGTACCCTTGACAGCATTATTGAGGAATAAATGAATTGATGCACATAAAATGCTTGGCACATGGTAGCTCTTTTTCTATCAGTGGCCGAAAAGAAGTACTCATTTTTCTAAATTCTTAAAGTGCTTGTCTGCATTCTACATATTTATCATTCCGCACAGGCAATTTGAATTTTTTTGTTAATCTTTTAGGATCATGGATCCCTAGGATCCTAGGATCCTAGGATTAGGATCATGGATCCCCACTGAGGGTGGGGACTGACCTGTAATAATCCCTTGGAGAATCAAAAGAGAGCTACCGACTCTATCACAGAAAGAAAAAAGCAAATATGTCACATATGCATTGATAAAGACAACAGTCGCCATAATATGTAAGGAGAGATGCCCTATAGCTAGGAGACTAACAAACTGGACATATTAATGAAACTCTTCCATTTAATATCCATCCCCAACAAACATTATGATCCCTTTGAACAAGTTACCAGTCCTTTTACATAACTCTGTAATTTGTTAACCTAATGTCCCGAATGTTAACCTAATAGTCCCTTCTCTCCTATACTGTGCTACAAGATTTCTATTACCTAAGTGACCCTGGTGCCCCTTCCCCTTTGAATCACAAAACTTTTCCCTCCTGACAAAAATAATTTTTATGAATAATCTTTGTTCAATATGTATTTTTTTAAAGGATTTGACTTTGATATGCTAGGATGCCAAAGGATTTAATGCTAATTTCAGGTAGTGGATACTTTCTCTTCTTCCTACATGCAGTTAGTAAAGCACTGTCTTATGTCAACATTCATCGGTTCAAAATAAGAACGCCCGAGTAAATTTTATACTATCTGTATCATTTAGGCTTTGTTGCTTCACAAACAACCCAAAATTTAGTGACTTAAAACAATAATCACTTATTTGCTTCATGGTTCTTACAGTCAGCAATTTAGGCTAAGGAGAGCTGTCTGGGTGCTTTACTTTCAGCTGGGCTCCCTCATGTGTCCATGTTGCTGTTGGATTGATGAAGGGTTGCTGACATGGGATGGTCTCAACTGGGACCCGGCTCTGTTTCATGTGGTCTTTCATTCTCCAGCAGTCTAGGTTGAACTTGTCCTCATAATGGCATTGGGGGTCCAAAAAAAGAACATAGATGTGCACAGACTTCCAGAGGCCTGGTCTAGCACAATGTCATTTTTGCCACATTCTACTGATCCAGTCAAGGAACACAGCCACCTCAAATACAAAGATCAGGAAATACTGTGACCTCTTGATATGCAGTAGAGGCACATTGTAAAGGGGTGTGGATACAGGGAGGGGAATAACTGTGACCATTTTTGCAATTAATCCACCACACCCTCTCTTTCCCTTTTTACACTTTAAATCCTCGAGAACTCTATCATGTTACTTGTACCTTCAGTGTTTATCACTGTACTTCCCACATAGTGTACTTCCCACAACTTTAGCCCAAATCCCCCACCAAACTTGGTGATTGTATCTGTCTTAATCCATTTAGGCTGCTATAACAGAATACCATAGACTGGGAGGCTTATAAGCAACATAAATTCATTTTTCACAGTTCTGGAAGCTGGGAAGTCCAAATAAAAGCACCAGATTTGGTGTCTGGTAGGAGCCCACTTCGGAGGTTCAGAGACACTACCATCTCTCTGTAACCTCACATAGCAGAAGTGGCAAAGGAACTCTCTAAGGTCTCTTTTTAGAGCGTTAATCACCTATAAAAGGCCCCACCTCTTAATGCCATCATGTTGGGGGATAAGATTTCAACATATGACTTCTGAGGGAACACAAACATTCAGTCTATACCAGTAACTTTAACCATCATATCCGTTTGTAACAATCTAGTCAGCCAGATGAGCTATTTATTCATGTGGAAGCAAAGCCACAGACACTGTAAATGGTTAGGTTAATCGGTTATAAAGTAATATTTGTTTCAGTCACCGCACAACCCCGACTGTACTACAGAATAAGTTGGGGTGCTTCGAAAACTATGGATGTCCACCAGTTACAGTTAAATTAGAACATGTGAAGCAGGGGCCTACACATATTTTAAAGTTGATTCCACTGCACACCTGTGGTTGAGAATGATTGGTGTAATTATCAAATATTATAGGACTAATAGGACTGTAGTTCTCAAAATTGAGTGTGCGTCAGAATCACCTAGAGATCCTGTTAAATGCAGATCACTGGACTCCGTGATCCAAGTTTCTGACTGAATAGATCTGTCTGGCTTGGGACCCACATGATGATGAAGATGCTGGTCAAGGGACCACACTGTGAGAATCACTGTTGTAAAGGAACATGGCCCACTGACATTTAAAAAATATACCATCTCAGAGATATATTTGTCCCCAGCATTGCCAAGTTCATAGAAGTTCCTAATTTTAGAACTATAGTAATTCTAGAAGAGGAAATGGATGTTCTCTTCTACACCTACCAATGTTTGGGTCCCATGCCCAGTGATTCTGATTAAATTGTCCAGTGATTCTGATTAAACTGGGACGAAGGCATTATACAGATTAGAAGTTGTCCCAGGTGATTCCAATGTGCTGCCAGGATTAAGAAGTCATTTTCAAAGTGTTGTCCCAGAATCAGCATCAATATCACCTGAAAACTTGTTAAAAATGCAAACTTTCAGGCTCCACCCCGTACCTACTGAATCAGAAACTGGAGGCAGTGCCCAGCTATCTGTTGTAACACGTTCTTCAGATGATTCCGGTAAATGTTAAAGTTTAAGAACCTCCATATTAGCATATACTAACCATGCAAAGGAGCAAAGTTAGTGTCGAATGAGTGATAGATTCCAAACCCCATACGTGTTCTGAGAAAGTCATGCGAGGGAGTTCACTGAAGTTAGACCACAGAGGAGGAGTAAAATCTGACTGAGCAGAGAGAAGATGGACTTCCAATTCTCCTAGCCAAAAGAAATAAGTGATCAAGGATACATGAGGGTCAGAATCCATAGGCGGTCTTGGGGCAGTGAGCTGACCATACTAGAGGCTGCAGGTGGTTTATGCAGTGAAGTAGAGAGTCCTAATTCCACATTGGAATATAGCCTGTTCCAGAATTTCATTAAAAGATGGGAAAGCTGCATGATAGGACTGTTCCAATTTCCAAGCCAAGGCAACAAATGACCTTCAGAACCCCTGCTACCTCCAGAGAGCTGGAAATAAAATCATTGGTGGAGAGGTGAATTCTCCTGCTATGGGAAAAAGGAGGTAGGAATGGCTCATTGTGAGAACATGATACTGCCCTCTTTCAGAGAAAATAGATAATGGCAGGGGCACTATTTCCTTTCCTCATTCAACAAACCTTATTGAGTGCTTCCCATATGCTAGGGATCATGTTAGTCACTGGGAACAAAACACAATCCCTGCCCTAAAGGAACGAGCCTAGTCAGGGAGGAGGAGGCAAAGGCACCCACAAAATGCATATTACTTTAAGGTGTTTCATCATATCCAGGAAACCACACTTTTGCTAGCAGTGTCTTTAAAAAAGAAAGGATTCTGTTCAGATTCAGGTATCTGAACCCTCTCCTTCATCCTTCCTCCTCTCTTAGATCGTCACAGGGAGGCACACACAATGAACAATTGAGAAATGGGGAAAAAACATACCATGAGAATGCAGCCAACACTGCCCAATGCAGGGTTCTCTGGTGAAAAATGGATTCAAGGGCCTAGACTCATTTACAAGGACCTAGATGAATGTTCCTATTCTGTTTCCTTATATCTAGAAATACTGATTTTGCACAGGAAGCACCAAGCCAGTTAGCCAATGAGCTGTAGGACAAGGGAGGTGAAAACCTCCACTAGCCAGGGTGGAAAGCAATAAAATAAAATAAAAATAAAAAATCACCAGACTGGCCTAGACCACCTTTCTGAAGGTTAGGTCAATCTCTGCAAAGGCCAGGCTGCCAAATGGGAGAAGACCATAGAGGAAGTGAAATTCTAATTAGTCAGCTCTAAGGAGTAGGACTCTCTTTTGAAATCAACCATTTGAAAGAGAAGCAGTGGAATAGAAGACTGAACTATGGACATATGCCTTTTAAAACACAGTAACCCTTCCCCCATAGTAAAAAGTATTCCAACCAATAACTGGGGGTATGAAAAAAACCACATTTACTACTCTTCCGTCCTTAAAAAGGATATAGTAAGGGGATGAAGGGAGCTGGATGTCACACAAGGAACAAAGGTGAGGACCCTCCTAACATTTTAAACTATTTATCCCATGACATAAAGTTGTATCAATCCATACATAGTTTATTAACCCAGCACTCTAATCAAGGAACTAGCAAATTTCTTCTTCAAATTACTTCATCATCTACTTGATTGCATCCAATCTCTTGCTTTAGTTGCTGTGTTCATGTTGGGTTCATTTCCAGCCCACACTTCTTCCCAGAACTCCCTGAACTGCCTCTTCAATACTTCAGTTGGGTGTAACAGGCACTTCAAACTTACCCAGTCCAGAAGTAAGCTTGCTCAGAATCTCTCCCCATAGAGCCAGCTCTTTGGTAAATACTAGTTCTAATCATCCAATAGTTTCCCATATCACTTACTATAGAATCCTACACAAAGCTGTATATGAGCTGGACCCACAACCTCACTGGATCTTAACTTGTACCCATCTTCCTTGCCTAGTCCAGTCCAGCCATAGTAGCATCTCTGCTGTTCCAGGAATATGTCAATATCCCCCCATTATGGCTTTGGTTCTTCCTTTTCTCTCTTCTCCCAAAGATCCACATGGCTTCCTTCTTCACTACATTAGGTCTCAGCTCAAATGTCATCTCAGCAGAAAAAGCATTTCGTAACTATCCTAAAATAACTCTTCCCTCACTCTCAGTCCTTTATCCTGACTTATTTTCTTTATACTCATCACTACATATTACATGTATTTGCTTATTGAGTTATAGTGTGTTTCACCCAACCAAAACATAGAATCCATGACAAGGGGGCTTTGTCTGCCTTATTTTTCTATCTCTGAGTGCCTTGAACAGTAGCTGGCATATGGTAGATGCTCTGTAAATACTTACTAAATTATGTGGTGATTGGTCTGCTCACTTCTTTACAGATTTGGACCTGTGGCATCTAAGAAGCAGTCTTGAATATGAACAGTTCTCCTGTGTGTACACAGCCTCCAGCTTTATGTAGTAGGGAACACATGATAGATTAAAAAGCCCCTGAGCCATAGGCTTAGAAATTTTGAGCTCAGCCCACCATTTGCTTGATTCTTCTCTACACACTCACCTCCGTCTTGGTCAAGTGGTCTAAGAATAGTACCCATATCTTTGAGCCCCCCACAACTCCAGTGAGACTTGTGATCTGGGAAATTACTGCCCTGCTGCTTCCAGATGTGAGATTCAGACCCTTCCACATGTGTGAGACAGCGAGAATGAAAAAATATTAGAGTATCTGGGACATTTTTATGGTGAGTGGGAAAACCATAACACGATAGTTAAATTTGGAACTACCAAGGGAATACAGGTTGAATAATCATCATAATTCTAAGAAATAAATGTTTATTTCTACTTACAACAAACTGAATAAACTATCTGAAAACAACACTGCTAAAGAGAGCTAATAAACCAGAGAAATCAGGGACTTAAGTAAAATTTGCTAACAATGGGTTTGCTGAAGGATAACATTTTAGTCCTTATGGCTGGTTATTTGGGGCTCATTTTAGCTTCTTACTGAAATTCTTGGAATATTTGTGACCAGTCTACTCAAAATTCCTTTTCAGAATTTCAAAGGATCTAGAATGTGTTTGACTCTAATTCAACAATTTGAGTTTCTATTTAAACTGGAAAACTATTTGCAAACCATTGGAAATAAACATCTAAACTCATGGGTTACCCATGAGAATGAACCTCTCTGGTAATACACAAATAAAGCAAACTCAAAGGCACTTTCTTTTTGCCAAACCCTCTCAACCCATATCTTGTTAGCCTCCATAAGGTGACTCCGATCTCACTTTTAAGACTGTACCCTCCATGCACTTTAGTCGTTTACTCAGTCTCCCATAAAAAATGAGTTCCAATGACACTAATCTCTGTAGGGAAGGAAAAAAATAATCCTGAAGGCCTTCATTAGGTTCCCCTTCCCTTTCGACTGTCACATCTAATTACCTCCCCCCTTCATTACTGCCTGTCAGAGCAGTAAGTGATAACAAGTTGATTTTCACCAAACA
Organism: Ailuropoda melanoleuca; assembly: GCF_002007445.2. Classification (NCBI taxonomy): domain Eukaryota; kingdom Metazoa; phylum Chordata; class Mammalia; order Carnivora; family Ursidae; genus Ailuropoda; species Ailuropoda melanoleuca. The sequence goes on along the minus strand of NC_048230.1, from coordinate 81,113,124 downwards.
TTTAAATTTCACTCTCTGAAATTTTAGTAGCAAGGGTCTGGGTAGAGGCCACAATTTTATCTTACTACCACTTAAAATCAAAACATTAAGTCTCATGCACAGATAGAATTGAAGACACACATGCCCTAATGCTTTTTCCCCTAATACAGAGACACACTCCATTTTCTCACCTGAGTTTCTTTTAGAAGAGTCACATATAGAGGGAAACTCAGGTTTTTGTTTTTGTGGTTTTTGTTTTTACACCTGAGTCCTACATCTAAGTTTCATAAAGCCTGGATTTACCCACTATTCTTTTCTTCCAATTCCAAAAGCTAAAAAGAACTTTTCCAGGGATATTTTTCCTCTGAAGTAGTATGTACTTTTCCAGTACGTTATCTCACATTCTACAGGACCCTTTGAATGTACAGAAGCAAAAACATAAAAAAATTCCCCAAAAGTATGACCAGAAATCTATGGGACCAAGTTTCGTGTGCCCTTTAACATCAAATTAAGCTGTATCTATTAGCACCTACTATAGGCAAAGCTCTGGGAAAGGCAGTGGTGGGTATGAGATGCCATGGAGAATCACAAAGCAGATTCTTTCTTATTTTCTTATAGCATTGACCTCAAGTTGGCAATAAGAAAAGGTTTTGTTTTGTTTTGTTTTGTTTTTGTTTTTGTTTTGTTTTTTTATTTTCTTATAGCATTGACCTCAAGTTGGCAATAAGAAAAGGTTTTGTTTTGTTTTGTTTTGTTTTTGAGGTGTGATTTGAGCAACAGGCAAAAACACTATAGGCAAAACTGACTTCTTTACCTAGGTGATAGATTTGGGAACATCAGATTAGTCAGGCCCTCAACTTGTGTTCCTCTATAATTCTCATTCAAAACGCCAGTGTCCCTGTGCAGTGGAGAAGATGGAGCTAAATCACTCTAATGTCCTTGTCAATCAGAGACCTACATTTCCCTAATGAGAGAGATGACCATGAAAGTCCTAAGACCTTGGAAACAGCATGGGGGCCACCCCTTTCCTCTCCTTGCCTCTCAAGGGGGAAAAAGCGAAGATAGCCATTATCATGAGGGTTGAGGCTATAGAAATACAGCCACATTTATATCAAATTATTACCTCCCACAATGGCTTCCGACCAGAACCACATCCCATAAACACATATCCAGTGAGTGTTTCAAATCTGTTACTGTTCACGATTTCTTTCTTTTCTCTCCTTCTTCCTTTCTTTCTCTGTTTCAGAAAAAATACAAAAAAACAAAAAAACAGGATAGAGGCTGTTTCAAACTGCGCACTCTCCCTAGCTACCAACTAGCCAGACATACACTATATTTTTGAATGACTGTAAAATCTAGTTCTCAGTTGACTCCTTTGTGTCTTGATCTTTGCAAACTTTTGATGTTCACTCTTATCTTGAGGAAAGCTCCACCTTTTCCTGGTTCAGGCAAACTTATTAAGGTCACCCAACTTCAAAGTTCCTCTCTGTGGCTCAAATGGTGAAGTTCTCCTGTGTGTCTAGGGGATGCTTATGGAAGGAGGAATAATACTCTTCTGTAAGGTGATCTGGACCAATGACAATGCTGCACTCTTTTTGCCATGAATACCAATGGTGATTTCAGCATCTCAGGCAGCCCTGATAATGTCTCTAAAAAGGCATCAGTGTTCTGTGAGATGCTTCCCAGGTATCCTGTTCCAAGATCTAAAGGGTCTCCGAACTGAATACAGTTGCCCAGTTTGTCATAGGCCATGCCAGAAATGCTAATCTATTTCAGATACATTCCCTGGATAGCAGTGGAGATTCTGTTTCAAATCCATCCAGCAAGAAGCAAGATGCAGGAATGCCTGTTTATTCCACACCAACTTTCCCTTCCCTTTGCCTGGTTTGAGATCACAACATGCAGGCCCCTGCCTTCGGCTGCCTAAACATAAAACCATCTATTTGTGCTTGTAAGTAAATCAATTCACATGCAGCACCCCAAGCTAAGGATTTTAGCAATAATCCTTTCCCTTGTATCTCACCAAGAGGCATCTTTAAAATTATTCGAGGGTCGCCTGGGTGGCACAGCGGTTAAGCATCTGCCTTCGGCTCAGGGCGTGATCCTGACATTGTGGGATCGAGCCCCACGTCGGGCTCTTCCGCTATGAGCCTGCTTCTTCCTCTCCCACTCCCCCTGCTTGTGTTCCCTCTCTCACTGGCTGTCTCTGTCTCTGTCGAATAAATAAACAAAATCTTTAAAATAAAGTAAAATAAAATAGAATAATTCGAGGTAACTAATTTCTCTGATATCTACTCCCTCCCAAACTGGACAAGTCTAAACATACAGGGCATGAAAGCAAGAAAAGCCTTATGGAAACAGACTGTAAATCTTTAGGGGGAAAAAAAGAGCATAGCAGAATCAGGCAACCAAAGAGGCACTGCATCTAAGGAAAAACAAGAGTCATCTGAGCTGCCTACAGGTCTAGTACTGTGGCAATGTCAGGCACTATGTGAAAAATGGGTCTTTTACAAATCTCAAAGTTGGAAATAGAAGGAATATCCTTTTTTCATTTCTCAAAAAAAGTGTTTCTTTGGCTGAAAAGCCAAAAAGATATCCTTCCACTCATATAATCAAACCTTCGCTTCTAGTTAACTATTGTTTTGCTTCCCTGTTTTCTTGTGTTTGCTCACCAACCTCAGGAGACGGTCTGACATAGTGGTTAAGTAGATTCACATCCCAAATCCATCAATTACCAGCTGTGTGACCTTGGGAACATCACCTAACCTCCCTGTGCCTTAGTTCCTCATCTATAAAACAGGAATAGTAAGACCAGTACCTACCTCATGCTGTGGTTGGAAGGCTAAATGTGATAATCTGGGTAAAGCTTTTAGCCTGGTACCTGGCACATAGGAAATGCTCAATAAATACTAGCTGCTATGATTATTCTCAAGGGAAGGACAGAAGTAGTCAAAGTGTCAGAGAGACAAATTATCTTAGATAATGCACGGAGCTGCTCGCCTTGGTCCAAAGCATTTCAGTCTGTCTCCTTTGGAGGCCAAACATGATAATGGAGGAGGCTCTATTGGAGGTAAAAGATGCCCACAAGAGGACTGGAGGACAGCGTGTGTTTTCATTGGCAGGCTCCTAACCAGCCAAACCTCAGGAAAATCACAACACCCACTTGGCAAAGTGATGCTGTCTGCTTTATTGAAAACATCTTAGTATAATAAATAAAATGCATTTTGTTTCCATAGTTTGAATTTGTAATTCTGTTGGCCGGGAGTTGTCAGAGAGAGGATTAGTGAGTGCAATAATGCTTAACAAAGTTGAGCCGATGAAAGAAGAGCTTCAGCAAGTAGTCCCGTTTATGAACAATAAAACAATTTTTAATTGGGACAAAGCAGGCACTTCCCAAAAGGTCCTAGGGCCTGGCAGGGCACACTTCCCACAGTTGGGTACCCGAAATGTTTTCCAGAGTCACCCACACACCAGAGAGACACCACAGGTCTCAGTCTGTTTTGTGACTATGAAAGACAGATCAACAATGGTGGAAATTCTCAAATCTGCCAACATGTAAGGCAAGCACAAACACTGCTTGTATGAAATGATGGGAAGCCTGGAAGGTCCCTAGGATTAATGAAAGACTGTGGTGCAGGCTGTGGGGCTATGGCCTTCTGAACTGACAAAGGAAGAAGAGTGCCAGAAAGGAGTGGGCTCTTCTGATGCCAGTGATGTAGCCCATAACTGGCTGGTGAGTCCAATAAATGCTGTCTGGAAAGTGATGGAAGAAATGATACATGTACCTTAACTGGGCAGAATTTATCACTAACCTAGAAATCAGTGCTTCAGGCAGCTGAAGCAGCAACAGCTTCAAGAGCAAAAGGGCACAACTAAATATGAGGACTGAGAGGCAAGAACGCAGAGTTGTAAGGCTGGGTTTCCCATGGGTTTATATACAAGGAAGGACAATGACAGAATGCATCACACAGTCCATACCTTTACAGGGTAAGCTGGCACGCCATTATGATGATGAAATGTCCAAAGAAGGACCACATTGGCAGTTAATCAATCATCTTACCACAGGAATTTGTGCATTTAGAACCAGGTAAGCAGACAAGTGGCTACAAGAAGGATTTGAGTTTATCATAACCTATGAGCCTGAGTTCACAAATACATACAAAATTGTCCAAGCAACAATGGATTTAAAGGAAGGAAACTTAAGCACAAAGAGTGGTAACAGATCACAGAAGTGAATAGACTTTAGATTTGATTCTCAGATAATATCAATTTTTAAGATTAAATGGGGAAGGGGTACCATTTGTTCACCCAATATCCACTAAATCTTGGTTATACCAAGGTTGCCCTAAGGTTACACCATGGATGTCCATCTTTCATTTTCCATTTCTTAGGGTAAGAGTTTAGCCATGTATTCCAGCTGTTCACTGTAGATATGGCCATGGTGCTTTGCCACATCTACTTTCTCTACTCCCACCACCACCTTCACCATTACTGTCACTATCCCACTATCACCTCCACTTCTACCACCCCCTTCCTTCTTCACTGTCACCACCTCTACCCCCCCACACACCTTAACTTCTACCTCTACTATTACCAGCAGCAGCTCTAACAACTCCACTGCTATCACCACCATTCCATTTCTGCCATAACCTCTGCCACTATCATCACCACTCACCATCACCACTTCCACCCTACCACCACCACTGTCATGACATCCACCTCCTCTCCATCTCTACCAATACCATTACCACCACCATCTCCATTTCTGCTGGTACTACCACCATCATCACAACTAGCTCAACCACCCATGCCATCTCTTCCTCCTTTACCACCTCCATCACCAATGTGTCCACCTCCACTTTCGCAAACTCTACCACTATCCTCCACCTCCCCTCCTTTCACCCACACCAACTCTACTACCATCACCATCACCATCACCACCTCCTATTATATCCACTACAAACTCCACCAACTCCAGCAATACCCCTGCTTCCACTATCAATACCATCACTTCCACTAATACTTCTTCCACCAGCTTCTCCATCACCACCTCCACTTCTGCTTCCACCACTGTTACCACCTCTACCATCATCACTATCATTACTAACTCTATGTGGCATCCACCAGCATCAAAACCACCTCCACTTACACTCATCACCTTCACCACCACTCTCACCACCTCTATAATCACCAACTCCAACACCACGTAGCCACTGCTACCACATCAATGTATCTATAAGCTAGGAGCTAAGTATTTTATAACCATTACCACTATCTAATTCTCACAGAAACTCTATGAGATGTGTATTCTTATTCCAGTTTTATAGAAGAAAAGTCAGAGAGTTATGCCACCTGCTTCAAATCACACAGATAAAAAGTATACCCAAATTTCTATTCTACGAGTGTCTAATTCCATCCTCCTATGTTCTACTGAATTGTGGACTATTCTCTAAGAAGAAGAAGAAGGAAGTACAAACAGAGTAAGTATACTTTCTCTACATACCTGTAAGGACAAAACAGATGCAGTAAGTGTTAAGAGCAGAGATAGAAGTCTGCTAGTACAGACTTAGCCTGTGACCCAGATAGGCTTATCAATATGAGGTAGCCCTGAAGAGACAAGTATGTCACCCAGAGAACTGAAGCTGTCAAAAACAGCTGGTTTTAATAATAGCTAATTTCTTCATTTCTTTAAATGAAGATTTATTAAAATTAAGCTAATGGACATTTTGAAATGGAAACCATAGTTCAGAAATAAAACATCAAGTTCATTCCCCCTTCTGTTTACCCCCCCTTCCTTTTTCCCTTTCTTCTCCTACCAATCTTCCTACTTCTTATGTTCCATAAATGAGTGAAACCATATGATAATTGTCTTTCTCTGCTTGACTTATCTCGCTTAACATTATCTCCTCCAGTCCCATCCATGTTGCTGCAAATGTTGTGAAATTATTCTTTTTGATGGCTGAGTAATATTCCATTGTATATATGGACCACATCTTCTTAATCCAGTCATCTGAGGCCGGTGATGTGTATTAAGGAGGGCATGTATTGCATGGGTGTTATACACAAGTAATGGGTGTTATACACAAGTAATGAATCATGGAACTTTACATTAAAAACTTTGGATTTACTGTATGGTGACTAACATAACATAATAAAAAAATTTTATAATAAAAAAACACATTAAAAATATATGTTGGCTATTGATACACATCTATAAGTCTACATAAAGAGAGTGAAAATGAATTGCTCATTTCCTTAACATGGTATGGTCATAGTTAATATTACTTTAGAATATCTGTATAAATTAGAAGAAATGGAAGAATCATCATTGTTTGCTTATCCCATAATACTGAACCAAATTTAGGAATTAAAAAGACATCATATATCTTAGCCAACTGTCTCAGAGTATCTTTCAAATGATAAGCCAGATCCATAATCTATTAATCCTAAAACCCAGGCAAAAATCACTCCTTGAAGTAGTAGAAAAAATCTGAACTTCGGAGTCAAGTGGAACTGAATTTTCATCACTATTTTTCTACTTATTAGTTTTGCTACTCTGGGCAATTTACTTAACCCACATCTCCCAACCTGCAGGCTGAGGTCCACTGTCATGTCACATATCAGCTACAGGTGTGCCAAGATACTGATGCCTGTAGCCACAGGGGATAGCATTATATCCACTCCCATGCATTCAAGTTCTTACTAAAATATGAATGATTCTCAAATTTACGTCTCCATTCTTGGCTTCACTACTGAAGTCCAGATCTAAATTTCAATTTTCCTTCTGGACACAGGCACAGAGATAACACAGCAGCATCTCAATTCTTCCACCTACCACTAATCCCAACAAGCCTAATTTCTCCTCTTATATGACAGCAGCTAATTATATGACAGCAACTAATCATCCCATTAGTTGCTCAGGAGCACAACATCTATCCTTACCTTTCACCACACCATACACTGCATTATCATGCCACCATGGCAAATCTGGGGACTCCCCTTTTATAATATCTCAAACATCCTTTATACCCCTACTACCCTAGTTCAGTCTCACATGATTTTTCCTTGACTTACTATATTAGTTTTCTCAATGGTAACCATGCCTTGAATCCCAATTGATCCCAATTAATTCTATAGTTTGTTTAGCATTTAACAGGTTTTAATGAAAGAATCCTAAAATATAAAACTAGTCATGTGTTGTATTTGGACATCATCCTTCACTCTTCCTTATATCCACACCCTTTAAAATATGACTTTGTAGCTCTTCCATCAAGAGGGAAGGACAGCAAAAATAAACAACTGGAACTACATCAAACTAATAAATTCTGTACAGCAAAGAAAACAATCAAAATAGAAAGGGAAGCCACAGAATGGGAGAAAATATTTGCAAACCATATATCTGATAATAAAAGCAATTAATTTTTAAAATCCAATTAAAAATAGACAAAAGACCCAAATAAACACTTTTCCAAGAAAGAGATACAAGTGGTCAACAGGTGCATGAAACAGCACTCCATATCACTAATCATTAGGTAACTGCAAATAAAAACCACAATGATACCCATACCTATTAGGATAGCTTTTAGCAGGAAGACAAAAAATAACAAGTATTGAACAGAATGTGGAGAAAGGGGAACCCTTGTGCACAACGTGTTGGTGGGAATGCAAACTGGTACAGCCATTATGGAAAACAGTATGGAGGTTCCTCAAAAAATCAAAAATAGAACTACTGCATGATCCAGCAATCCCACTTCTGGGTCTATATCTGGAAAGAAACAAAATCAGTATCTCAAAGAAGCATCTAAAGTCCCATGTTCACTGTAGCATTATTTACAATAGGAAAAATATGAAAACAACTTAGTGTCTGTAAATGGATGAATGGATAAAGAAAATGTATATATACACAATGGAATATTATTCCTGCCATTTGCAAAAACATGGATGAATCTAGAGAACATTATGCTAAGTAAAATAAGCTAAATAGAGAAAAACAATTATATGATCTCCTTTATATGTAGAATCTTAAAAAAAAAGTTGAACTCATAGAAACAAAGTACAGTGGTGGTTATCAAAGACTTGGAGGTAGGATGGTGGATTAGGAAGATCCTGGTCAAAGGACACAAGCCTTCAGTTATAACATATATAATTTCTGAGGATCTAATGTATAGCATGGTGACTGTAACTAGTAACATGGTATTACATAGTTCATACTTACTAAGAAAATAGTACACAGAAAGTAAATATGCATAGAGATGACTGTGTTAATTAACCTGATTGTGCTAATCATTTCACAATGTAAATGTACATCAAATCATCATGCTAAACGCTTTAAATACATTTGTTAATTATACCTCAGTAAAGCTGGGGGGAGAAAAAGGGCGGGGAGGCGGTTTTGCCATCCTTTGAATAGTGAAGTCTGCGACTTGCTTTGGCAAAAAATAAAAAATAAATGCATGTGGCAAAAGCATCTGTGTGTAAAATCTAAGCCTGGGTATAAGGAGTCCTTATTTGCTTCCACTCTGTCTTTGGAAATCCCTTACTCTACAAGTGAATAAACCCACACTTCCCTGCTGGAAGATAAGGGACCATGGAGAGTAGAGACAAACTTGCCCATCTGATGCCATCTTAGAACTTCCAGTCCCCATCCAACCCAGCCAATGATCACAGATAAATAAGCAAGCCCCACCAAGACCAGAACAAGCACCTAGCAGTGGCCAGCCCAAACTACTGACCCTCAGAATCAGAAGCTAAGTAACAGCTGATTGATTTTTTAAGACACTAAGCATTTTTTGGTCTGTTTATCAATCAGCAAAACCTTATTGATACATTTACCCTTGTTTGTAGTGAGCTTGTGATGTACCTTCACTGAGAAGGAAAAAGACGAAAATCAGTCTGATATAAAAGTACCCCACTCCTACAAGAGATATGTCCCAACCTGTCTTCTAAGATTTCTCTCCCATTTTCCATTCTTTTTCCCCACACATCCACTACTAGACCAACTGCTAATCTTCAATCATTTTCTACATCATTTTCTCAATTTTTGTCTGTTTATCTTTATTAATTTGGTATTTTTCTTTAAATTGATTTACACCTAACATTGCTTCTTACTTCAGCTTCCTTCTGGGCAATGCTACCGTCTAAGCAACCATAATTTTGATAGACTAGTCACTTTTTTGAGAATATATTAAAAAATAATCTGTAACTATTAAAATGAATATACAAAATTAAAATAAAAAGATTTTCATACAATTCCTACACAGCATGTCACTAGAACTTGATAAGCATTCTACTTTCTCTCTGACTTTTTTATGTGTCTTTACTCTCAGATTGTGATGCAGTGTATGAGAGAGACAATTTTTAGTTTGGTGTCCAATAAGTTATTACATGGTTCTGAATTTCAGGTGGAGTCAAGAGTTTTAAGAAGCTTGAAATAAAAACCAAGGAATTTGATTCCTGTGGGAACTCTTACAACAGGGGCATAACAGACTAAACATTAAGGGAGATTAGAAACAAGGGGACCACTTAGAAAACAATTGCACTAGTCTAGGAAAGAGCTAATGTGAGAGGTAAATTAGAAAAGAGGTAAAAATGACCTAAACTGAACTGGCCAGGAGAAGGGAAACTGAGTTTTGATATTTTTTAAAATGGATCAGGGAAGGGAACCATCTGTGGAAAGTAATGACGATAATTCTATATATTGTTGAATTAAATAAAAAACATGAAGGAAGTAGAAATCATTCTGAAATTCGGTTGATATAAATTTATTGATAAGGTTAAGGGGAACAACTGCTTTAGTAGACAATGAGGTAGACAATAGCAAAGATGCTGAGTTCTATTTTAGATGTGATTTTTGCACCAGGATTTAAACCTAGAATTTGACAAAGAAGAGGATGGAGGGAACAGTTTTTGAGAAGCACTGATAGGGTAACTCCGAAAAGATAAATATAGCTAGGATGGCACACCAAGTGGTCTTTGTCTGATTTTATTTTGTCTGATTTGTTTGTATGATTTTGAATTTCTTCTTCAGCATCATCAACTTTTAAATGAAAGATCAGTTTTGTATTTTATTTCATTTTTGTTTATATCTCCAATTCAACTCAGATCTATGAGCAGGAAATATTTGTTTGTTAGTGTGACCTGCTAAGAATCTGAGGTTGTCTGTTATATGGTATTATTGCAGCAAAATCTGACTAAAATACTGCTTCTCTGAGGGAATTAACAGTTGATTGAGTATGGGTATAAAAAAAAAAGGACAAATTTAGAAAATAGATGGCTGAGAATGNGTATTATTGCAGCAAAATCTGACTAAAATACTGCTTCTCTGAGGGAATTAACAGTTGATTGAGTATGGGTATTAAAAAAAAAAGGACAGAAATTTAGAAAATAGATGGCTGAGAATGGAAGTCCCACTCCCATTATATATTCATGTACTAGGTAAACATTTATGTCTTTCCATTTATTTTTTATGTATAGTTATTAATGCACTTATAATAGTAAATAAAACTATAGTTTGGGGAGAGTTCTGAACATTTATGGGACAAATACCCTGTTGAAAATGTGATGAAAACTATAGATGCTTTCTTGGAAAAGAGAACAACAAACATCATTTCATGAATCATCTTATAAATCCTAATCTCAGGAAAGCATTAAAAAGGAGATAAAAGAAAAGGTTTTTTTGTAATATTCTCCTGTCTGGATTTGGAACGTTCTTTACCTTTCTTTATATCATCTGACTGAGCATTTAGATTGTGACCAGAGAAGAGTAAATCTCCAGTATTCTGAGCAGGGCTATAAAAAGTGTCTTCATTACAGTTTGAAAGGGCTGGCCAAGATCATTGTTTGGGAGAATGAGTTAAGATATATAAAGCATTGCATCTGAAATCAGTAGGGTGTAGATAATGGCACTCATTAACTTTCAATCTATTCACTGAAAAGTATACTGGGGGCATAAAGGAAATTTCAGAGTAACAAAATTGCTTAAGTTGCTTTCCTCAAAAAAATGGAATACGGAAAATATTTTAATGGAAAAAATTTATTTGATACAAACTTACAGAAGTATATCTATTCCAGATTAGCAATTTTCCATTCAAGACTATCCTCTAAAAGGAGACAGTGTTAGCAAGTATAAAAGATATAAAGGCTTATCTCCTTAAACTCAGAAGAAGACAATAGAGCCTCCCACAGAACTCCTTCCAGTCTTCTCGCACATTTCCTTCTGGAATAAAATGTTTATTATTAGAAACACCTGAAAGGGACAGAAATATTGAGCCAAACCAAGGGAAGGTGGTCATCTACACAAACATCTCCTCAACTAATTCCAGGTTGACCCTATCTAACAAGTTTTCAGTTGTTCTTTTTGACCCTGAGAATCTACATGTAATAATTTTTACTTAAAATGTGAGAGTTACATTTGAAACAACATGAGAAATTTCTCAAAGCAGCAAAAATAAAATTGTTCTTTGCCTTGGCCTGCTACAATTACTTCATTGCTATGACATATGACATCATAGTTAGTCCTCAGACTCGGGGGTGTTTCTAATGAGCTGGAGTTGGAAGGGTCCCAGTGGAATGCAGTGAACCAAAAGGCCCACTGTTCTTTCAAATTCCAACATGATATTAGGAGGGAAAACAAAGGGCTCTTCAAGATCCAGAGGTCAACCTGTTCAGTGGTATCAAAAGGTGGTAATACTGAAAGGGAATGGCAAGACAGTTTCAGAGCACAGCAACAGATAATTGTTACCTGTCTCTACTCTTTTATTACTTCTACTTCATGAATAACAGTAATATATATTTTTACAATATTCTGATAACTTGGTATGCTATCACATGACATCTTTGACACAGAACTGTATCAAAAGAAGGTTAACAGCATACACACACACATACATATAATGGAAAAATATTTTCTCTTTTAAAAACTATACATAAGGAGTAAATGAAAACAAAGACACAAATGTTTACCCGGTATATGAGTTAGGTCCCTTTCTGCTCCTGGGCACAAAGGACCCTCAGAGGGACAGCCACCTTCCCTGGAGCCCATGTGAGCCATTAACTACATATTCCCTTCTGGGAATGTATCTAATTATTTAGCCAATTTATCACCAAGACAGCCCCAGTGGCTAACCCCAACATCAACATACCAGAGGTCACAGGAACTAACAGGAGCCTCTCCATAAGCCAAAAGTCAGAAATGGACATGGGTATCTCATTCCTAGTCCTGCCACTGATCCCAATGCTCGGCTAGCTTACAGAATGTATACAAGCTTCTCGGTGATATCCAAACAGAAATGATGAATAATATCTAGTTTCCAAATACACTCACAAATTTCAGTACAGATCTGTTCAACACGTATCGTTCTATCTATGAAAGAGTTGGGGCAAAGATATGGTGGTGCTGTCTATTATTACCTTTAAGTTTCTCAAACATACTCCAAAAATATTTTCTTGGGAAAGCCCATGAAAAGACCATAATTATAGTGGGAGAGTTTAGTACAACTATATTAAAAAGATGAAGGAGCAATAGAAATGCATAACTAGGAATATGTAAGATTTGAGCAAAACAATAGCTTTGATATAATGGACCTAGATAAAGACTTTCATAGCCAATAAAAATAGACTATGCTTTAGTTTATTTTTTTATTATGGAGAATTGCCAAACATATATAAAAGTACACAGAGGAATACAGTGAACTTCAGTGTGTCCATTAAGCAGCTTAATATCATGCCAGCAAAATTTTCTCTATTTCTTATTAATGACTTCTACTATCCTCTTCATTTTTCTTCCTTTTCCTTTTTTATATTATGGAGTCATAGAACACACACTTTTTAAAGTCCTGTGATGGATTTATTGCAAAATGTGTTCCCAGTTCTTCACATATCTGTGCATGCTCTTGCCCTTTCCATGCTGTCCCAACATTAGCAGCACAGACACAGACATGCAACTTATTTTAGCCACAGTTATCTTAATAGAAATAGCAGAGAATTCAAATAGTGCTTCTGCCTTCTCTCTCTGTTTCTAACATCCCCATGAGAAAATGCCTGAGCTAGCTGACTGGAAGTTGAAAGTCCCAGTGATCCTAGCTGAGGCTAGCCTAAATTAGCCAACAGCCAGCCAACTTCCAGATCATCAAATAAACCTAGCCAAAATCAGCAGAACTTTCTAGCCAACCATTCCCGGACTGTGAGCAGTGAGTGTTATAATTATATGCAACTGAGGACTTGTAGTTGTTTCACAGCATTATTCTAACAATAGGTACCTGACACAGAACCTATGGAATATATAATATATATATTATATATTCCTGGTCAAGATACAAAAAGAGGCACACAAAAGACAAGAGCCCCTCCCACCATACACACAGAAATTAGATAGTAAGTAGAGAGATATTTTTTTAAACATTATTTATTTATTTATTTATTTGAGAGAGAGAGAGAGAAAGTAGGGGAAGGGGCAAAGGAAGAGAGAGAGAATCCTCAAGCAGACTCGCCACTGAGCACAGAGCCCAACACTGGGCTTGATCCCAGGACCCTGAGATTATGACCTGAGCCAGAACCAAGAGTTGGATGCCTAACCAACTGAGCCACTCAGATGCCCTTTTTTAATCAATAAAAACAAATACTAGCTAACAAATTATGCATTAATATAAAAAGAGAAAGTAAGTGAAAACAGAGAGAACAAAGTAAAGGCTGACAGTGCCAGCTTTTGAGCTGTGGGCTAGACAGAGATGCTGGTGGCCTGAGTTTATCTCCTACAGGAAATGTAGCCCAAGCACATCCAGAGACCAGAGCCAGGGCCACTGCGTGACTAGTGCAGGGGCTCTTGGAGCATGAACACTGGCTGAGAAAAGCAGTCACTGCCATCCTGACGTATTTATAGTCAACTGAATTCAATAAGAGTACCAAGACAACTCAGTGGAAGAAAAGAATAGTCCTGTCAACAAATGATGCTGGGACAACTGAATACCCACGTGAATGAGAAAACTGGACTCCTAACTCACACCATATGTAAAATTACTCAAAATAGATCAAAGATCTAAACGTAAGATATAAAATTACAAAACTCATGGAAGACAACATTGATGTAAATCTTCATACCCTTGTATTATGCAATACTTTCTTAGATATGACACAAAAAGCATAAGCAATCAAAAAATAAACCAGAATATGAAACAAATAATATAAAATAAATAAACCAGATAAGTTGGACTTCATCAAAATTAAAAAGTTCTGTGCCTGAAAAGACATCATCAAGAAAGTGAAAAGAGAACCTATGGAATAGCGGAAAATATTTGCAAATCATATCACTGATAAGGGTCTAGCATCCAGAGTAAAGAATAAAGAAGTTTTATGACTCAACAATAAAACAGAACCCAATTTAAAAATGAGCAAAAGACTTGACTAGACATTTTTCCAGGGGTTGAAGGAGTGAGGAATGGGAAATGACTGCTAATGAGTACATGATTTCTTTTGAGGGTGATGAAAATGTTTTGGAATTAGACAATAGTGATAGTTGCACAACTTTGAGAATATACTAAAAACTACTGTAGACTTCAATAGGGTGTGTTTTATGATACAAGAATTGTATTTCAATACCAATAATAATAGAGACACATAGTGGACAGATACAGTGGATTACCAATATCTAACAGAAGTTCCAGAAGGAGAATAGAGAAGAAAAAATAGAACATCAATACTCAAACAGGTGAGAACTTTCCAGACCGAAGGATTACATGAGACCTCGAATTAAAATAGTATGCTAAAAAAACAAAACGAAAGAGTATGCTGAGTGTGGTAGTGGATTGATAAAATAAATCCATATATGAACTTACCTTGCTGAGAATGAAGGAAAAAAAAAACCCAAAATGTACAGTTGCCAGAGAAACTATAAGTTACCTAGAAAAGAATGGCAAAGACACTAATTGCAGCCTCTCAACAGCTCCAACAGATGTTTAAAAAATAATGGAGCATTATCTTTATATTATTCAGGGAAAATTACTTTCAACTGGAACTCTATATTCAGTAAAGCTATAATTCAAAAATGAGTTCCAGAAAATGGCATTTGTATATTTTTATTTAGATGCAATTAGCCAACATATAGTATATCATTAGTTTCAGATGCAGTGTTCAGTAACTTGTCAGTTGCGTATAACACCCAGTGCTCATCACATCATGTGCCCTCCTTAATGCCCATCACCCAATTACCCCATCCCCCTACCCACCTCCCCTCCAGCAGCCCTCAGTCTGTTTCCTGTAGTTAAGAGTCTCATGGTTTTTCTCCCTCTGACGACTTCTCATTCAGTTTTCTTTCCCTTCCCCTATGATCCTCTGCACTACTTCCTATGTTCCACATATGAGTGAAACCATATGATAATTTTCTTTCTCTGATTGACTTATTTCACAGCATAATATCCTCCAGTTCCATCCACATTGGTGTAAATGGTAAGTATTCATCCTTTCTGATGGCTGAGTAATATTCCATTTCATTTGTATATTTTAAAGAAAAATCAGTGAATCCCAAAAGTTAGAATTTATACAGGACACATTATTTGGCTACATTGCCTTAAATAAAATGTTCACAATAAACATACGTTTTTCAAGGAAACTACTTTAAAACTGATTTTAAAATTCTTCTTCTAATTTTTCTAAAAGGAAATCAGAAATAAAATTAAATGTTATTTAAAATGAATGACAAGAAGAATATAAGTGACCAAAAATAGCATTTTTAATTATCTGCTATTCTATTTCATCTAAATATTCACCATACAACTCAAGATAATTTTTATGTACTTAGATCACATCTATTTCATTTCTGTATTATTTTTCTACTTATTTCTATTTTTATTCTTTCTATTCCTACTTTTTTTCATTTTTTAATATCTTTTTGTGTCAACTTTCCATTCTACCTTTCTATTTCTATCCTATTGTNTACCTTTCTATTTCTATCCTATTGGCTATTTCTCTTCTCTATTCTGCATTTCTATTTTTTTATATATTAGTTGTATACACACCATACCCTGATGCTCAGATATAAGGAAAATTTGATTTATTTACAATACCTCATGTCTCCTCCTATTCTCCTGGTAGTATTTGATATTCTTGTTATTATTGTGATTCAGTTCCTCTTTTGATTTTCTTAAATGCCCCCACCCCTTGTCTTATGGACGTTCTCTCCTAATATAGGACCTTTATTCATTCCAAGGTTTGTTACTTTTACATTCTGGCCACAGCTGAGGTTCCTGCCAGTTTATTCTGCTCTGGTTACCCACTTCTCCCACCCCCTAGGAGCCAGGCCTCTTTGCACATTCATATGCTTGAATGTCAGACTGCTGCTTCTCTGCTCAAATCCCCACCTAGGCTGTCCCTTGCCCTGGGGCTGTCATCACCACTGCTCTATTGTCGCTACCAATGCTGGCCTCTCACTGCCATTAGCTCTCTGGGTTCTCATCTTCCAGAGGGGACCTTGAATAGTTATGATGATTTTATGTTCCTCAACACTCTCCTTCACAGCTATGTGTATCTTGCCAGGATGGCTGCATCAGGGCTGATTACCATACTGGTTCTGTGACCAAGACTCATCTTTTCATCCTCAGGCCCCATTAATAGATCTAGCTAATTCTGTCACAATTAGGAAACAATTATTTCTTTTTTTTTAAGATTTTATTTTATTTATTTGACAGAGATAGAGACAGCCAGCGAGAGAGGGAACACAAGCAGGGGGAGTGGGAGAGGAAGAAGCAGGCTCACAGCAGAGGAGCCTGATGTGGGGCTCGATCCCATAACGCCGGGATCATGCCCTGAGCCGAAGGCAGACCCTTAACCGCTGTACCACCCAGGCGCCCCAGGAAATAATTATTTCTACTACAGGGCTAAGAAAAAAGTCATGTAGCAAGTGGCATCTGATTGTTTTAAAAATATAAACAGTTGAAAAATACCTGATGTAATGACTGTGCATTCACTTTATGAAAATTCATCAAGCTGTATATTTATGATTGATGCACTTTTCTACATATGAGGTAGTAAAAATTATTTTAATAAGTAGTTTTAAAGTGTGTTATAATTTTTAAGGTTTAAAAATAAGAAATAAAATTAAAAGCTTTAAAAAAATGAAAAAGTTAACATAACTACAGATAGAAAATGTTAAGAGGACTTCTGCTTGCAGTGGGAAGTATGAGGACTCTATGTAATTTTCTTTGGTCCACCTTTCTGAATTTTCTAGATTATCAGTAATTAGCAAATGCTGCTTTATGTTTATTTTACACATATATTAATTTTACATATATATACACATACTATCTGTATATCTCCTAAATTATCTCTAGTAACCTCTCTCTCCTCTCTGAATAGCATTTTTGAGCAGAATACTTATGTGTAATAATATGAGAATAGAGATAAGAAGGATCTTGAACACACCCCACTGGTACATCTTTACCTATGCCCCATATTTTCTCTTGTCCCCACTATTTTTTTTTTCTTCATCTGGATCTTCATCACCGCCTTCAGCCTCCTGTATTTTACCATTTACCTAAAATGAACTCTTTAACCCTATTTCCCATACTGTTTCAAAAATTCCTTATTTTAGTCATTCAATAAATCTTTAAAATAAAAGATACTAAAAAAGCTTTTAAAAGTTTTCATAGCTAAATGAAGCTATTAAATAAAAGATGTCTTCAGGTTAATCACAATAATGAACTAAGACCATCTGAACAGGGAAAAGTCTCAAAACATTTTTCATTTTGATTCAGCCTTAATATTTTGCTTTTATCAGATATCAACTTTGAGATAAACCTTTTAGAAGCTGGTCCATTGTTTACAACTAACCCAGAACAGTTTTAAACAATTCCCCTTTATCTGATGGAATGAAGATTGTCAGAGATGAGCCCCAGCTGGGGCCCAAATTAGAGTAATTAAGAAGCAAAAAGCCAAAGTACTTTCCTATAATGTGTTTATTTTATTAAAAGATTAAATAGTATTACTGGTACAGAATTTGTCATACTTATAGAAACAGAGAGAGAAGGTATTACTTAAGTGCTATATGTAGCAGATAGGAAAGTTAGAACCCTAGAAAACAAGACTGGGTCATCAAACATTAAGAGATATGCAAAAAAAAGACACGTACTTTTACTTTTATGATAAGAATGAAACCATTACCAAATAAGGAAATGGCTCATTAAAACTATCACAAAATATTTCTGTCATGTTTGTAAAATTCAATTAAAAATTAAAATAAAAAAAGTCCCACGACACTCAATATTGCTTACATCAGTATCTCCTTACTCAACATGCATGCAGTATTTTATAAAGAAACATTCAGGTACTAAAATTTAGCAATTCCATCTCTGGATTTATTTCACAAATTTATTTATTTCACAAATGTGGTCAATTTTTTTTCTTATTAAGTTTTTTATTTTAATTCCAGTATAGTTAACATACATTGTTCTATTAGTTTCAGTTGTACAATATAGTGATTCAACAATTCTATACATTCATTATTCAGTGCTCATCATGATAAGTGTACTCTTTATTCCCTTTCACCTATTTCACCCATCCCCCTACCCATCTCCCCTCTGGTAAACCATCAGTTTGTTCTCTGTAGTCAAGAATCTCTTTCTTGGTTTGTTCTTTCCCTGCCACTTTTTTTTCACTTGCTGCTTAAATTCCACATGAGTGAAATCATATGTTATTTGTCTTTCTCTGATTGACTTATTTTGCTTAACATTTTACTCACTAGCTCCATCCATGTCACTGCAAATAGCAAGGTTTCATTCTTTTTAATAGCTGAATAGAATTCTACTGTGTGTGTACATATATATACATATATGTATATACATCACATCTATATGTGATATCTTCTTTACCCATTCATCTGTTGATGGGTACTTGGACTGCTTCTATATTTTGCTATTGTAAATAATGCTGCCATAAACATACTGGCACATATGTCCTTTGGAATTCATGTTTTTGTATTCTCTGGGTAAAAATACCGGCTAGCGTGATTGTGGATCACTTTTTGAGGAAGGTCCATACTGTTTTACACAGCGGCTGCACCAATTTGCATTCCAACCAAAAGTGCACAAGGGTTCCTTTTTCTCCACATCATAGTTAAAATTTTTTCTTATGATTTTGATTTTAGCCATTCTGACAGGTATGAGGTGATATCTCATTGTAGTTTTGATTTGCTTTTCTCTGATGATGAGTGATGCTGAGCATCTTTTCTGTTGGCCATCTGGATATTTTCTCTGCAGAAATGTCTGCTCCTATCTTCTGCCCATTTTTTAATTGGATTGTTTTTTGGGTGTTGAGTTGTATCAGTTCTTTATATATTTGGGATACTAACCCTGTATCAGATACGTCATTTGAAATTTCTTCTTCTATTCTATAGGTTACCTTTTAGTTTTGTTGATTGTTTCCTTCACTGTGCAGAAGCTTTTTATTTTGCTATAGTCCTAATAGCTTCTTTTTGTTTTTGTTTCTCGTCCTTAGGGGACTATCTAGAAAAAAGTTGCTATCACTGTTTTCAGGGAAATTACTACCTGTGCTCTTTTCTAGGATTTTTATGGTTTCACGTCTCACATTTAGGTTTTTAACCCATTTTGAATTTATTTTTGTGTATGGCTGTCCAGTTTTTCCAACACCATTTGTTAGACACTGTCTTTTTCCCATTGGATATTCTTTCCTGCTTTGTCAAAGATTAATTGACCATATAATGTGGGTTTATTTCTGGATTTTCTGTTCTGTTCCATTGTTCTATGTGTCTATTTTTGTGACAGTACCTACTGTTTTGATTACTACAGCTTTGTAATATAACTTGAAACCTGGAATTGTGATGCCTCCAGCTTTGCTTTTCTTTTTCATGATTTCTTTCGCTATTCAGAGTCTTTCAAATTTTAGAGTTGTTTGTTCTAGTTCTGTGAAAAATGCTGTTAGTATCTTGAAAGTGCAGTCAATTGTTAATGTGTTGTGAGCCCGTTAACAACAGAAGTTCTCTCTATCCTTTCGGCACTTTCATAACTTTGACAATTCCTTATAAAGAGTAGAAACCTTGCAAAAATCTATCAAATAGCTCTTAAATAAACTCTCTTTTCTGTACCAATGGTGAGTGTAAGTAATGACACTACTTTTAGCAGATTCTTCTTTATTAATGCTGTGCTCTGTGGATTAAGTAAAACCAATTTGTCCTGGAAATGCAGATACCGATAATCATTAGAGAACTTGATTTCAAAATAGATATAGTGGCTGGGAAAACAGTTCACATTATTAATTCTCATGGGAGTAATACAAACTCTTTTCTTAATAAAATAATAAGATAGCTGAACTGCACTCTAAAATTTACAAAGGTCCTTGATATTTTATTAACTTACTGAATAAAAATATCCTTGAGAGATAAGCAATACTACTTTTTTGTTAAGGTGCCTATCTTATATCACACATCCTTGATAGCAAAGTAATGCTTCTAATGGAAACAAACATACCGCTAGAGAAGTCATCCATTCTCCCTTTTTCACCTCCACTCCCACTCCCCATAGGCAACATCTGGATATTGGCCATCTGGATTAATTTTATCCTAAAGATTCTTCACATAAATGTCTTAAAAATATGCTTATGCCACTGTCTCTTTATGCCATCAGTTAACTCCGTGATGCAAATAATGAGAAATTGGCTCATTCAGAGTATCTCCCATCTCTCCCTTTCATCTTAATTGCTTGATATGTATGTGATTATTACTGCAGCTGATAGTATTGTTGCTCTTATTTAATTTCTGCTTTTAGAGGAAACTCTAGACAAAAGAAGAGAAGAATCAAACAGAGCAGGAGAAAAGAAAAACATAGTGTAGGTAGAAAAAAGAATAATTGATATTCATCCTTTCTGATGGCTGAGTAATATTCCATTGTATATATGAACCACATCTTCTTTATCCATTCATCCACTGAAGGACCTCTTGTCTCCTTCCACAGTTTGGCTATTGTGGACATTGCTGCTATGAACATTGTGGTGCATGCGCTCCTTTCACTACATCTGTATCTTTGGGGTAAATACCCAGTAGTGCAATTGCTGGGTCACAAGGTAGCTCTACTGTTAACATCCTGAGAAACCTCCAAACTGGAGGGTATTATGCTAAGTGAAATAAGTCAATCAGAGAAACACAATTATCATATGGTTTCACTTATATGTGGAACATAAGGAATAGTGCAGAGGACAATGGGGGGGAATAGAATGGGAAGAAATCAGAAAGCGAGTCAAACAGTATGAGACTCTTGACTCAGGGAAACAAACTGAGGGTCGTGGAAAGGGAGGTGGTAGGGGGATGGGGTAACTGGATGATGGGCATTAAAGAGGGCACATGATACGATGGGCACTGGGTGATATACTCAACTAATGAATCATTGAACATTATACCAAAACTAATGATACCTTGGCTAACTGAACTTTAAATAAATAAATAAATAAATAAATAAATACTTTAATGTCAAAAAAACCAGAAAAGAATAATTGACCATTTGATGTCAAGAAGATGACAAGACAAGGTGCTATTACTCTTCTTTCCTTTAAATTAGGAGATGTAATCAAGACATGTGGGTGTGGTCAGTAGCTTGAAGAGAGTTCAACATTTATTAAGTATCTACTCAGGGGACTGTGATAGATCTTTGTAGCCTTGATTAGGGATTTGGGGAAGACTTCCTGGAGAAAATTCCAAGTTGGTGATTGAAAGATAGGGATGACTTAAGAAAGTAGAGGGATGGAGAAAGGGAAAAAGGTATTCCAAGTAGAAAAAAAAAAAGAGATTAAACAAAGGCTTAAAGTGTAGGGAAGTTAGGGGTGAAAAAGCTTCAGATGCTACGTAGATGCAACTGGAAAGGTGGTCAGGGGTCAGTCTAGGAGAGCTCTTTCAACAATGTGTTGTGCTTCTATAAATGTATATGTCTATGAAGTGATGCCACTGAAGAATGATTGGCAGAAGGGAGACATGGCCACTTCCCCCCTTTTACATAGTTCACTCTGGCAAGAAACAATGTAGCAGAAAGGGAAAATGGAATCAGAGAAATCAGTTTGATGCTTCTGTTACGTTACTGGTGAGAAATGGTATGGAAATGATTGAAGGAATAGAGTAGAAAGGAAGGTTCAAACAGTCTTTGAAAATAAAATAATCATGACAAGAGGACTGACTGATTTTATGTGATGGGATGGGATGTATTTGACAGGAAAGAAAAAGATTTATGAGTAGCTCCCTGGTTTCTAGTTCATATAACCAGACAAACAGTGATACCAATTAACTGTGAGAGGGATTATGGAAGGAAAAGCAGGTCTAAAAGAGATTGAGGGAGAGGGAGAGAAGTTGAAAGATCTGTTGAACATTCAAGATGAAATGTCAAGCAATTATTAGCATACAGAAAAGAGGAGTCAGCTATGAACCATGAGAATGAGTTCCATTAGAAAAAAAAAAGGGCTAAGACCAGAATTTTGAGGAGTACCAAATGATAAGGAGGGGACAGCAGAGGATAAGCCCATTAAAAAAAAAAAGTCTGAGAGAAGAGCCAGGTGGTGGTTCTTCTTTCATGCCAGAGAGACGATGAAATTGAACAGTTACAAAGAAGGAATGATCAATAACATCACGTGCACAGAGGGATGAAGGACACCATATGGAAGTGGTAACCTTTATTATGGCAGGTTCAGGAGAGCTGGAGAGAGGCAAAGCCAAGTCAGACCTTAGTGTAAGGAAGAGGGGTGAGAAGTATCCACAAAGTGAGGAAGAAGTAATTGAGGCTCTTTGGCAAGTAGCTTAGCTGGGAAAGTAAAGAGAATGATGGGCAGTGTGGCCGTATCAATGGAGGGCTTTATTTTCCAGGAAAGAATATAGTAAGTATGTTCTTTTGCTGAGAGTCAGACGGATGCCCAACATTTCTCTTTTTTTGACAGTGGAATACGAGGTGAGGTCACCTCCTGGGAGTGAGAAGGGTTAGGTTGGGTAGAGGATTTGAAGGGAGTGGCAAAATTTTGGAAATTACTCACAGGAAATTAAGAGAAAATCTAACAATCCAGAGTGGTCTTGGGGGCCCTGCTAAGGTTGGAGGAAAAATTAGAAATTGCACTTTTGTTTCTCTTTTCTACCTCTCCTTCCCAAATCAGCCTTTGCAATTCTAACTTCCCACTTACCAGCTTCCCAACAAAATGAATGAAAATGGTGATGGTACTGTCACTACCAAAATGACAAAGAAAACTCTGCATACCTTCTATATTATTAGACATACATGTGGAAGCAAACCAAGATTTGGCTGATCCAGCTACAATGTGTAAATCTTTGCATATTACTTGATAACACTGTACTTGTGCCTTCCCACCTGAAAAACAGAAATAATATCACTTACCTCATAAAGACAAGCCTAGAGCATTGCTTGGTCTACAGTAGACTATCCATAAATTTAACTTCCCCTCATGAAGAGGGAAAAATAATGATAATGTGTTAAAATGGGTGGAATAGAATTATATTAGATGATAAAATAATAGGAAATAGGGTAAAGGAATGGGAAAAGAGCTTGCTAAGTAGATTCTCACCGCAAGGAAAAACACGTGAGAAAGCAAGACATAGATGGAGATAGATGTTTCTAAAGAAGGATGCTCATAGTGCAAAAGTGTGGAGGAGGGCAAGGGAAATACTCAAGCACCATTAATCACAATCCTTGATGTCAATCCCTCTGGGGTTCAGGAGGAAAGAAACAGGCAGAAAAAGCATGTGTTGTCCTGTATATCATTCAAAAAAGCAGCTGCTAGTCAAATCTGGAAAGTCAAAGCTCTTAAAAAAAAATACTGGAGCCAAACAAGATCCCAGAAATAGCATATTTGTAGAAAACCACTCACTGCTTCTGGGAAAATAGATTTAGGGTTGAATTGAGGATAACATTGCACAATGCCGACTTGAAGAAAAAGGAAACAGAACTTAACTGGGTTTATCTGAAGGTTCCTGTCATTGATTCATTCAGCAAATAACTACTGAATACCTAGTGTGTGCAGGACACTGTGTCTTCTGTAAGAAAATGATTTCTCCTTTAAACATATTGAGGTTCATCAAAAGACATTTTGGGCTCCTGGGTGGCACAGCGGTTAAGCGTCTGCCTTCGGCTCAGGGCGTGATCCCGGCGTGATGGGATCGAGCCCCACGTCAGGCTCCTCCGCTATGAGCCTGCTTCTTCCTCTCCCCCTCCGCCTGCTTGTGTTCCCTCTCTCGCTGGCTGTCTCTATCTCTGTCAAATAAATAAATAAAATCTNATGAGTGTCTATCAACATCTGTGACATCTTCTGCAGTTATATACAGTCTTCTCTTTGGCCAATACTATTAATGATCTATAAGGTCTTTTCTAAATGAGATTCATTATGTGGAGAGTAAGATAAAGGAGAAATTTGGTCATTGATTAAATATACTTTCTTGGGGATATTAATTATGATTGCTCATTTCTTCCTTGCAACATCTAACATAGCACTGTTGACATAATAAATGCCCATTACTTATCTGATGAATAAAAGATCATGATTGTCATTTAAAAACAAAGGAAGTTTCTAAGACACCAAACATGACCAACCTTACACATTATTTAGCATCATCTTCCCCAATGAGATTTTTTATCAAGTTTCTAAGAATGAAAATCATATTCCCAGTCTTGGTTGAAAATCTAGGTTCTAATCATGTTTTTAAAAGAACAGTGAACCAAGTGAGAAAAATTTGCTGATGGCTCTGATTTATTACACCAGATAGTGAATGAAAGGAAGATACAAAGGTAGTCTGGATGGATTCAGGCACATTAGGGGATGGAAAGTACACTGACCCATGAAGTTTGGCTTGCTGGAACACAAGGTACATTAGGCATTTAAACAGTAAGGGGATGATGAGATCATGGAGATGACCCAAACATACTGTCTCAGGATATCATTAGCAGAACAAGAACTGTAGATAGGACAGAAGGAAGAAAGATCAAAGAAAAGACATCAGTGTAAGACCAAAAGTGACAGAGACTGGAAAGTCACTTTTTAATTCACTGGATAAAATATTTTGACTAATAAAATCCTCTCTAGCATCTCTTAAGGGATTAGAGCTCCCCAACTAAGTAGTTACCTCTTTGTTGACAGTTCACAGAAAAGAAAGACGTACAACGTTAAAGCTAGTGGTGCCCTTGCTGGCCAGTACAGGTAGGATTATTGGACAATGACAGCACTGGGTTGTCTAAGTAGGACTCAAAATAGATAAAAAATATGAATCATTACAAGATCTACCTAGTTAAAAGCCTGCTTCTTCTTTGCATGTATTTCTAGCTAATCAAACATATCAACATATCACCAAGTATCTTTGTTTACTAAAGGCCAACTCATCCTCGAATGCTTGCCTTTGGCCAGTGGCCAATGTGGAGCCACTCAGCCAGAGATGTGAAAGAGGACAATGAGGCTGAGGTTTCATTCCCCCCAGTTCCCTGAGGACTGCACTGGGCTGGCTGCATCCCCTGACCAAAGATCATTGCTTTCCGCAGGTAGACCTCTCTCTACACCTTTATACTTTCAAGGCCAAGGAGCGGTAACAGCCTGGTTATTAGAAGCTCCAGGATACTGTACCACCTCTTGTCATTGCCCTCAGCCTGTCCATAGCTTTTTGAATAGTCCCTTTATAAAACCCTCTGTTTGATGACCTATAACAGCTTAACAAATAACCCTCCAAGGTAAGAGCTTAAAGTAATAATCATGTCTTAGCTTTCACAGTTCCTGTTGGTCAAGAATTTGAGAAGAGCTTGGCAAGGGAGGTCGCACATAGGGTCTCTCATGTGGTTGCATTTTGGACTAGATGATACAGTTTCATGGTGGTTTACTCACATGGAGGACAAATTGGTGCTATTAGTTGAGTACCTCAATTTCTCCCCATATGGGTCTCTCTGTGGTGCTTCTTGAACGTGGCACCTGGATTTTCCCATTGTGGGGGGAGGGGGCGAGGAAAGACAGAGAAAGAGACAGAAAGAATGAGAGTGTCCTATTGCCTTTTATGGCCTCACCTCTGAATTCATATCGCATCACTTCTGCATTCTGTTGATCAAGGTAGTTTAAAAGATCTACCCAGTTTTAAGGATACACACACACACACACACACACACACACACACACA